>NW_026606099.1:10692500-11195000 GCF_029834395.1 Sorex fumeus
CTTCCTAGAGTCATTCCTTCAGTCTCCGCTCCTTTAGGATGAGACAGAAGAGCTAAAAATACCCTTATTTGAACAGCTGCCTTCCACCAAAACTCGGGCTGTCACTTAAAGAGTTCCAGGAGCTGAGTTAACTTTCTAATTTCCTTCCCTCCTCTCTTTAGCCTGTGCACACACTTTTAGAACAGTGCCCCCCCGTTCACCTTTCAGTCAGTCCCTCTTCTCCCTTTGCTGGGCTCTCTGAGAGGCTTCACACACCCGCCTTTGTGCTCATCCTTGGGGCTGCTTTCTCGTTTGTGTCTCCCTGTTTTCCCTTCCCCTCCCGCCACTGACTCATACCACCTGGTCGTGATTAGCTCACACTCAATTTCTGAAAATTTGAAAATTAGAAACTTGTTCTGCTACTGCCCAGGAGTCTTTTAGGTTGCCTAGACTACCTACTATTCCTGGAGTTGAGTCAGTTTCATTTTTGAAAAATTTTTGTTTTTTGGTTTGGGCCTACACGCTGTGGTGCTTGAAGCGATTCCCAGCAGGGCTTGAGAGACCACTTAGTCTCGAACCTGGGTTGGTCACATGGAACGCAGGTGCCTTAACCCCTGTGCTATCTCTCCAAAACATTGAGTCAGGCTTTGTTCAACTGTAGTAGAAGGGGATCCATATTATGTACATGTGTACATTCTACATGCATAGTTATTGTATAACCTTTCCATTTTCTCTCAAGTAAAATGGGGCAAAGGTTTCTTTTAAAGGTATAAAAATAAAATAAAATAGAGAATGCTAGAAATTTGAAATTACACTTTCAATAGATGTTAGTTATTATATTATTTGTACTTATTGAGTATTACACCCTGTGGTGGATTTTGGGATATAATCTCCGAAGGAAGAACATAATCTCTGACTTTGGTGAATATCTTGGCTTTAGGGAAAAAAGGAGTTCAAATAGATGTTTAGGAAATTTAAATAATTAATGAAAGGAAGATATGCAAACAAGTTATGGTGTATTCATATCTTCATCTGAGTTCCTACTCCATGTGAGGGGCACAGATAGTTTTCTCAGTGCTGTATCAGAGATGATTATAACATGATAGAGATTATCTTCACACATATCAGAACTTTTACAACAAAATGAATATTGATACTTCCATAATTGTCATCATGAATAAATAACTAGTGATGTTATTTTTACTAATGAGGGAAAACTATTTTGAGCAACTACTTTCAGAATCTACTGTAGACAATTTGGTATAATTTCAGGGTTGAGACATCAACCTTTGTCCATCAAAGTAGACTTTCTCTTTTTAAAACAGTAAGAGTTAAAAAAAGTACCTAAAGCGAATGGAACTGGAGAGTTAGTATAGTGGAAAAGGTGCTTGCTTTTCACATAGCTAACCCAGATTTGATTCCCAGTACCTCATATAGTCCTTGGGCACCCTGTCATGAGTAATCCTTGAATGCAGAGCCAGGAGTAAGCCCTGAGCACTGCTGAATATGGCTTAAAAACCCAATAAAATCAGGGACTTTTGTGTATTAATTTTGTAGCCTGCCACTCTACTCTATAAATCTATAGGAGTTTTTCACTAGAGGCTTTAGGGTTATCTAAATATAGTATCATGCCATCTGCAAACAGTGAGAGCTTGACTTCTTTTTTCCCTATCTGGATGCCCTTAATGTCTTTTTCTTCCCTAACTGCTATGGCAAGTACTTGTATTACTATATTGAATACAAGTGGTGAGAGTGGGCACCCTTGTCTTGTTTGTGATCTTAGAGGGAGGGCTTTTAGTTTTTCCCCATTGAGAATAATACTTCCCATGGACTTGTGGTAGATGGTTTTGACTATCTTGAGTAAAGTTTCTTTAATTTCCATTTTGTTGACAGTTTTAATCAGAAACAGATGCTGGATCTTGTCAAATGCATTCTTTGCATTTATTAATATGATCATATTGATTTTATCTTTTTTTACTGATATGATGGATTATGTTGATTGACTTGCGAATTTTAAACCATCCTTGCATCACTGGGATGAATCCCACTTGGTGTGTGATCCTTGTGAGGAGACGTTGGATTCTATTTTGCTAATATTTTGTTGAGGATCTTTGCATCTGTGTTCATCAGGAATATTGACCTGTAATTTTCTTTTTTTTGTGGTGTCTATCTGCTTTCGGTATCAGGGTGATATGTGCCTCATAGAAACTGTTTGGTAATGTTTCTGTTTCTTCAATTTCCTAGAAAAGCTTGAAAAGGACCGGCAATAGGTCCTCTTTAAAGGTTTAGAAGAATTCACTAATGAATCCATCTGGACCTGGACTTTTGTTTCTCGCAAGACTTCTGATTACCGTATCCATTTCCTTGATAGTGATAGGTCTCTTCAGGTATTCCAAATCTTCTTGGTTCAACCCTGGGAGGTTATAGGAATCAAAGAATTTATCCATTTCTTTGATGTTCTCTTATTTCATGGCATACAACTTCTCAAAGTAATTTCTGATGATCTTTTGAATTTCTGTGGTTTCTGTTGTGATATCCTCCTTTTCATTTCTGATTTTGTTTATTAGGGTTTTTTCTCTCTCTCTCTCTCTCTCTCTCTCTTTGTGAGTCTTGCTAGTGGTTTATCAATCTTGTTATTTTCAAAGAACCAGCTCTTTGTTTCATTGAACTTTTGAATTGTTTTTCGGGAATCCAGCAAACTGATTTCTGCTCTAAGTTTTATTATTTCTTTCCTCTTGCCTGGTTTGGGCTCCTTTTGTTGGTCATTCTCTAAGATCTTAAACTGTAAAATCAAGCTATTTATGTGGGCCTTTTCTTCCTTTCTGATAAATGCTTGCAGAGCTATAATTTTTCCTCTTAATACTGCTTTAACTGTGTTCTATAAGTTCTGGTAGCTCATGTCCTCATTCTCATTTGTTTCCAGGAATCTTCTGATTTCTTCTTAGATGTCTACTCTAACCCAGCAATGAGCTGTTTAATTTCCTGGTGTTTGATTTGGTTCTTCATTTCTGTGTGGGGAGCCTGGCAAGCTACCGAGAGTATCTTGCCTGCACAGCAAAGCTTGGCAAGCTACCCGTGACGTATTTGATATGCCAAACACAGTAACAATTGTCACAGCGGAGATGTTACTGGGCACACTCGAGCAAATCGATGAACAACGGAAGGACAGTGACAGTGACAGTGATATTTTGTGGCCCAGCATGCGAGAAATGTTCCATGTGCATTGGAGGGAATGTGTATCCAGCTTTTTAGGGATGAAAAGCCCTGTATATATCTAATTGCCCTCTCTCTTCCATGTCTTCCTTCAGGGTCATGCTGAGTTTTAGTCTCTTTGATTTATCAAGAGGTATAAGGCAGTGTTGAAGTCTGCGCCTACTTGCTATTGTGTTGCTACCAATGTCCTCCTTGGAGTCTATTAGCAGTTGTTATAAGTATTTTGCTGTCCCCTCATTTGGTGGGCATATGTTTAGGACTGTAATTTCTTCCTTATGTAAGAGTTCAGGATAGACGACTGAGATATGGGTGCAATGCACTATGAAAGGGGAAACTGACTGGCCACTGGCGGACCTGTTGGGGAAGCAGCCCCGCGTTGGCCAGAGGGAATAAATAATTTTAAGAGACCCTTTTAGAACCATTAGATGGGCTACTCAGGATTTTGGGTTTTTTTTTGTTTTGTTTTTTGTTTTTTGCTTTTTGGGTCACACATGGTGATGCACAGGGTTTACTCCTGGCTCTGCACTCAGGAATCAGCCCTGGCAGTGCTCAGGGGACCGTATGGGATGCTGGGAATCGAACCTGGGTTGGCCGCATGCAAGACAAACACCCTACCCGCTGTACTATTGCTCCAGCCCCTACTCAGTATTTTGGGGGGAACAAAAAAATCTCATTTCTCTCGTCGCTTGTGTCTGTTTCTGCAGCTTTTACCTAAACATTGTGCCACTACCATCAGCAAGGCCAAGAACAAGAAGACTATGAAGCAGAGGCAGAATCCCAGGAAAGGAGAGCCTGAGAGGGACAAACCAGGAGCTGAAAGTCATCGGAAGAACCGCAGCATTGTCACCAAGTGAGAATGTGGGGCCTAGGGGACCAACTGGACCCTGCAGAAAGGGAGAGGAGGGCAGAGGAAAGACCCAGAGAAGGAGTGCAGAAGTGGTGGTGAGATACCGCATGATAATGAAAAAAAGCCTATGACATTTCTGCTCTCTCTTGAAGTCAACATCAATGTGTACTAAAATTTTCTAGATGACCGAATGGGGGTGAAAGCCATGGCCCCACAGACCCTTCCCAGTTACTGGCAGGTGGTGTCAGAGTGAAGCTTAAGGCTCATTTCATGTTTTCTTTTTTGCACAGCATGGACAAACTGCACTTAAACTTGACAGAACTGGCACTGACAATGAATCATGTACAGAGCTTCTCTGTGTTTGAACACACTGTCTTCCCTTCCGAGTATCTCAGCAGCCATTTGGAGGCCAGACTCAACAGGTATCTCTCTTTTCTTGTCGTCTATATTTCTATAGAAAATATAGATAGAAATAGAAAATGACGGCCCTTTGCCGCCAGCAGATCTGCGTTGATGTCCTGGGCATTACCTACAGCACTGGAGCAGGGCATCTAACTTTTTCAAGCCTTAATTTAAATTAAGAATACTGATACTTACTTTGTAAAAAATAATCAAGAATTTCCCGTGATTTAGAATTGGCAGAGAATCAAAGACAATGGTGAGTACCATGTCCCTGACCTGGAAACATAACTTCAAGGGCTAGGTGTATGTTTTGCATTCAGGAGTTACAGGTTTGATCCCTGGTACCACATGGTCCCCTGACCACTGATCTGGAAGTAACTTCATAAGCACAAACAACAACAACAACAACAGGGGGCTGGAGTGATAGCACAGCAGGTAGGGTGTTTGCCTTGCATGCGGCCAACCCAGGTTCGATTCCCAGCATCCCATATGGTCCCCCGAGCACCACTAGGAGTAATTCCTGAGTGCATAAACCAGAAGTAACCCCTGTGCATTGCCGGGTATGACCCAAAAGCAAAAACAAACAAATAAACAAACAAACAACAACAACAAACCCAAAGTAATAGACCTCAGTAAAATAGATTTCTTTCCCTCAACAGTGTCTCTCATTCTTTTACCTCTCTAAAGTAGGAAGAGGGGCTGGAGTGATAGCACAGTGGGTGGGGCGTTTGCCTTGCACGTGTCCCGACCTGGGTTCGATTCCCAGCATCCCATATGGTCCCTTGAGCATGGCCAGGAGTAACTCCTGAATGCATGAACCAGGAGTAACCCCCGTGCATCACTGGATGTGACCCAGAAAGCAAAAAACAAAAACAATAAAGTAGGAAGAGCTTTTATTATATTGGAATTTGGCAATTAAGGCAATTGATATGAGGAAAAATTATTAGAATAGCACTGTAGCACTGTCCTCCTGTGGTTTATCGATTTGCTCGAGCGGACCCAGTAACATCTCCATTGCGAGATTTATTGTGACTGTGATTGGCATATCGAATACGTCACAGGTAGCTTGTCAGGCTCTGCCGTGCGGGCAAGATACTCTCGGTAGCTTGCCGGGCTCTCCGAGAGGGGCAAGGAAGAGGAAAAATTATTAGAATAACCTCTTATTATTCTAAGTTTTTTTCAGTATATTTACTCATCCACTCAATAAAAATTGATTGAACTCTGTCTGTTTGCAGTGTTCTAGAAGCTTTTAAAGCAGAGATATGAAAAACAGATAAAAACCTCTGTATCCATAAAAATTTGCCTTCTAGTGAGGGACATTGAGAAACAAATAAAAGAAAATACACACAGCCAATCCTGGTTTCCATCCCTGGCCTCTGAGCACCACTGGGAGTGATTCCTGAGCTTGGAACCAGGAATAAGCCCGAACACTGCAGAATGTGTCTCCCTTCCCCAAAGGAAGTATATACAGTCTACAAGATAGTACTAAGCAGAAAGACAAAATGGAAAAGGAGAAAGAAACTGTGTGTGTGTGTGTGTGTGTGTGTGTGTGTGTGTGTGTGCATGTGTACGTGTGTGTGTCTTGGTATTGTGCTGTCAGTAGGGTGATGGAATGTCAGCTTGAGAAAGTAACATCTGAATACATTTCTAAAAGAAAGAAAAAAGCCACATGAAGTACTATAAAGGGAAAAGCATTCGAGTACAGAGGCTCTGAAGTGGGGACTCTACTGGTCTGCTCAGTGACCACTTGAGGAGGTCAGTGTTACTGGAACAGACAGAGTGAGCCGGCGAAGGAGTGGAGGGATGTGGGGTGAGAGGCTGGAACGAGTGACAGACTAGAGATTTTTGTGCTTCTATGTCGTTTTCAGGACTTTGGCTTTTGTTCCGAGATGGAGACTTGCCCTTTGGACAGAGCAGTAGAAGCTATGACTCAATATTTCAGTCGAGTCAATTTTGGGTGCCCCAGGTCAGCAGCAAGGGGAATAGTTCAGAGTCTGTATTTTGTGTGTAGGAGGTTCAGAGTTTATTTTGTTTTTGGTTTTTGAGCCATGCCTGGTGGTGTTGGGGGTTGCTCTTGGTGATGCTCACAGATTGCCCCTGATGAGGCTGGAGACCATGTGGTGATGGGGATAGAACCTGGGACTCCTGCCTGTGAATCCTGCGCCCCAGCCCTTTGTGCCACCTCTCTGGCGTTGCATATTTATTTTTCAGCTGGGCTTTTGCTTGGGTGACAGTAAAATTAGTTTGCTTTCATTCTGTGCACATTAGCTAAATGGAAGGAAGTATCGCAGATGCACACACAATATCAGGAAGATGGTAATTCGGTAATCATCCATGTGCAAAACCTTCAGGAGCTGTCAATAGTTTTGAGGCCCCAGGGAAGCATGGGTGTGATGTTCTTGTTTCCCCTGAATGTCTCTTTTTTCATGAACTTCTTTGTTCGTGACCTCTAGTCTGTCCCTTCTGTATTATTTCCCTTCAAGTTATTTCTCCTCTCTTTTCTTTTTCATCTGGTGAGCTGGTCCTCCTATTTCCTTGTCCTCCCTTACCACAAACGCTTAAAAAAAAACAAACAAAATCAACCCCCTTACTCTCCAACTCCCCCCTCCTTTTCCCCTCCTCCTCCTCCTCCTCCTCCTCCTCCTCCTCCTCCTCCTCCTCCTCCCTCCTCCTCCTCCTCCTCCTCCTCTTCTTCTTCTTCTTCTTCTTCTTCTTCTTCTTCTTCTTCTTCTTCTTCTTCTCCTCCTCCTCCTCCTCCTCCTCCTCCTCCTCCTCCTCCTCCTCCTCCTCCTCCTCCTTTTTCTCCCCCTCCTCTTCTTCCTCCTCCTTCTTCTTTTTCCTCTTTGCCACATCCAGCGATGCCCAGGGGTTACTCCTGGTACTGTGCTCAGGAATCACTCCCAGTGGTGCTGGGGACCATCCGAATGCCAAAACTCAAACCTGGGTCAACTGTGTACAAGGCAAGTGCCCTGCCCACTGTACAATCCCTCTGGCTCTGTTAGTTATTCCTCCTCCCCACAGGTGGCTATAGCTGCATGCCAATCATGTAGGCCCTCTTTTCGGCCTGGCACCTCATGGCACTAGGGTCTCATTGAACTTCCGAGGACTGCTAGGAGTGGCTTTCCTTTCTGACAGTAATTGGGACACAGTCTTTCCAAGGGGAAAAAGAGAAATACTGGCCCTGAGAATGCAGGGTGAGAATATCGAGACAGCCTCAGGTCAAGGTAGGTGATATTTGGGAGCCCAGTTCTTTTAGCTTTTAACCTAATTTCTCCAGAGGAGGCAGGAGAGCATGGTGGTTAGGAAACAAATATTACTGGATCCACCCAGGCTCGGCCAGCTATGTGGCCTTCACAGAAAGCAATGGATTTATGTCCCTGTGTCTTTGTTTCTTTATGCAGAAGATGGGGAATGATAATGATACCTACCTTCTTGGCTTGCTGTGAGAGTTATTTAATGAACGAATAAATGTCTGTAGCAAAATCATAGCACAACACCTTGGCCACAGTAGGAATGGGATGACTGTTCGTATGTTCTATAATTCTGATTGTAACCATGGTTTTTGTTATCTAGGGCCATTGTGTGGTTGGCTGGCTACAATGCTACAACCCAGGAGATTGCTCGGCCTTCAGAGCTGCTGGCAGGAGTGAAGGCATACATGAGTTTCATACAGTCGTTGGCCCAGTTCTTGGGTGTAGATGTTTCCAGAGTCATCCGCAATGCCCTCCTGCAGCAGACTCAGCCCCTGGACTCGTGTGGGGAACAGACCATCACCACTATCTACACAAATTGGTCAGTGGCCTGTCCTCTCCTACTGCTCTACTTCAGAATCCAAGAATTTCTTTTAGGGGGTGGTTGACCCCCCCCGCCCCAACTTCACACACAGAGAAACTTGTTTCTACCTGTGGATTGTAGCAATAGCACTGTAGCCCTGGCCTCCCGTTTTCCATCAATTTGCTCGAGTGAGCACCAGTAACGTCTCCATCGTGAGACTTATTGTTACTGTTTTTGGCATATCTAATACGTCACAGGGAGCTTGCCAGGCTTTGCTGTGCGGGCGGGATACTCTCGGTAGTTTGCCGGGCTCTCCGAGAGGGGCGAAAGAATTGAGCCCAGGTCGCGGGGGCAGATGTAGCTTTCTCTTCTCATCTGCGAGGTTCCTTTGGACGTTCCATGCAGCATCTGTTGATCTACCCAGCAGCAATTTTATCTCTTCTCTGTTACTCTCCAATGACAGCACTTAAAAAGTTCTCACTGTTTTAATTTCAAAGAACTTCTCACCCTCTTTCTGGCGTTCCCTTATTTCCTCTAGTTTTGTCCATTTTCTTGCTCTGACAACCATTATAATCAACACCATCTCTCTGCAGTATTCTTTTTCATCTACAGTTATGGTCATGTCAAGTCAAAAGGATTGTTCTTGGTGACAAAAGTTCTCCCCACCAAAGATAGAAAAAATCAGCAGTACTTCCTTTGAGATGGAAAGGATGGAAAGGGCTGGAGTTCTTCCTCCCGGTGCCACTGGGTGGCGCTTTTAATCCAACATCAGCTCAGCAGGAGATCAGCTACAAAAGAAGCCCCCCCGCAAAGGGGTCCGCTGTAGGAGAGAAGTTGAGTCCGGGTTTCCAAAGACACACACCAGCAGGGATCAGCCAGAGTAGGAACACGGGTGATGGGGTAATGTGGACACTTGGAGGAGTTGGAGAGAGCATTTGCCTCTAAAGGGATGGTATTAGTTTCACCGGATAATGCCCCCCACCATATCCTTATCTTTAGATATACTAGCTCTGTTTCAAAAAACGGAGACCTAGTTTAAATCGAGAGTAAACAAGTCATGTCTGATGGCGAGGATTTGGCTCACAGGGGGCTGCTTGTGCTTTCTGTTAGGCCTTGGCCAGAGCGAGTGCCCGGCTGGGCATGTGGCAAGGGTTAGTTAGCTGTCTTGACACTGGCTGGAGGCCAGTTGACTCAACTACTCAAAGTCAATTTGGAGACCGGATGGCCAGTGTTTGGGAGGCTTTTCTCTGTCTAGGTTTGACTTGACACTCACTTCTAGGTCTTCAGTCCAACATTCTCTCTCTTTTTTTTTTAATTAGTGAAACACCATGAGGTACAGTTACAGACTTACACATTTTTGTGCTTGGGTTTCAGTTATACAATGATCAAGTACCCATCCCTCCACCAGTGCCCATTCTCTACCACCGCTAATCCCAGTATCCCTCCCACCCACCCCCAGCCCCCACCCCCATCCCCCCTGCCTCTGTGGCAGGGCGTTCCCTTTTGTTCTCTCTCTCTCCTTTTGGGTGCTGTGGTTTGCAAGAGAGGCATTGAGTGGCAATCATGATTGGTCTATAGTCTACTTTCAGCGTGCTTCTCCCATCCTGGGAGGATCCTCCCAACACCCTTTATTTGGTGCTCCCTTCTCTATCTGAGCTCCCTTTCCCCCTAGCACGCGTTTCAGTCCAACCTTCTTGTTGGAGAGGTTGAGACTAAGCGCACTTGAAAGGACCCCAATTAGGAACGTTCCCCTTGCCTTGGGCTTCTCTTTATTCCAGAACAGACCAGAGGTGAGGGGATTACAATAGCTGGAAAAGAGAAGAGACCCAGGGAGGGAATGTGCCCCATTGCGGTTGACTGCGGAGTGAAATCCCCTGCAAATTAGAGGCAGAGCAGAATCACATTACTGCTAGTTGTTTCTGAGCCAACAACTCAGGGTGTTAATTAGGGTGCTGAACTGTCTTCTTTGAGTCTTGTTCCCCCACCCCAGCCTTTGGTGTTCTTCCTGAGCTCAGTGGTGGTAGGAAGCAGTGGGAGGCAGAAAGGATTGAACACTCATCTCTGTGCTTTCTTGGCCAACCTTTTAGGTACCTAGAAAGTCTGCTTAGGCAGGCGAGTGGCGGGACCATCATCCTCTCCCCGGCCATGCAAGCCTTTGTCAGCATCCCAAGAGAAGGGGAGCAGAACTTCAGCGCAGAAGAGTTCTCCGATGTCTCTGGTGAGCCTGAGGCCAACCCTGCTGGTTAAGAGGCAGATCCTTTCTCCCAATACAGCATCTCAGTCCGTCTTTCAACTCTCCTCCCTTTCCAGAAACTCATCCTACACTCTCCTCAGCATCTTTGCCAGGGTCCATGCAGGAACGATAAAAGAGACAATGGGTGAAACCCAGAATCTAGGAGTGACTTTGAGGCCGAAGTGGAGAGAGGGAAAATGAGAGGAGTTAGAAGTTAGATAGGGGACTCAAGCCATTGGACAATTTTTCTTTTTTTTTTTTTTTGGGGGGGGGGTGGGAGTGCATGCCAGCTGCTCTCAGAGATTACTCCTGATTCTTCACTCAGGAATACTCCAGGTAGGCTCAGAAATGTGTGATGCCAGCAATTGAGCTTGGGTCATCTGTATGCTTAGGCAAGCACCTTACCTGCTGTATCTTTTCAGCCCAGTGTTCTTTCCTTTAAAGGCAGTAAATGGTTATTTTTTCAAATTTCTACATAGAATAAAATAATGAAGATATGGTGAAGAATAAACAACAATATGTAAGGGGGGATAGTCTCTCTCTCTCTCTCTCTCTCTCTTTGCTTTTTGGGTCACACCCCGCAATGCTCAGGGGTTACTCCTGGCTCTGCACTCAGGAATCACTCCTGGCAGTGCTTGGAGGACCATATGGGATGCCAGGGATCAAACCTGGGTCAACTGCATGCAAAGTAAATGTCCTACCCACTATACTCTCACCCCGGTCATGGGGAGGATATTCTCATACTTATAAATCAGTGGTCTGATATTATGGAATTTTCTTCTCTAAGGATAAAGTTAACACGTTAGCCAGTTCTTAGATTGTCGATGTTTCATAATGATAGCCAGATGTTGGATGGCATTGATTATGGGCTAATTTCTAAATGTTCACGTATATTAAATAACTTAACCCTCTCAACAGCCTTGAAGTACGTAATCTTATTACACCGCATTTTATAGATGAGAACACAAACACGCAGGAAGGAAAAGGAAGTTGCCAAAGTTCAAACATTTGTGAATGGTAGAGCTGAGGTTTCCATTCAAGGCAGTCTCCCAGAACCCAGCTTTTAATCTCGACCTGTGCTGATTTCCAGTGTACAGAAATGCTTTTGCATCTTGAGGGGGGTGGGCAAAAGGTGCTTAGTGAGTGAATGGGGAAGTTGTTCTCTTTTTTAAAGGGGCTTGAAACCCTACAGATATATTTTTTGATACACTTGATTCGCTAACTGATCCGTGAACTATCATACTGCTTCCTCTTCTCATCTCCATATAAATCATGAATCTTGCATGGGATCCGGGACTGGTAGGAGTTGTTTTAGTGACCCAGCCTTCTCCACTCTTCTTTCTTAAGGGTGGTATTGCATCATAGTACACAGCGTGTTTTCCAGTTCTGCCTCCCTGCCCTTAGACTGAGCCATCAGTAAGCTGACCCTAATCTTTACCTGCTCGAGGTTTCAGATGTCCTCTTCTCGTCAACTCCACCCACAATCTGTAGGCAGCATCTAAAATCAGCTTTAGGTCTTGCTGACAACTGACAAGCAGCGGGAGGTAGAGCTGATTCCCCTTTCTACCACCCCACCCCAATTTCCCTGGGTTGCCATGGTGATGGGACAATGCTACTGCAAAAATAGATCGATGTAAAGGGAAGGATGCCCTAGGGTTACTAGCCTGGAGTACAGAAGACTGGCGTAAGGAGGTTTGTCAATCCCAAATTGATAGATCAATGTGTTTCCTTTCCATCAGTTCCAAAGAACCATTTAACATTATCTAATTTGACCAGGTAGGAAATCTCTTTCTAGGTTTCAGCTTAGTCCTTCCTGTATAAATAGGTGACTCTAAATATATCTAGTATTTACTCCAGGCAAGGAATGCTCTTTGCTAGCTGCTGTAACCAGTCTAATTTCTGTTGCTGGTAGAGTCAGGGATCAACTGGTTCTGTCTCCAAAGATTTGAATGTGGAGCCTTGATTTCCTTTTCCCTTTAAATGTTCCTAACTCTATTAAACTCCAGTCCTTTTTCTACGGGTGTCTTGTTAATTCGGGTCTTTTATGGCTCTCTACTGGGTTGGCCCTTAGACAATGATCACAACTAGAGCTCTTTTTGCTTAAATTTGTCCCTCGTGTTTTGAACATGCCACTTGCCCAGGCAAGTTTTAATTCACAAAGGGCCAGAAGCAGGTTTGGTAGGGAGGATAAGGAATTAGCACACAAGAAGGGAGACACATTTAGATGGAGGAAAAAACCCTGGGACTCTGGCATGTGTGTTGATTATGAATGAAGGAAAGATAGCTTGTGGAGAGGAAAACTTGAACAGCGAGATATTAAATAGGGGAAGTGGAGGGAGGAACATAGGAAAAGTTGGACTTTATACAAGATTATAGTTATGGTATCTGCTAGGACACAGTGAGAGGCTGTCAGGCATTTCCTCTCCATTTTGTTACCAGCTTTTGACTTGGTTAAGTGCATTGCACAGTGGTTAACTCCCTATGTCTGTTAAACCAGGATGATGTGCCACAAACTTCATAGCAATCCATTATTAATAAATATCTTTATAGTTTTGTAAGGTTTTGATCACAATCACAATCACAACCATCCTGTTATTCGTAGATTGCCTCGAGCAGGTCCCAGTAACGTCTCCTTCATCCTAGCCCTGAGATTTTTTTAGAAAGTGCCATATTCAAGGCTCTTTCAGAGTTAGGAGAATGAGACCCATCATTGTTACTGGTATTTGGCATATTGGGTACGCCACGGGGAGTTTGCCAGACTCTGCCGTGTGGGCAGGTTACATTCGGTAGCCTGCCAGTTTGTCCAAAGTAGGAATGAGATGATAAGGTTTTGATAATGTAGTATTTATCTGCTCTATACTAACTCTGCAGGCTGGAGCAGTAGCATAGTGGGTAGGCCGTTTGCCTTGCACGCAGCCGACCTGGGTACAATTCCTCTGTCCCTCTCGGAGAGCCTGGCAAGTTACCGAGAGTATCCTGCCCACACAGCAAAGCCTGGCAAGCTACCCATGACGTATTGGATATGCTAAAAACAGTAACAACAAGTCTCACAATGGAGACGTTACTGGTGCCCTCTCGAGCAAATCGATGAACGGGAGGACAGTGCTACAGTGCTACAATACTAACTCTGGGTGGTAGTCAGGACAAAAATTATTAATTTCCTATAAAGAAGTAAACTGAGGCTCAGAAGAAGTTAGTGACTTGTTTAAGGGAAAGTCTAGATTCTATAAGAATTTCAAGTCATTTACTGGAGAATGTCAGGCTAAAAAATCAATGCATGAGAATTCATGGATTTTTCTATGTGCAAATAGTAAAATAGGAGAGAGAAACAAAAAAACCAACCCCTAATTTATAACTGATCCTCAGAACATCAAGTACGTAGAATCAAGAAAATCAAGTACGTACAAATCAGATTAACAAAAGAAATGGAAGACTTATACAAAGAAAGTTATTAAACACTACTGAAGTAAAAGAGGATCTGTGAAAATGAAAACACATCCTCTATTATGGATTGTAAGGATCAATATGGTCAAAATGACAGTATTGAAAAAAGCATTATACAGATTCAATGGAGTCCTTATAAAAATAACCATGACATTAAAAAAAAGACATAGGTATAATACTTGAAATTTGGGACTGGAACGATAGTATTGCAGGTAGGCATTTGCCTTGCATGTGACCAACCTGGGTTACATCCCGAGCAACACATTTAACCCCCTGAGCAGCACCAGGAATGAGCCCTGAGGTCCTAGCCAGAAGTAAACCTTAAGCATGCTAGAAAACAAATTTTAAAAAATTGCACAAAAGAGATATGAAAAAATGCTGTGCACCACTTGTCATTAGGGATATACACGTCAAAACAACAATGAGATATCGTCTTACACCGGTAAGACTGGCACACTGGCACATATGACAAAGAACAAAAACAACCAGTGCTGGCATAGATATGGAGAAAAAAGGATCTTCATTCACTGCTGGTGGTAATGCTGACTGGTCTAGACTTTTTGGAAAACAATACGCACATTTCTCAAAAAACTAGGAATCGGGGCTGGAGCGATAACACAGCCGGTGGGGCGTTTGCCTTGCATGCGGCCGACCCGGGTTCGATTCCCACATCCCATATGGTCCCTCAAGCACTGCCAGGAGCAATTCATGAGTGCAGAGCCAGAAGTGACCCCTGTGCATCCCAGGTGTGACCCAAGAAGCAAGCAAACAAACAAACAAAAAACACCAAAAAACAAAAAAAAACTAGGAATTGAACTTCCATATGAGCCAGCAATTCCACTTCTTGGCATAAACATCTGTTCCAAAAAGACATTAGCACTCTTCGGTTCATTGCAACACTGTTCACAATAACCAAAATATGTAAATAAACAAGTGTCTAAGAACAGATGACTGGATAAAGAAGCTATGGTACATCTGCACACTATAGAATAATCCTCAACTATAGGAAAATATGAAATCATGCTATTCGCTGCTACATGCTTGCATTTGGGGAGTACCATGCTGAGTGAAGTTAGTCAGAAAGAGAAAACCAGATATGGTCTCTTTAACCTGTCTCTTCTATGTGGGATATGAAGAAGTATAGTAGGAGAATAACAAATGCCTAAAGGCAAGAGAAACTGGGAACTGGTCTTTAGAAGGACGCTCACGATGGTGGTGGCGGGGGCGGTTTGGAGCACCGGGACAATGGTGGAGATTGTGGTATTGGAATGATTTACGCAAGAAACTCTAATATTAACAGTATTGTAAACCACAAGGCCTTAAAAAAAGTCAGTAGTTCAGACTTGTGGCAAGTCTTGGTGTGGGTGAAAATTGTCCTGCAGGCAGTCCAACCTGCCATCTGCCATCTGAATGCAGGGTTCCGGGTCAATTTTGCTTTTCAGTTTTGTGATTCCTTTTCCTGTTGAAAAGCGTTTCAGAAGTTCAGGTTTTCCTCTGGGTGTTGCCATTGTTCAGCGAGACTCTCCTGAGTCCCTGCTGGGACTTCTCTAAATCTGTTGCAGAGATGCGGGCCTTGGCTGAACTCTTAGGTCCCTACGGCATGAAGTTCCTCAGTGAAAACCTGATGTGGCATGTGACATCCCAGATTGTGGAGTTGAAGGTACTGTGGGAGTGAGCCTTAGGAAGGTCAAGTCTTGGGGAAAGAGGGGTGGAGGTGGGGATTGAGGGAAGATATACCATGGGTCTCTTCATGTCTCTGTGTCCTGGCTGCAGAAACTTGTGGTAGAAAACATGGATGTGCTTGTTCAGATCAGATCTAACTTCAGCAAGGCAGACCTGATGTCTTCTCTGCTGCCCCAGTTGACAGGTAAGCACTTCCTTTGAAAGGAGAAGGAACTGCATTGCTATGAGAGGGTTTGGTGGGCTGTGGGGAGGGGGTGGAGATCTGGGAGGTAGAGTTGAAGAAGCAAAAACATTGTTCTCTCTCTCCTCTCTTCTCTAATGCTCTCTCTTCTTGCTCCTTAGGGGCTGATAATGTGTTGAAGCGCATGACCATCATTGGTGTTATTCTCAGTTTTAGAGCCATGGCCCAAGAGGGACTTCGAGAAGTAAGTTGAGGGAGAAGGAACTGCCACAGAACCACAGACACCTCTGTGTTTGCATGAGAAACAGTGGAAGGCAGGGGAGCATTGCAGAGAGAAACTTAATACATATCTGGGGAAAGATGAACTGAGAAAACCTTTAGGCATCGGAGAGGGACAACTTAGGAAGCTGGCTTCTTTGTTGTTGTTGTTTGTGAGTTTTTTTCCCCCCTTTTTGGGTCATACCTGGCATTGCTCAGGGGTTACTCCTGGCTCTTCACTTGGGAATTACTCCTTGCAATGCTAAGCTGAACTCCATATCCGGTTTATTTACACCTATTTTTTTTTTTTTGGACCACACGCAACGATGCTCAGAGGTTACTCTTGGCTTTGCATTCAGGAATTACCCCGGATGCTCAAGGAGCCATATGGATGCCAGGGATTGAACATGGGTCAATTGTTTGCCAGGGAAACGCCTTGCTCACTAAAGTATAGCTCTGGCCCCTATTTCCATCTATCTTTGAAGGCACTGGCTACTGGCCTGTGGTATTGATAGCACTGTAGCACTGTCCTCCCGTTGTTCATCAATTTGCTTGAGTGGGCCCAGTAACGTCTCCATTGTGAGACTTTGTTGTTACTGGTTTGGCATATCAAATAGGCCATGGGGAGCTTGTCAGGCTTTGCCATCGGGCGAGATACTCTCTGTACCTTGCTGGGCTCTCCGAGAGGGGTGGAGGAATGAAACTCAGGTCGGCTGGGCCAGCCGCATGCAAGGCAAACGCCCTACCATTGGATCACCATGAACTACGTTACAAAATAGTTCATGACTGAGCTCTAGGTGTACAGTGTTCCAGCACCCATCCCTTCAACCAGTGTCCACTTCCCTCCACCAATGCCCTCAGATTCCCTCCCGCCCCCTAACCTGACTCTATAGCAAGCACTTTTTTCTTTTTCCTTTCCTTTTTTTCCCTTTTAGGCACTGTGGTCTATAATAATGAGAAGAGAGGAACTGCGGTACTATTGAATCTTGTCTTTGTTTCAGGTTTTCTCCTCCCACTGTCCATTTCTTATGGGCCCCATTGAGTGCCTGAAGGAGTTTGTCACCCCAGACACAGATATCAAGGTATGGGGGCGGCGAAGGGAAGTTTGGAGATTTTTGTTCTTAAAAAGGACGTTCTGGGGCTGCAGCAATAGCACAGCGGGTAGGGAGTTTGCCTTGCACGCGGAGACCCAGGTTCGATTCCCAGCATCCCATGTGGTCCCTCGAGCACCTCCAAGAGTAATTTCTGAGTGCATGAGCCAGGAGTAACCCTATGTATCGCCGGTGTGACCCCAAAAGCAAATAAATAAATAAACAAATAAATGAAAAGGATGTTCTGTGGAATATAAAATATCATAGTATGAGACTAAAACCCAAGGACAATACTTGGGTTGTCGTCCTGGTCTCTAGGGCCAGGAAGATTGCTCCACAGTTGGAAGCCTGCCTTATGAACTGGGACAGAAGGCAGCTGGGATAGAGAAGGGATCATTAAGTCAACGATGGTTGGAGGGATCGGTCGGAATGGGAGATATGTGCTGAAAGTAGATAAAGGACCAAACATGATGGCCTCTCACTACCTCTATTGCAAATAATAATACCCATAAGTACAGAGAGAGAGAGTAAGAGGGAAATTGTCTGCCAAAGAGCAGGGGGAGGGGTGGGATGGGTTGGGGTAGTGGGGGAGGGATACTGGGGACATTGGTGGTGGAAAATGTACACTGGTGGAGGGATGGGTGTTTGATCGTTGTATGACTGAAACTCAAACGTGAAAGTTTTGTAACTGTAGCTCACGGTGATTCAACATAAAAAATAGATAAATAAAATATAAAAATACATAAAAAGAATGTTCTGTGTAGGAACTTGTAAGGGAGAACCTTTGAGCAGAAAGACTGATTTTGTGGAGCGAGGAGCACTGATAAGACAAATGTTTGTGATGAGCGAGCCGGGAAACCTGGGGCGTTGTTGATAAGTGGGAGCCTGAGAAACCCTACAAAGAGTGGGTAAACGTTTGTGGAGGAGGTGGTAAGCTCTAGGATAATATCTACAGGTTTCCATCTAACATGTGGAAATTACATGCCAGCTATGTGCAAACAGGTCCCTCTTGAGTCAGAAAGGTCTTAGGTACTTTTTGTAAAAACGTTTGTTCGTTCCATTCCCACCCACCTTGTCTGCCCTCAGAGCTTTTGTCTTTCTTGTTCCTGGTCTTTTTTTCTCCTAGTTCTGAAACTTCTCTCTTTTTTTTTAATGCCCATGTCATTGCCTTCGAGTCCCATTTACTAGAGTAAAAGGGGGTTCTGTAGACACTCTAACCTTAAATATCTATTTTTCTGCCTCCCCATCTCTTTATAACATTTGTGTCTATTGAGTCCCTAGAACAAAAAGTATGTGCTGCAGGAAACACAACTAAAGACTGGGAACAAGGGACTGGAGGTCCTTTTCTTTTTATTTATTTTTTTTTTTTAGTTCCTGGAGGGGTTCAGAGGACTGTATTGGGGTTCTGGGCATCGAACCCATGTCAGTCACATGCAAGGCAAGATCCCTACCTGCTGCACTATCTCTCAGACCCCAAAGTCTTCAAATATATTGGGCAGCTCCTTCTTATAACTGACTTCTCTGAAGGAGGCATATCAGTGATGAGAAGGAAACAGAAAAAAAAAAAGAAAAGAAAAAGAAAAAAAAAAGAAGGCAATGAATAATGGAAAGAATTAAAATTAAATGTTAAAAAGCAAAAAAAAAATTTTTCTTCCCTTAGATGAAGAGTTGTGACATACATTCTTCTCTCAGTCTGAAATCAGATGAGGTCCAGTGATCTTGGGAACCGGGAGAAGCAATATTTCCCTGGGATGACTGGGAAACGGTCTTTGATTTCAAGGAGAGCCTGCATTTCTGTCAGCTGCTGATGTTGGGGCCCAATCCTCAAGCCTGTCACGAGCTTTTTAGCTGATATCTCCCGGGCAGCTCTGGGCTGTAGGCCTGCCTGCTTCTGAAAATAAGCAGGTGGGGTTGAGAAGGGGGGGTGGCCTGTCCATCAGATTTTGCTATTTCCTCAGAGCAGTGAACAGATTAGCAGAAGAGAAAATAAGATCCCTTCAGCCAACCTTCTAGAGAAAATTATAGGTCAACTCAGCAGGTAGGTTCCTGGTCCCTGTAGCCATGATTGTTGTGTGCAGGATTGCCTAGTTAGTAGATAATTAATTTTTATTTTATTTTATTTTTCTTGGCCATACCCAGAGGTGCTAAAGGCTTACTCCTGGCTCTGCATTCAGGGATCACTCCTGGCAGGGCTCAGGATGGGGACCATATGGGGTGCCAAGGATTGAACCCAGGTCAGCAAATACCCTTACTCACTGTACTATTGCTCTGGCCCCAAATTAGTAGATAATTTAAATAAGGATCCAAACAGAATGTGGCTGAGGTTCTCCTCTTGAAACTAGAACCATAGGTAAAATGTGAGTAGATGGTTATATTTGTGAGATATTTTGCATGACATGTCCTTAGTTGTCTACTACTTTTCTTTCTTTTTTTTTTCTTTTTGGGTCACACTTGGTGACGCATAGAGGTTACTCCTCAGGGTTCTGCACTCAGGAATTACTCCTGACAGTGCTCAGGGAACCATATGGGACGTCGGGAACCAAACCCAGGTCGGCCGCAAACACCCTACCCGCTGTGCTATTGCTCCAGCCCCAGATGTCTACTATTTTTGTTGTGGTAGTGGCACTGGAGGGCTCACACTTGGTTGTGGTGTGTGGGGGATGGCAATACTGGGGGTTTCACACCACGATGTGCATCTGTGCTGGGGATTGAACTTGACAGCCTCATACATTCAAGGCAGGTTCTGCTAACCACATCTCCAGGCCTCAGTTGTCTACTATAGAAATAATTATCCTTGTTGTCTCAGAACATTTTAGTCTTTTTTTAATTTTATAAGTATGAGAAGAGGTTTAAGTTCTCAGTGTCGTACTGGACAGGGGAAGGTTGGGGTTTGGTCCTGGAAACAGTCTGAGTAGAGTGAAGGATTCAGATTATCAATCAATAAACAGTAATCAAATGCTTTCCCTGGCTTTCAGTATTGTACTAAAACAAACTAGAGAAGATGAGAATCGCAATGTTTCTGGGTTGTTTTTTGCTTCGTTTTGTGTCGGGGCCACACCTAGTAGTACTCAGGGATCGTGCCTGGCTCTGTGTTTAGGGATCATTGCCAGTAGGGTGTCGGGGATTATATGCGACACGTGGGCCAGGCAAGCCCTTTAACTCCTATGCTATCTCTTCAGCCCCAGTGTTTCTGGATTTAGGGCAAAGAGGGGAGAAAAGAAAGGAATGTTAGTCTTTTAGTGACTGTCAGTCATTAGATGTGGGGTAAATATTATTCTCCTCTCAATTTTTGGGCCATGTTTGGCAGTATTCAGGACTTACTCGTGGCTCTGAAATCAGGGATCACTCCTGACTGCTTGGAGGAGCTTATGGGGGTTGAACTCAGGTTGGTCATGCACAAGGCATGACCTTACCCACTGTACTGTTGCTCTGGCCCCCATTTCCCCAATATTACAAATGAGAAAGCTGAGCCTTAAAGGGGTTAAGTAACCTTTCACTATGGTCACAAGGTTAATGAGTGGTGGTACTAGTATCTTCTGATTCTAAAGTCTTTTCTCTCGTTGATGAGGTAAGTTATATGTCTCCCCTCCTATCTGAGAAGACAGCTGGTGATACCAGGTTCTGCAGGAGATCAGTTCTGAGTCAATGGTATCAATTTCAGGAGAGAGAGATGGGCTTGGGCCAACGGAATCTAGAGGAAATAATAGAGTGTGAGATTTGAAAGAATCTTTAGGACAATAGATATCACTTAGGTGTAAGTGGAAGAGAGGACAAGACACTGTAGAAGAGATGTACGCATAGTACATATGGAAGTAAGAAAGTAAGTTGCCTGGTATAGCCTTTATGAAAAACAGTCGGGTAAAGTCTCAGAATTGTAGGAATAGAACTTCTATAGCACCTGTGATTCCACTTGTTGACATCTACTCCCGAAACACAAAAACATTAATTAGCAAAGGTACACCATTTCTGTGTTCATAGCAGTGTTGGTATAATAGCCAGGATATGGAAATAACCCGAATGTCCAGTGATAGATGAATGGATAAAGAAGTTGTGGCATATATGCACAATGGAATACTATGCAACTGTAAGAAATGATAGGAATGGTAACAACCGTGCAGTTTACATAATGTGGATTGTACTGGAGGTATCATGTTAATGAAAATAAGTCAGAGGGTTAAGAGTAAAAGCTGGATGATCTCACTCATTTGTGGGACATTAGAGAGGCAAAACAAGGGAATAGAGAATAACAAAAAAGTGGAAAAGTCTTGGCCATGGGTTACAAAACTTTTAAACAAACAATGGGAAGAGAGATGTGGTAAAAGAAGATCGCCCTAGAGATAACATGGGGACACTGTGTCATGGACACATTGGTGGTAGGGTGCAGTAATTTTGTGTATTTATACCATAAAATTTAACACGATCATGACAACCTAATACATTTAAAAATAAAGTAAGTTTGTAAGTAAGTCGTAGTTTGAATAGATTGAATTACCCTGGCTGCATTTGAGGTCCTAATGAATAAATGAATGGCAGGATAATGGATTCAGGTCTTTCCACGGTAGGCTCGAGATGGCTGTGAAAGGGAAACCTCAAAAGATAATAGCGCACCAACAGTTTAAAACCTGAGGGCCTGTGAGCCTGATGATCTGTAGCTTCTGCCAAGCACTTGTCTCCTGAGAATCCTCTTCAAAGTGTTGCTCTCCTCTCCATCAGGTGATCTTGAGTGTCTTTGAGCTGGCATCTGCTGCAGGAGTGGGCTGTGAC
Organism: Sorex fumeus; assembly: GCF_029834395.1. Taxonomy (NCBI): domain Eukaryota; kingdom Metazoa; phylum Chordata; class Mammalia; order Eulipotyphla; family Soricidae; genus Sorex; species Sorex fumeus. Next base: position 10,714,370 of record NW_026606099.1, read on the forward strand.
ATTGATCCAGCCCTGGTGGCCGCCATTGCTAATTTGAAAGCTGGTAAGATTGGGGGGAAGGAACAGTGGAAGCCTACTAATTTTTTTAATTGAATCACTGTGACATACAGTTACAAAGTTATTCATGATTGAGTTTCAGTCATACAATGTTCCGACACCTGCCCCTTTACTAGTGCACATTTCCCACTACCAATGGTTCCAGTTTCCCCCCTCCTACCTGCCCTGTGCCCCCACCCCGCAGCCTGACTCAACAGCACCTTTTCCCTTTCCTTTCCTTTTATTTTATTTTAATTTTTATTAGTGAAACACCACGAGGTACAGTTGTAGACCCACAAATTTTTGTGCTTGGGTTTCAGTCACACAATGATCGAGTACCCATCCCTCCACCAGTGCCCATTCTCCATCACCACTAATCCCAGTATCCCTCCCACCCCCATCACCCCCATCCCACCCTGCCTCTGTGGCAGGGCATTCCCTTTTGCTCTCTCTCTCTCTCTCCTTCTTTTTCCTTTTAGACACTGTAGTTTGCAATGCAAAAAGGGTATCATGCATATCATGCATGTTACTTTCCTCCTTTCAGCACTCAGTTCTTGTCCAGAGTGATCAGTTCCAACTATCACTGTCATAGTGGTCCCTTCTCTGTCCTAACTTCACTCCTCCTCCCCCTTTTTTGCAAGCTTTCTACCACAGGCCAATCCTCTTGATCCTTATTTCTACTGTCTTTGGGTATTCACACACTATGTTTTTTTTTTAGTATTCCAAAAATGAATGCAATCATTCTATGTTTGCATAGAATACTCATTTCACTCATATAAGCAAATTTCATGACTTCATTTTTCTTAACAGCTGTGAGTGTTCCACTGTGTAGATGTGCCATCTTTTTTTACCCAGTCACCTGTTCTTGGACACTTGGGTTGTTTCCAGATTCTGGCTATTGTGAGTAGTACTGCAATGAACATGGGAGTGAAGATGGCCTTTCTGCATTATGTTTTTGGGCCACTAGGATGTATTCTCAGGAGCAGTATTACTGGGTCAGATGGAAGCTAAATTTCTAGTTTTATGAGGAATGCTCAAGTGCTATCGCTCCAAATGGTCTGGAGCGATAGCACAGCGGTAGGGCGTTTGCCTTGCACACAGCCAACATGGCCTACCCGAGTTCGATTCCTCCACCCCTCTCGGAGAGCCCGGCAAGCTACCGAGGGTATCTCGCCCGCATGGGCAGAGCCTGGCAAGCCACCCGTGACGTATTCGATATGCCAAACACAGTAACAACAAAGTCTCCAAAGGAGACGTTACTGGGCCCGCTCGAGCAAATTGACGATCAACGGGAGGGCAAATGAGGAATGCTCAAATTGTATTCTAGAAAGCCTGGACCAATCAGAATTCTTACCAGCAATAAATCAGGGTCCCTTTCTCTTTGCATCCAGGAAGCCTATTTCTGGCTGTGAATATAATAGTGTTTAAAAAAACCCTTTATTTGGAATAGTGAATTCAGGGGACATAAGCTGTCACTAAGGAGGTCCTAGCCTCCAGAAAATATTTACACAGGTGATTCAGCTTTCTAGTTAGGTTCTAACCAGTTCCTCTGTATATCAGCTAAACTTATTAAGCAAGAGTCTGTTTGATTCTCAGCTTGTGTTTAAAGGAATTTATTGTCTGAGAGGGGGAAAAGATTAATGCAGATGAAAAAATGAGAGAACACGGTTGGAGAGATAGCAGAGTGGGTAAGGCTTGGTAAGGTAAGGTAAGCCTTGCGTGCTCACCCAACTGAGTGGGTGCTCATCCAACTCAGGTTTGATCCCTGCATTGCATATGGTTCCCCCTACAACCCTGCCAAGTGTGATCCTTTAGCACAGAGCTCTGAGCACAGCTGGATGTGACCCTAAAACCAACCAACCAAACAGAACCCAAACAATGGGAGAACAGCATCCAATAGTATATGATTTCATGCCAATTTGTGTGGGATGGCACCTAAGGTTTCCACAGTGGTCTCATGCTCTCCCCTCCATACGATCACCCGAATCTATCATCTTCTTACCCTTCTTGCGCGCTTGTCTCATACTTTCCATGATACACTTCCTCTGATGAGCCCTTTTGTACTTACCTGCACTCGGAATTGAACGGAACCAAGAGGCTGTTATTCGGTCCTTCAAAACGGGCCAGATGTACCTTTCCTCTTTTGTCTTTATTTTGGTGAAACTCTGCCTCCTCTTTCTGCTTCTGGACCCATCTGGCAGGCAGCTGACAGAGTGCTTGAACTGTGTCAACCCCTCTGTGAATTTTGCTCTGTCACTCGAGGAGGCCTCCAACACTCAGCCTTCTCACTGTGAGTGAGAACCAGTCTTGTTCCCTTGAGTCGCTGTAACTTACTCATGGTACTTCTTGTATGGAAAACTTCACATGAAAACACCTTACAGTGTTTTCACAGACATTTTCTCATGTGAATCTTCCAGTAACTCTGTGAAGGAGGACCCTGTGGCTGGTGACCCCCTCACTTAATTTCTTTTCCTTTCCCCTCCTGCCAGATACATCGTCCCCTGAAGAAGAATACAAGGTGGCCTGCCTGCTCTTGATTTTTCTGGCTGTTTCCCTCCCCCTGCTTGCCACCGACCCTTCTTCTTTCTATAGCATTGAGAAGGATGGTAAGTAAGGAATACGTTTGAGGGGACCAGGGCTGTTTAGGTTAGTACTCTGCAGTAAGGAGATGAGACAGAAGGAAAGACCTCTGACTCCGATACAAAGTTCCATTTTCAAAAGCACTTGAGAGTGAATTTTCCATAAACTTCAATTCCAGTCAGATTTCATTGGGATATCCTTCACCTGGGGCTGGAGATAGCACAGTGGGTAGGGCGTTTGCCTTGCATGCAGCCGACCTGGGTTTGATTCCTCCGCCCCTCTCGGAGAGCCTGGCAAGCTATCGAGCGCATCCCGTCTGCACGGCAGAGCCTGGCAAGCTCCCCGTGATGTATTCAATATGCCAAACACAGCGACAACAAGTCTCACAATGGAGATGTTACTGGTGCCCGCTTGAGTGAATCGAAGAACAATGGGAGGACAGTGCTACAGTGCTGTCCTTCTCCTGATCCCCAAATACCACTGTTTGGTGTCAAAAAGCATGGTCCTTGGGCGGGGATGTATGCAAGTGACGCTGAGCACATGCTTGGCGTATGTTGTCACTGTCCTCCCGTTGTTCATCGATTTGCTTGAGCGGGCACCTGTAACGTCTCCATTGTGAGACTTGTTACTGTTTTTGGCATATCAAATACACCACAGGGAGCTTTCCAGGCTCTGCTGTGCGGACGAAATACTCTGGGTAGCTTGCCGGGCTCTCCGAGAGGGGTGGAGGAATCGAACCCAGGTCGGCCGCATGCAAGGCAAACACCCTACCCGCTGTGCTGTCACTCCAGACCCTTGGCATACACAAAACCCCAAATTCCATCCCAGCACCACATTGGCTTCTAAAATACTACTGGGTGTGGCTCCTATTAAAAAAGAGGGAGAAGGTGGCGCTTCTCTAAAAATATGTCCCAGTGAAGGTCGGCCTCGGATGGCAGCTAGCTCACTTTCCCCCTTTTTGTCCCCCTCCCACGCCTCATCGATAATCAAGGTTTCAACAACAACATCCACTGCTTGACCAAAGCAATCATCCAGGTGTCCGCAGCACTCTTCACACTCTACAACAAGAACATCGAGACTCACCTCAAGGAATTTCTAGTGGTAAGTGTGTCTAGACTTCAAGACGGGGAAGTCTCTTGGGAATCGACTTAAATTCATAGTGACAGCTGAATAGGTGGGAATCTGCTGTTCTCCCCTGATTTATTTGTAAATAGCAGGAAGCAGGAGTTCCCCCACCCTGATTAAATTCCCGAACCATTGCTATTATAGCTCCACCCAAATACCCAGAGAGCGTAGATCTAAAAGTCAACCATTTTTTGTCTGTTTGTTTGTTTGGGGGTCATACCTGGAGGTGCTCACATTTATTCTTGGCTCAGGGATCACTTCTGGTGGGGTTTGGGGGACCAGATGGGGGTGCTAGGGATCGAACCCAGGTTGGCTGCATGCAAGGCAAATAGTACTACTGTTGTTCAATAGCTCTGACCCCTTTTCCTCCCCTTTTCCTCCCCCCCACCCCCTAACAAACTTGAGTTCTAGCTTCTTATTCTAAGAATTTGTGTGATCTCTGAAGAACTCCGCCTCTGGAGCGCCTGTTTTTCTCCTCTTTTATGATTATGTTTTGGGGAGGTTACACTTGGCCGGAGCGATAGCACAGCGGGTAGGGCGTTCGCCTTACAAGCGGCCAACATGGCCGACCCGAGTTCGATTCCTCCGCCCCTCTCGGAGAGCCCGGCAAGCTACCGAGAGTATTCGATATGCCAGACACAGAAACAACAAAGTCTCCAATGGAGACGTTACTGGGCCCGCTCGAGCAAATCGACGATCAACGGGAGGGCCTTTACCTTTTACCTTTTTACACTTGGCAATGCTCAGGCTTGTTCCTGGCTCTGCACTCAGGAATCACTCCTGGTGGGCTCAAGGAGCCAGTGGAGTTTCAGGGATAGAACCTGGGTCAGCTGTGTGCAAGGCAAGTTCTCTTCATTCTATCTGATCTCTCCAGCCCTCAACTTTTCCCCATTATTAAATAAAAAGATTAGAGAGAAGCCGTGATCCACTTCCAGTGTGTGTTAGAGTATCCTAAGAAGTGTATTAAAATGCAGATTCCTGATTCTTGTCTACTCTCACTGAGTTAGAATAGAAAGCGCTGAGTCCAGGTCTCTGTTTTTTCATTTTTATTTTTAGGCGGGAGACAGTTTCACCTGGTGGGCTCATGGGAGTCAGGAGCTCAAAACTGGGTAGAATGTGGTGCCGAGGTTCAAACCTGGGTCTACTGCATGCAGACCAGGTCTTTGTTTTTGATAAAAGTCTCCAGGAAATCTGATGCACAGTGAAGTTGGAGAGACACTGCCCTTTCTAATACTGACAAAAAAGTCAAACATTGTTTAAATTTTCAAGTATCGGTGTATTTTAGAACCACCTGGAAAATTTCTGATCTACAGTTTAGGGGGAGGACTGGAATATTTGCATCTCAACAAGTTCACAGGTGATGCAGTTACTGCCTATCATGGTGTCTCACGTTAGAGCCATTGGCGTAGAGGCTAATTTCTAGGGATTGGAGCTTATAAACCAGATAGATGATTCTACGACAGGTTATATATAATTTGTTTGAAAAGAATTTGTTTAGAAAACTTTTTAAAAATGTTTGTCCTGGGGCTGGAGTGATAGCATAGTGGGTAGGGCATTTGCCTTGCATGCGGCCGACCCGGATTCGATTCCCAGCATCCCATATGGTCCCCTGAGCACCGCCAGGAGTGATTCCTGAGTACAAAGCCAGGAGTAACCCCTGTGTATCGCCAGGTGTGACCCAAAAACAAAAACAAAAATCAAAACAAAACAAAAAAACAAAAAACGGTTTGTCTCCTTGTACTATAATCATTGATCTTAGTTTTGCCTCTGGATAAACAGTAGCTAATCTCTTTCCATTGCGGAAAGAAACCCCAGAGTTTCCGGTTCTAAATCCTCCATGGAGGAATCCCATCCACATACTTTTGATACATGGCCCGTAACCTGCTGCCTGCTTGAGCATTCTGGCAACAGAGAGCTTATTCCTTTGCAAAATGTGGCTCTGATTTAAGAACCGGGGCCTCATCTAGCTCCTTCCTCTAGAAGAAATCACAGCTCATATGATTCTCTTAGGAATCTTTCCATTGTCCTGAGACGTACATATTGAGACTTGGAAATTTACTTGAGTCTCTTTTTTTTTTATTTTATTGCATCACCGTGAGATACAGTTACAAGCTTTCATGTTTGAATTACAATCACACAATGATCAAACACCCACCCCTCCACCAGTGCACATTTTCCACCACCAATATCCCCAGTATACCCCTGTTTCCCAACCTCCCCCTGCCTCCATGCAGACAATTTCCCCCATAGTCTCTCTCTATTTTGGGGCATTATGGTTTGCAATACAGACACTGAGAGGTTATCATGTTTGGTCCCTTATCTACTTTCAGCACACATCTCCCATCCCGACTGGTTTCTCCAACCGTCATTTTCTTAGTGATTCCTTCTCTATTCCAGCTGTCCCCCCAACCCCCACCCCCCACCACCCCGCTCATGAGACAGGCTTCCAACTATGGAGCAATCTTCCTGGCCCTTGTGTCTACTGTCCTTGGGTGTCAGTCTCATGTTATGTTATTTTCTACTCCACAAATGAGTGCAGTCCTTCTATGTCTGTCCCTCTCTTTCTGAAGAGTCTCTTATTTCTTAAACACACATAAAAATATTCCCTCCCTCATTTTACCTTCGTTCATTATTGTTGATGTTGTGTTGATTAGGGATTTCACACACACTTGGCTGTGGTCGTTGTATGTTGTTTTCTTTTTATTAAAAAGATTTCTTTAGAATCACAGTGAATTACAAAGCTATTTATGATTGCTTTTAAGCCACACAATGTTCCAACAACTATCCTTTCCATTATATTCCCTCTGATTTGGGGCCATCTCTCACAATGCTCGGGCCTGGCCTTGTGATCAGGGATCACTTCTGATGGGGTACAGGGTATTGTATATGGGCTAGGGATTAAATCCAGTTTGGCTGCTTGCGAGGCAAGTGCCTTACTCCTGTGTAAGTTCAAAATGTGGGTGCATGATGCATGCATTTGGTGGCTGAAAACTGCCTGTCTGGGGTCCCCCCCCCCGCAGAGGAACAAAGAGACAGGGAACCATAGACTGATGGTCAAAATGGTCCATTTAATGCAGAGCTGTTAGCATATTTACAGAACATCTGAAGGTATAGGGCTGCACATAGGTGTGATTGATCGTTTACAGAGGTAAAGCTTTTTGGTGGAGGCAATTCTATTGTGGGGACTAATTCAAGGAGACGCTCTGTCTCCCAGGGACATCTACAATGCTTTTCTCTTTCCCTAGCTACTAGTAAATATTAAACAATTGTTTACTTGTTATTAATACTTGCAGTTGTTTGGGTAAACACAGAGATATGATTCCAAATTGTAGTTCTCTGGGCTCTGAGGGCAAGCAAGGCTTTAACTATAAATCCCAGACTAAGTCCTCAGGTCGGTTCAGCTTGTCCTCCCTCATGGGGGTTCTGTTTCTTAGGTCATAATGGACTGCATCAAGCCCGTGCTTTTATGCTGTCTAGACTGTCCCATTTTGATGCCAGGGTAGCTTCGCCGCTTGCCCCAGGTTCATCCCAGTCCCAGCGGGACCTCCCTTTGTGGGGTGTTAGGAACTGCAGCAACTGAAGCCTGGGCCAAGAATGATGGATGTCCACAGGTAGATATATTTCAGATATATTTCCCAAATATCAGGACCATTGTATTAACGGTCTTTCTGAGTTTAAGCAAAGAACATTGCTCTACAGTAAAATATGAAAAGTTATAGGGGAAATAGAAAAGAAGTAATTAACTATAGACACAGAGTCCAGACTTACCAGACTGGTTGGCTATAAGCCAACTCATAAAGTAACCAACCCTGACTTGGAGAATTGTGACAATGAGAGGTAAAGACAAAGGAACGGTTAAAGGTAAATTCAGAGGATTTGGAGTGCTCATAAGAGCACTATAAGCTTCTTTGGGGGGGCGAAAACGGTCAATTCACTGGTGTAGTCTGAAAGAGTTAGGCTTAATATCCGACACCCTTGTGGCTGGCTCTCTGGCTCGAGTGGTTGCACACTCTTAGCTGCGATGCTTGCTGTGAGTTGCACATTGAGTTGTGGTGCTCACACACTCAGTGGCGGTTGCTCACTGAAGTGTGTGTATTCCTTTAGTTGTGATGTTTATACTTGTACTCCCTGGGGTCACACTCAGTGGAGGCATGTGTGATGAGGAGTGGCTAGAAATTGTTTTTAGTGCAGGGATAGCAGAGAGAAGAGATTCCAGGATCTCAGTAGTGCATGTGGCACATTGGACATTTGAACTCATGACCGTGCTCTTTTGGGGCAGGTGATCTGTGACACTGTGCTATTCTTCCTCTGGGTTCCAGAGGGCGTCTCGTGACATTGTGGGGAAAACAGATAGATGGAATAGCCTCCGAGCATCTTCGATGTAGAGAGGATTCACCCCGGAACTTCCAGGAGGGAATTCTCCCCTCTTGGTTTGCTAGCTGCACGTAACTTGGGCCTTTGGATTCAATTAATCATGTTTCATTCATCCCTCTCTTTGATCTCTCCGGAGATTGGAGGTGAGCACAGAGGACAACCATTTGGGAGTTGACAAAAGGAGAAAACCAAGAACACTCTGTCAATATTAAACAGCCTGATGACAGCGTTGTCTGGAGGCTGCTGCGAGGGAAGAAAAATCTCTGGGCATCCAGTGTCACTTGCTTTGTTGAGGTTCTTCCTGGCCCCTTGCAGCCTCCCGTTGCCTCGTAGGCTGGGTCACAGGCAGCGTGTGTTTCTGAAGCCTGATATCTGCCATTTTTTCCATCCTGAGTCTCCCTCTGGGAACATCACAGCCCTTCGTTCTCTTCCTTGATCTTTTCTTAACTTCCTGTATCCTGAGGCTGTCCTACTCTGACCTCCATAAAAATCTGCCGCCTAACAGATTCTTCCTTCACAGGTGGCCTCCGTCAGCCTCCTGCAGCTGGGCCAGGAGACCGACAAGCTTAAAACCAGAAATCGGGAATCCATTTCTCTGCTCATGCGCTTGGTATGTATCGGATTTATGTCGGTCTGGTAAAAGGAGAGGAAGGACCAGAGGGAGAATCTTCCTGAGCAGCTTTGGGTTCCTGCTGCTGTTATCTTCCAAAGACATGAGGAGCCTGGCTCTGCCCCGCCCCGCGTCTATTCCTCACATTCTGGGCAACATTTCCGAACTCTGTTAACATCCTGGAATACCAATCTTCAAGGTCCTCTTTGTAGGCTGAGCCTTGCTGACCCTGAGCTGCCCACTTCGGTCCCCTTTCCTCCAGTGTCCTCAGTCTGACCTCAGAGGCAGGGATCCTCCTCCATTCCTACCTGTTCAGAATGTATTTGCTTTTTCTTGACCTCCTAACACAGTCTTTCTTAACTTTAAAAGTACCGTGGAGAGGGCTGGAGCGATAGCACAGTGGGTAGGGTGTTTGCCTTGCACAACCCGGGTTCGATTCCCAGCATCCCATAGGGTACCCCGAGCACCGCCAGGAATAATTCCTGAGTGCACGAGCCAGGAGGAACCCCTGTGCATTGCCGGGTGTGACCAAAAATGAAAAAAAAAGATAAAAGTACTTTGGAGGTGCCAGGGGCAGTGCCCAGGGACTAATGGTGCATATTTTGCACACTTGAGACCCCAGTTAGAGTCTCAGCACAGTATGACCCTGAATACCAGAGGGATAACTCTGAGCTCCTCAGGGGTGTCTCTGCAGGTCCCCAGCAACACGCAGCAGCACATCCTTAGATCCTAGTACTGAACTGTTGGACCAGATGGGCCAAGTTACTGGGCGTGGCCTCAGCAGCCCCCTGGACATGACTTGGGAGGCCATCCTCCCCAAAATGAGTACTGCTGGCATCAGAGAGATAGTCAGGGGTTTAAAGAGCTTGACTTACCCTGTCTTGATCCCTTACACCACATGGTCCTTGAGCTTTTCTGGGTGCAGTTCTGGAGACCCCTAAGCAATCCTGGGGTGGCCCTGATAAGCCCTGGCACGGCAGGGCCTCAAGCAGCACTGCATCTTCCAGCCCTTGCATTAAACTGCGGGCCAAATTGACTGAGAATTACCAGGAAGCGCCCCCAGACCTTCTGAGTGAACATACAAAAAAAGATCGCTGTGAAGAAGATAGTGAATAGTACAAAACTGAACTTGGGGAGGGGTGTAGGAATAAAGAGAGAGGGAAGGGAATTTGGCCCAAAAAATGGGGAGGTAGAGAGCCAGGTGGACCTTGGCAGTTGCCAAATGAATCAGGCAAATTCTTCTCTCTCTCTCTGCTCTTCTTCTCCCCAACACCCCCCACTCCACAGGCCCCCCTCCCCCCTCCAAGCTGTGGGCTTTTCCCTCCTCTGGCAGAAAGTTCTGGGAACTCTGACTCAGTTCATTTAAAAAATGTATTTTCTCATGTTTCCCTCTTGAACGTGTACGGACTCTTGATCTAAGGTCTGATTCTCTGGAGTCGCACTACACTTGGACTGAGAGCTCCCACCTGGTGCCCCGTGTTTCAGAGACCCTCCTCTGTGCAGTAGAGATGCTGGCCTGGAGCCAGAGCCACCTTGAGTCCCCCTCGCCCCCCCCCCCCCCCACATACACCTTCACTCCTGCCCCAGGTGTCGAACTCTGGGACCTCAGAACTCTCTGTTAATCAACTTCATCTCATTTGTGGTGATGAAATAGACCTTCTCTCCCAAGTCCATTCTGAGGTTGCTGGTACTGCTGGTGTACAGACCTCGGGTGCCCCAGGAATGCATGGTTTGAGTTTAGCTGTTTAACTTGGAAGTCTGTGTTTATAAAAGCCTGTCAAACTGGGGCTGGGAAGAGAAGGGAGATCAGCCTGCAGGTTCAGTCCCTCCCTTCACTCTGTTCTTGTGTAGAACTCAAAAAGAAGCTTAAGAATTTTCTTTATTTTTTTGTGTGTGTGCTTTTTGGGTCACACCCGGCGCGATGCACAGGGGTTACTCCCGGCTCTGCACTCAGGAATCACTCCTGGCGGTGCTCGGGGGACCATATGGGATGCTGGAAATCAAACCCGGGTCAGCCTCGTGAAAGGCAAACGCCCTACCCACTGTGCTATTGCTCCAGCCCCAAGAATTTTCTTTTCTTTTCTTTTTTTGTGGAGGAGGCTGCACTCCTGACAGTGGTTACTCCTGGCAGTGCTCAGGGTGACCATATGGGGTGGTAGGGTTAAAGGCCGGTTGTCTGTGCGCAAGGCAAATGCCCTACCCACTGTGCTATTACTCCGGTCCAAGGATTTCTAATCTCTGGCCTCCCACAAAATTATAAAGGTATGTTGCAAAGCTTGCACGATACAGCACCATGGGGTCATTTTACTTATTGAGCAACAGGGCTGGTGGGAGTTCATTCGCAATCTTGATCCAGACCCTCAAATGTTAATGGCAAGTACAGCGAGATTCTCCCTGCTCCTTCTTTATAAGCCTCGGTCCTTAGTGGTATCTTCTATCTCATTTTACCCAGCTAGAAAAATAACGAGATTGATTCAATTAAGGTTTATGGTGGAGAAAAATAATGTGTGTGTGTGTGTGTGTGTGTGTGTGTGTGTGTGTTGCGGAGTAAGATAGCAGAGTGAGGGCAAATGCCATTAGTGTATCAGGAGGAGCACAATCTTTGGCGTAACACAACCTTGGAAAAGTTAATTAACTTTTCTGAGACAGATTCATCATCCATGAAAGTCAGCTGTAATCTTTTTGTTAGCGTGAACAGGATTCGTGAGAGAATCGATGTGAAGGTGCTAGTCACTAATAGCTGCTCAACAATTGTTAGTTCTTGTGGCCACTCATTTTATTATTTTTATTTATCTATTTTTTAAATTTTTATTAGTGAAACACCATGAGGTGCAGTTACGGACATTACACGCTTTTGTGCTTGGGTTTCAGTTATACACTGATCGAGTACCCATCCCTCCACCAGTGCCCATTCTCCACCACCACGGGTCCCAGTAGCCCCCCACCCCCACCCCCATTCCCCTGTCCCACGCTGCCTCTGTGGCAGGGCATTCCCTCTTGTTCTCTCTCTCCTTTTGGGTGCTGGGGTTTGCAAAGTGGCCACTCATGTTACGTTTGGGATGGTGTAGGCCTGTCCTTCATTGCTTTGGGCAGACTTCACTCTGCAAGAGAGCAGGTGATCCTGCGTTGCCGCTCAGTCCTGTCTCCTTCTGCTTCCCCGTTGCCCCGCTGCCGTCAACTTGTGGGAAGCGGTCTGCCCCTGTGGCAGCTCCCTGAAGCCTGCAGGCACAGGCAGAGAGCCAGCACCAGGCACTTTAGCGAGTGAGACAGAGGGCCTAGCTGCTGCAGAGCAATTTAAATGCAAATGTTTCCAGAGAGAAATTGGAAATGACTGAACAGGGAAGGAACTGTGTGCTGAGTTGAGAGTCGACTTATGTCACCCCCCGCTCTTGCCAGGCACCTCTTCCCCAGGTCTTCTGTCTTGACAGTGAAGCTTGGGCAGCACCCACCCCCGGGGGTTGGCAGCCTGCTCCTGGCATGGATTGATTTCTTAAGGAAGAGATGCTGCTCTTCCTTCGTGGGCTCCTAGGTGTCAGAACCGCGTCACCCTGGCCATTAGTCCAGCCTTTACAATTCACGGATGAGGAGATGGAGGAGAGGGAGGGACCTTGAGATGATACTCAAGGTCTCCCTGCAAATATACGGGCAGACGTATTAGGCAACAGAGCCCAAACCTCTTGGCCTTCACTCTAGGGATATTTTTACTCCTACACACTCTCACCATTTTTGAGCCCTTTCATTTTCCATGGAGAGTGGAGCAAAGAATTGGAGTTCGTGGGCCAGTGGTTCCATCTCCAAGTCATCACTCACTTCCCGCACCCAGAGCAGACATGAGCTTAAGGTTTAAAAGTCTCTCCTGGCAAGAATTCCTTGCTAGGCAGCGGAGATCCAAGGCCACAGTGTTACTCCTCTGTTTCTCTTCGTTCGGCGGCAGCATCTGCTCTGCTAAGGCTGTTGTGGTGCTTTGCGTGAGCATGTGTTTGAGAACAGCAGAATCTTCCACGTTTTCAAACTTGAAAGGATTTCAGGGAGAGACGCGTGTGAGAGCAGCCGTGGTCGATTCTCCTTCCTGACTGGATTTGCAGGATTTGAAATCACCAGGCATTTGGGAGAGGTCCCATCTGTGTGAACTGCAGAGGATGGGATGTGGGCACTGCTTTTCACAGTATGTTCGCTAGTCCCAAGACCTCCTAGATCTGGAGAGTTTGAAGGCCGAACACTCTGTTCCTTCCTCGGGTTGGGTTCCTTCAGCCCAACACTAAGTTGTGCTGCTCTTGCTGGATTCGTACCCTTCGCCCCGGAGCGCCCCCCTCCCCCAGTCTCATCCAGGCACCTTGATCTATCTTTCTGCTTGACTGTGGGGGTGCTGGGATTGCCACGGCACACAGGCTTCTAATTAAACTAATTAATCTTGCCTGCTCCTTGAGGCGGCTTCTTTACTGTTCCCCAAGCTCTGTGCTGAGGGAGAGAGGAGACTGACGCCCGGCACAAGAGGACCCGTGTGGATTCCAGGCCTCTCCTCCTTGGCCTGCAGTGGTGATCGTTTCCTTCTCTGCATAGCTTTGTCACGGATGTTTTCCTCAGTCCTTCCTGCTTCTGCGCTACCCAGCCACAGATGATTTCGTATCTGCAACGGGATCAGGAGTCTTATTGCCGCTAGGGAAGGGATTGGACCTGTCTTTTGCTTCGGAGACCTTTTCTGACCTTGTGCAGGGGATGGGGGGGCGGGCGGGGTGGGGAGGAGATTCTAACAGAGCTATAATAGTAGAAGGGGCCACTTTGCTTTCCTAAGGACAAACCAAGTGAGGGGAGAGAGGAAGTGTGGATTTGGAACCTGTGTGCTTGTAACGCGGAGACCCTCAGAGGACGCGGGGACCTGACTGAAGAGGAACAGGCGTCACCGAAGAAGGTAGTCATTTGTCCCACCTGAGATTCTCCTCTCTTTGCTTCCAGGTGGTGGAGGAGTCCTCCTTCCTGACCCTGGATATGCTGGAGTCCTGCTTCCCTTATGTCTTGCTACGAAATGCCTATCGGGAAGTATCCCGAGCCTTCTACCTGAACCGAGTGTCAGCCGGTACCCACTGAAGGGCCCTTTGGACCTGCCCTAAAGCCATGCCACACTCCATGCTGTGGCCATTTCCCAGGGACGGGGATGGGATGGGGTCTCTATGTTAGGAGTTAGAAGAAACAGGCGCACAGAGGAATGAGCAGTGCAGGGCTGAGAGGTCAGTCGTGGGGCAGGCCTTGTGGGGAGGGGGCAGGATGGGGGCTATGGAATGATGGGAGGGAAAACAACTTACAGAAAAAGTCAGAATGTTGGGGCCACGAGTCTGAATTTTAATAATGAACGAAATGAATGCCACGGAAGTTTGTTTTCTGTTCTCTGATGAGTTGAGCTTGAGCTCTGACTGGCATGGGTCCCTCCGACCTTCATCACTATTCTAGGATAATGCTGGCGGGCAGAGATGATCAATCATCATATTAAACCATAATGAGCTTATAATCCTCCCACTGGAGCTGCTATTGTCTCCCGCACATTCATTAGGACTATTATCTCCTCTCTTCCTTTTCCAAATGTGTTCAGCAAACATCCAGCCTGCTCCAGCTGCAAAGTAGGAGCAAAGGAACCCCTCTTTTACTTTGCTGGGGACTCACTGAACACAGGAGTCACTGAGTCTCTCTCTCTCGGCCCCCAATGCTGCTGCTCACAGGGGCACGGAGGGAGGGCTCCTGAGAGATGGTCCCCGCAGCCAAATCTCCCGTTTGTTCCCGTACCCCTTGTGTCAGGGCTAAGAAGTTCTTTCAGGGATCGAATCTGGACCCCTCCTGTTTCTTCTCTCCTACCACCAGAATACAGAGTCAAGGGTATAGGTCAGTTTGAGCACACAGGGCATCTTATTGGACGACAGTCACATGGGTTTCACTCCCAAAGCATTTGGGGGTGCCCTCTCCCATCTACGGGGACCAACTGAACCCCAACCCCCTTGTCATACCGGGTACAGCCGTTGCCTGAGGCGGGGATTTCTCTTCTAGATCTTACATTTCATAGACTTCATTAGGTTGGAGGGCCCTGTGAATAGGCATACTTGAGGGAATACAGCTGTTTTAACTAAGCCCTTTTCTGCATTCATTAGAATTTCAAGTGTCACAAAGCCTGGGGCATTCCAGATAGCACCAAACTGGATTTAGTTAACCCCAGTGGCTCCCATCCATCACTCCTGGGCCTCTACGGCCGGAGAAGAGCAGAGCAACAAATCAAAAACGTTTCATAGGTCTGGAGTGTTAGAATGGGTTCATATAATTAGCGGGTTGATTAGAGTTATGTCCATACTCGTAGGATAAAGGGGAAGCAATTACTAATTTCCAGCAAAGCCATGCAGCCTGCATTAAAGCAATTTGAGCACTGTTTTTGATTATTATTATTTTCTTCTCTCTTTTTTCTCGGCTGTGAAGGCTGGAGGTAGCACACTTGGTTGTGGAGTATGAATACCTGGTTGTGGTGCTTATTCGGGTCATGTGCCTAGTTGTTTTGTGTGTTTGGTTTTTACTTCTCAAGACCAAGACTTCAACGCTTTAGAAATCCTGTACCCATAATCAATACACAGATTTCTCTGCACAACGATTGTTTCCTTTTTAGAGTAGAGGCAATGGAGGATCCTACTTCCTTTTAGCGAACTGTGCTTTCTTACTATGGAAAGGAAATTATATTCTCACAGTTATTTTTATATGCTTTGCAGTGCTGAGGATGGAAGCAAGGGCCTTGCACACGCAGAGCAAGCACACTAGCACTGAACCACCATCCTGGCGCATTGATTTTATATTTTTGTTTGTTTGTCTTGTTTTGGGGTCCCACCCAGTGGTACTCAGCACTTACTCCTGGCTCTGCCCCATGGTGGGCTCTGGGAACTGTACGGAATGCTGGGGATCAAACCTGGTTGGCTGCGTGTGACACAACCACCCTACCTGCTGTGCTGCCTCTCCAGTCAGAAATTCCTCTTCTGTTTGCATGTGGAACTGCTTAAAATTAACTTTTCCCAGAAGAAAAACAGACTTTCGAATCAAAGGAATAGGACTGAGGATCCAAAAATAAGCCCTCAGATGTATGGTCACTTAATTTATGACAAAGGAGTTAGGAGCAGTAAGTGGAGCCAGGAAATCCTCTTGAACAAATGAAACTGGTTAGCCATGTGTAAAAATAAATGAATCCAGATCCCTATCTCACATCATATACAAAGCCAATTCAAAAGGAATTAAAGACCTCAATATTAGAACTGACTCCATAAAACACATTGAGGAGAACATTGGCAGAATTCTCCATAAAATTCACTTCAGAGGCACCTTCTGTAATTTGATTCGATTGGCAAATAAAGCAAAAGAAGAAATAAATAGGACTACATCAAAATTAGAAAGTTTTGCACTGTGAAAGATGAAACAGATCAAATATACATTCTACTAATTGGGAGGAATATTTGCACACCTTACACCCAACAAAGGCTGATATCTAAGATATAGTAAGCATTCACAGAAAACTACAAATTAAATAAAACCAAAAAGGAAAAGGAGCTGAATAGACACTTCTTTGAAGAAGACATATGGATGGCCAGCAGGCATATGGAAAAGTGTTTATTAGCACTTATCAGGGAAAAGAAAATTAAAATGACAATAAGACACCGTATCATATCAGTGAGAATGGTCTCTATTGGCCTGGAGAAAGCGCAGGGTTTGGGTAGGGGTGAGGAAGACACTTGTGTTGGAGAAAGCGCAGGGTTTGGGTAGGGGTGAGGAAGACACTTGTATTGCACATCTTCCTAGTTCAGTCCCCGGCACTACCTATGGTCCTCCATGATCCCTGAGCAGGGCTGGTTGTGGCCACAAGCATCCCTACCTGCCATCCCCCCACCTCCCAAAAAAAGGCCAGAAACAAGCAGTGTTGGTGGGGATGTTTTGAACAATGAGCGCCCATTCACTCTCGGTGGAAATGGAAACAGGCTAAATCTCTATGGAAAACTGAAGATTTCTCAAAGATTAAAAATAGAACTAGCATATAACCCACTGATTCCACTCCTTTGACATGTACCCTGAGAACAGAAAAAGGTTAGTTTGGAGAAAAATGTTAACCTATGTTTGTTCCAGCGCTATTTACAATAGTCAAGATCTGGAAGTAACCCAAGCACCTAACATCAGACAAGTGGCACAACGTGATACTCCTTAGCTATTAGAAAAGATGAAATCCTACCTTTATTGCTATAACTGGGGCGGAACTAGAGGTCAACGTGTAAATGAAATAATCCAAAGGCGGAAAGACAAGTACCAGATAATCTCACTCATTTGTGGCATATCAAGAAACAAAGCAAGAGAAGGGACAAGAGAGAACAAAAATAACCCCTTCGACTATGACCACAGAAGTGAGTTTACCAAGGAACGGGAAGAGGGAGCCAGGGAGGGGTAGGGTGGGAAGCCTTGGATAGGATTTATTTATTTTGTTTTTGGACCACACCAGGTGGTGCTCAGGGCTTACTCCTGGCTCTGCGCTTCGGGGTCACTTCTGGTGGGCGTCAGTGACTATATGGGTTGCTGCATGCAAAGCAAGAGCCCTTCCTGCTGCTCTACCACTGCTGCCCAAAGGGATGGGCAAATTTTAGCATTCTGTAAATAAAATCGATGACCTCAAGCAGGCCCCAGTAACGTCTCCTTCGTCCTAGCCCTGAGATTTTTAAAAAAGTGCCATATTCAAGGCTCTTTCAGCGTTACAAGAGTGAGACCCATCATTGTTACTGGTATTTGGCATATTGGGTACGCCACGGGGAGTTTGCCAGACTCTGCCGTGTGGGCAGGTTACATTCGGTAGCCTGTCAGTTTGTCCAAAGTAGGAATGAGATAATAAGATGTCGCGTGGCCGCAAATGCGGCTGCGAATGCTTCCGGGAGCTGGGTTTTATAGTCTCTGAGTCTTGGCCGTTGATGGGATTACACGGTGCCAGGGGGCCAGTTGGTGGGTGTGACCCCCGCCTACTGGAATTTGGAGGATCTGGGTGGAGGATGCTCAACCCGGATCCGAGTAGGCTTGGAGATCTCAGTCCTGGGACCCACAAGCCTTTGTTCCTCTGCCAGTACCTTCATGTGTGCGGAGAGTGGTCTCAGCATGGTGGTGTAAATAAAATAAAAACTGAAAAAAAAATAGCTTCCCCAGTGAAAGCAACACATGTTGACACAGAAGAATAGAGGGGAGATATTAGAGAAATAGAGGGTAGATTTTTTTCTTTTCTTTTATTCAAGAATTGTGATTTATAAAGGTAACCATAGCTGAGTTTTTTAAAATTTTTTTATTTTTATTTATTTTTTTTGGGAGGGGTGGTCACACCCGGCAATACACAGGGGTTACTCCTGGCTCTGCACTCAGGAGTTACTCCTGGTGGTGCTCAGGGGACCATATGGGATGCTGGGAATTGAACCCGGGTCGGCCACGTGCAAGGCAAACGCCCTCCCCGCTGTGCTATCGCTCCAGCCCCCATAGCTGAGTTTTAGATGTATAATGATCTAGCACCATTCCCACCACCAGTGTCAACTTCCTTCTACCAGCGTTCCCAAGCTCCCTCCCAACCCCCCTCTAGCATGCAACCTTGACAGGCACATTAGAGCTTGGGGGTTGCAGTTTGGATCTCATGTTTTCAGTGTTGTTGACTGTGATTTTGATCTACAGTTATGCCATTCCCCCACTTTGCAACTGTACCTGAGGCCCCTGGCCTCTACTCCCGCCTTTCCTTTCCTTTCTCATCTTCTGGCCCTCTCAATTTCTTTCTTCCTCTGTTTTTGTTTTTGGGCCACACCCGTGCTTGGACTTGCTTCTGGCCCTGTGCTCAGGAATCACTTGGCGGTATTTGGGAGACCATATATGATGCTGGAGATTGAACCCAGGTCTGCTGCATTCAAGGCAAGTCCCTTTCCTCCAGAGCTGTCTTTCCACCACCATGTTTTCTTTTAAAGGGGTGAGCCTGAGGGGTGCCCCAGGGGCTTGAAGATTTAAACCACTTCAAGAAATGCTCAGTCCACCAAGAAGATCTGGAATGCCTGAATAGACGACCTGTTACTATCAGGGAAATTGAAACAGCAATCAAAAGTCTTCCCAAAAACAAAAGCCCAGGCCCAGATAGGTTCACTAGCAAATTCTCCCAGACAGTTAAAGAGGACCTATTGCCAGTTCTTTTCAAGCTTTATCCAGGAAATTGAAGAAACATAAACACTCCCAAACAGCTTCTATGAGGCACACATCACCCTAATAACAAAAGCAGAGACACCACAAAAAAGAAAATCACAGGCCGATATCCCTGAAGAACATAAATGTGAAGATCCTCAACAAAATATTTGCAAACTGAATCCACAATTCATCAGAAAGATCATACACCACATCCAAGTGGGATTCATCCCAGGGATGCAATGGTGGTTTCACATTTGCAAGTCGATCAACATAATTCATCATATCAATAAAAGGAAAGGTTAAAATCGTATGATCATATCAATAGATATGGTAAAGGACCTGTACAAAGAAAACTACAAAACGTTACTTCAAGAAATAAAAGAGGACACGAGGAAATGGAAATGCATCCTCTGCTCATGGATTGGGAGAATTAACATTGTCAAAATGGCAATATTCCCCAAAGCATTAAACAGATTCAATGCGATTTCTATAAGGGTAACCATGACGCAGAAACAGTGGCCAGACAAAGACAGTCTACAGAATGGGGAAATATATTTACCCATTACCATTCTGATAAGAGGTTAATATCAAGGATATACAAAGAACTAGTTGAACTCTATAAGAAAACATCCAATCCCATCAGAAAATGGGGCCACGAAATGAACAGAGACTTTCTAAAAGAAGAAATCCGAATGGCCAAAAGGCACATGAAAAAATGCTCTTCACCACTAATCATCAGGGAGATGCAAATCAAAACAGCAATGAGATAAATCTCACACCACAGAGACTGGCACACATCCAAAAGAACAAAAGCAACTGGTGTTGGCGTGGATGTGGGGAGAAAGGGACTCTCCTTTACTGCTGGTGGGAATGCTGGCTGGTTCAGCCTTTCTGAAAAACAATATGGATGTTTTTTAAAAAAACTAGAAATTGAGCTCCCATTTGACCCAGCAATACCACTTCTGGGAATATATCCTGGAGATGATATATCAAAAATACAGTATATATGATATATGAAAAAATACAGCAGAAATGACATTTGCACTTGCATGCTTATTGCAGCACTATTTACAATAGCCAGAATCTGGAAAAAACCTGAGTGCCTGGGAACAGACGACTGGTTAAAGAAACTTTGGTAGATCAATGGACTACTATGCAGCTGTTAGAAAAGATGAAATCATGAAATTTGCATATAAGTGGATCAACGCAGAGAGTATCATGCTGAGTAAAATGAGCCAGGGAGAGAGGGACAGACATAGTATGACTGCACTCATTTGTGGAATATAAAGTAACAGTATGGGAGACTAACATCCAAGGATAATAGAGATAAGGGCAGGAGGATCGCTCCACGGCTTGGAAGCTCACCTCACATGCTGGGGGGAAAGGCATCTGGGATGGAGAAGGGACCACTAAGTGAATGATGCTTGGAGGGCTCACTTGGGATGGGAGATGCATGCTGAAAGTAGACTAGAGACCAAACATGATGGGTCACTTACTACCTGTCTTGAAAAGTATAACATCCAAAAGGAGAGAGAGAGTAAAAGGGACTGTGTCTGCCAAAGAGGCAGGTGATAGGGGGATGGGGTGGGGGTGGTGGGAGGGTTACTGATAATATTGCTGGTGGAGAATGGGCACTGGAGGAGCGATGGGTACTCGATCATTGTATGACTGAAACGTAATCACGAACCGAAGTTTGTAAGTCTGTAACTGTCTCGTGGTGATTCATTCAAAAATTTAAAAAAATAGTAATAATAAAAAATGCTCAGCCCAGCAGTCTGGGTCTAACAGTTCAGTATCTGGCCCAGTGGTGCTCAGAGTCTGTGAGAATTGCACCAGGCAGTGCTCCAGGGACGAGAGGCACCGGGAATCCAACTCAGATCTTTGTGTGTGCCAGGCCTGAGCTTGGCCACTTGAGTGACCTCCCTTGTCCATGATCTCTTTTATGAAACTAAAATTTTTATTGACATAGCTAATTCACACACTCTTGTGAGAAAAAAACATGTAGATTTCCAATGTACCTTTACTGGTTCCCTCTCAATGATAACATCTTGCAGAACTATAGAACTCTGTTATTTCCAGGAGGCTGACATCAATCCAGTCAACCTTTCTCTCAGATTTCCTCAGTTTCCCTTATGCTCTTCCTCTGTGTATCTCATCCTGTGGCACTGTAGCACTGTCCTCCCTTTGTTCATCGATTTGCTCGAGCGGTCACCAGTAACGTCTCCACAGTGAGACTTGTTACTGTGTCTGGCATATCGAATAGGCCACGGGGAGCTTGCCAGGCTCTGCCGTGCGGGGGGGATACTCTCGGTAGCTTGCCGGGCTCTCTGAGAGGGACGGAGGAATCGAACCCGGGTCCGCTGCGTGCAAGGCAAACGCTCTACCTGCTGTGCTATCGCTCCAGCCCAATCTCATTATATATATCTCATGTATCTATTATATATATATTATATATATCATTCTATACTGCTATATATAGGTTTCTGTATCCACCACCACAGTCAAGACACCAAACATTTGCACGAGGATCCCTCAAGTTGTTTTTCTTAGAGCCACACCCACTTCGCTTTCTACATTCTCCGGCAACACAAATCTGTTCTCCTTTCCTCAAATCTTGTCATTTGACATGTTTTTTATAAACATATAATCACACAGACTTCTTCTTTTCCTGCATGCTTCTTCAAAGGGCTTCTGTATCCTGCTGACAATTCTGCAAGGAAACTGAGGAAGGTTTTTATACCTCAGACCTGTAAACAGATTCAGAGACCAGAAATGACTTTCTGAAGGTCACGTGGCTAGCAGTACCAGAACTGGGCCCCAGGCTAAGAGGCATTTCTGATCTTTCTCCCTTTTTTTCCAAGACCAGATGCCTCTTCACCTGGGAAGTTATCAGAATCCCGAGACCCTAAGAGCGACCCTAAGAACAAACAAATAGGAGGTGAAGGCAGGATGCTACCACCTGAAACAAAAGATGAAAGACCAGGGTGAGGGGACATTTGAGGTAACAGGACATCAGCATTCTAAGCAGGTTGCTTCGGAGGCCAGCAGGATCTCTGACCCTTTACAGCTGGGGACACAATCAACTCTGAATTGCTTTCTGTTCTCTGATCCCTTCCTCCTCCTCCTCCTCCTCCTCCTCCTCCTCCTCCTCCTCCTCCTCCTCCTCCTCCTCCTCCTCGAGGGAAGAAAATGCGCAACAAATATCAGGGAGAATTTCTGACCCCGGTTGTTTTGTCTCGCAGGCAGAGAGTAGATTTTAGCCTCAACATTTTCATTAGCGTGATGTTTTCATTAGAATCTCCATTAACTTGTTTGCAGCCACGAGATGGAATTATCCCTCCCACCAGGCCTGGGGCGGAATGCGGGCTGAGTGAGGAACTGCTGCTGCTCTGGGCCCAAAAAGCACAGCTCAAAAAACACAGGGGCATTCTGTGCACCGGGCTTGGGAAGGCCGTCTCAACGCACAGTGGGGCTGAGGCCTGGTCAAGGGGACCATTACCAAGGGGCGGCCATTGTCGGTTTGGGAGGAGGGAAAGGAGGGGAGAGAGAACAGTTGGGGTGGTCTAGGAGGGAGGGAAGTCTCAGCCGGGACACGATCCCTTGAACCCTAGACCTGTGTGCTTTCCTCACGCCTCTCCCAACAAAGTTTGACTTTGAGAAGAAGCCGGCACATGGCTGAGATGCACTCACGCGGTTGGGGGAAGAGAGTTCTAGTCTTCCCCACGGGGCCTCCCGCTCCTCTTCAGTACCTGTCATCAAAGGAGATGAAGATGAATCCCCCCTCTGCCCCCACACCTCAATGAGTTGTCAAGTGCTCTCCCTCCCACCCGAATCGGAAGCCGGAGCAGCGGGCCAGGCTGCAGGTTGAGGAAGTCAGAAGTTAACTTGAGCTGAGTTTGCAGCTCGGAGAGATTGAGGAACAGCGTTTTTCTCTTGTCACTTTGGAAGGAGAGGAATGTGAGGCCTCCCCTTTAAATAGCATTCCCGTAGGAGGCAGATCACATCCATCCGTCACCACTGCCAAAGCATCATTTTTGGGTCTCTATCAAACTCCAGGCTTGCTGGAAGGGACCGCGGGGTGAGGGGAGCGAGGAGGGGTGGGGTCTCCAAGGAGTGAGGGCCAGTTCGGATGCTGGAAAAGGGAAGGTGTGAGGCTAGGTAGGAGGCGCCTTGGGCAAGGGAGGGGTGGAGGACCGAGGAGGAGCTCGGGAAAGGAATGCGCCCTCTTGGGCCCAGGAATGAAGCTGGGAGACCCTGTCCTTAATCCCTGAGAGGGACCCATGGAGGCAGAAGCGGGAAGGCCTGCAACAAGGGAAATGAGGCCCAGGCTGAACCCCGGGAGTGGCGGGAGAAGAGAGAGCAAGCCACAGGATGAAAAAGCCTCGAAGAAAATGCCCTGAGACTTGGCCCTGACCTTGTGGCTTACTCCATGGGAGACCACATCATGTTTCTGGGCTTCCTTTTCTCAGTTGTTACATGAAGCAGGTTCTGCTAGGCGGCTTCTAAAGTCTCTTTCACAAATAGCTGTGTGTGTGTGTGTGTGTGTGTGTGTGTGTGTGTGTGTGTTTGTGTGCGTGTGCGCGCGCTTGTGTGAATTTTCCTTTTCTTAGAAGGGGTTTGGAGTTGGGGTTCAGGAAGGACTGGGGTGGGTTCTGCCACTGCTGGCAAGAAATCCTGAGAGAGCTCTCAGGAAGTATATCTCCTGCCTCTCCCCCCTCTTCTCATTGAAATACCTGCCTAATTTGGGAAACTCCTTAACATTAATCTTAATTTCCTAATTAAAGCTTTTCGGTCTAGTCCTAATGAGCAATTCTCTTGTAGTTCTCAGCCTATTCTTTTTCAATTGACAAAAGGATGGCTTTCAAAGTTTAAGGAACGGATTGTGTAGGAGTCTGACTTGGGCTCGGATGCTCCTTCCTTAGCTGGGACTGTCTCTCTGGCAAGAAGGGGAGGGGAAAGAGGATATGGACGGGTGCTGAAATCAGATGGACAGAGAGAGAGAGAGAGAGAGAGAGAGAGAGAGAGAGAGAGAGAGAGAGCCCAGGTTCATTCTGCTTTCTCCTGGTCTCTGCCTCTGCCACCTTCCGGCCTCTGTGCTTCCTGCCTTTCTGCTAAGACTTCTCTTCTGCAGACCCAAAGGCCTGACCTAACCTACTGGTTTCAAAGGCGATTCCGTCTGCCCCTTCCTTCTTTTCTGCTCCATAGTTTGGCAAGTGGAGAGCCTCAGGCCTGCTCCTGATCTCCAGCAGACGCAAACTCACATACCGGGATCCTCCAAGGGCAGCTTGGTTTGGCTCTAGCAGTTGAATTTCTAAGTCTCGACTTTCCCTTAGCAAAAACAGGTGGTGGCTAACAGGGGCTTCCTGCAGGGGTTCCGGGCCGGACTCGGTGGCCAGGAAGAGTCCTGTCTGGACGCTTCTCCCGGTGACTACAGTTTGAGTTCGAATTCTAGGTTCTTCACTCTACAGCCTTCTGGAGCAGCGAGTCTGCTTTGTGCCGGCTCTAAAGCCATTCGCCTTCTTTCATTGAAGACGGAAAAAGAGGGAAGAAACTGGAACAGCTACAGACCGGGGTCGGAGGTAACAGAAACGGAGTCCTGGCTGTTGACTAGTTACAGACATAATCATCAAAGAAAAGATGGTCCTGCTTCTCCGGTGGTTGTCGTCTAGGAAGCTTAAAGCTTGGAGAAAAGTGTCCATCCTAGCCCCGGGGAAGCCTGCTGGCCAAGCCCAAGCCAAGGGGATGGAGACTGCAGGCGCTGGGTTACCCGCAACTCAGGGCAGACCCTGAACTTTTTTAAAATTTTGCTTTTTGGGTCCCACCCGGCGATGCACAGGGGTTCCTCCTGGCTCTGCACTCGGGAATCACCCCTGGCGGTGCTGGTGGGATGCTGGGCACTGAACCCGGTTCCTCCTGGCTCTGCACTCGGGAATCACCCCTGGCGGCGCCGGGGACCAGGTGGGATGCTGGGCATCGAACCCGGGTGGGCCGCGTGCCAGGCCCACGCCCCAGCCCCGGACCCTAAACTTTTCCCTCGGGCAGCAGGAGCCCAGCGTGAGGGTCCGGGCCGGGGCGAGCTCGGATGCGGAGGAGGGCGGACCGGGGCTGAGAACCCCGCCCGCCCGGCCGCCCACGCGGGGTGGCCCCGGCCCCCTCCCCGGCCCCCTGCCAGGCGCCCGCGGCCCCCCGAAGCCGCGGCCCGTCCACGGCCACTCGAGACACGCACCCCGCGGGCCCACGCAGCCGCCCCCGCCCGCCCGCCCGCGCCGGGTAAACACGCGCGCCTCCCCCGGCGCGGGGCGCGCGCAGCCGCTCCGCCGGGCCTGTGCGTGCGCTCGCCCCGGGCGCGCGTGGCGGTGGGTGCCCGGGAGGGGGAGGCGAGCTGCGCGCCGCGCCCGACGCGCCCGGCGGGCGGAGGAGCGGGGAGGGGCGCGGAGGGAGGGCGCCGGGTGGCGGGAGGAGGGGAGCGGCGAGGAGGCGGCTCTGGCGGCGGCGGCGGCGGCGGCGAGCCGGACCCGGAGCCCAGAGCGCGCTCGGGCAGCCGGAGCGGAGGAGCCGCAGCCGCCGCAGCGCTGCCAGCTCGGGCCGAGCCGACACGCACCGGCCTGGCTGGTCCCCGCCAGCCGCAGGTGGGCAGCGGCCGGCCGGCGCCCGGGGCGGGGAGGGAGCGGCGGGGGTCTCGGCCCCCAGCCCGGCCGAGGCTGAGCCGCGCGCCGGTCCCCCTCTCCGTTCCGCAGAGCGAGGCTGAGCATGGAGCTGTCCCCGCGCAGCCCCCCGGAGATGCTGGTGGAGGAGCCGGATTGCCCGTCGCCCCTGGAGCTGAAGTCGGGCCCCAGCAAGAAGATGTGGATTAAGCTCCGGTCGCTGTGAGTGCTGGCCCCCGGGGGGGTGGGGGTGGATTTTTAGGAGCCCGAGAGGAGATTGGGGGTGGGGGTGCGGGAGCTGGAGCTGGACGGAATTGTCCCCGCACACGGGTTGGCAGGTAGGAGGAGATGGGCTGCCCTGGCGCGGGGTGGTCGGGCCACATGTGCCAGGCTGCGCAGCGCCGGGCGGCTGGAGTTGCAAAGCGCAGGATGTGCCTCCGTCTGGGCAGCCCCCGCCCAGCGACACGCAGCAGAGAGGGCTGCAGAGGGCAACCTTGGGGTGGGGGGGTGCTGGGCTGACTCACAGGAGTCCATGTGCAGGGCTGTGCAGACGTGGACGTGTCACATCGTCTGCACGCACGGTCGTGGGGCACCGACCATGCAGGGAGGTGGCACACAGCCGCAGGTCCAGTGCGTGGATGGAGACTTGTGCCAACCTGTGCCTCTCAGTTGGGTTGGCGTCTCTGCCTCCGGCATCCTACAGGGATGGGGGATTGGTGTGTGTGTGTGTGTGTGTGTGTGTGTGTGTGTGTGTGTGTGTGTGTGTGTGTTGGGGGGTACCCTTAGCTGAGCGGCCTCTCTCTTTTGGAGCCTGGAACTGCACTGGCATGTTAATGATGACAAACCCACCTGGTACATGCTGAAGGGGTGGGAGTCCTCACCTGAGATCTGGGGTGGACGGTGAGGAAAGAGTCATCCGCAGGGACAAGGTAACTGTGAAAGCCTTTTGTTGCCGAGGCATCTCCGAATCCGTCCTCTGCTGCTTGTTGCTGGCTGAGGGCACGCAGGAGCAATAAACTGGGAAAGGAAGGATGCAGGTATTCCATACTCCAACCTGAGGGGAGGGAAGGAACTTTCTTCCAGTTCCTCAAAGAAGAACAAGAGGACTGGGTCAAAGACGCAGCGTGCATCCTGTTTATTTCCTGGCCTGGCTGCGATAGTTTCTGAATCCGAGAACAAGGAAAAGGGGGTCCGCTCCCTGACAGGACTCCCCAGAGCCCCAGGCAAGAAGCTGTAGATATTTAGTGAGAAACTACAGCAACTAGAGTCCCTAAGCCTCTTGCCTCCCTAGCATCTTCATCTGTGCGCGCCAGTGGCTTTCCATTTCTGGTTCTGGCCCAGGGCGGGATGCTTCTACTTGTATTCTTTCACCTGTGGCCGTAAGCGGAGGCTCCTGACCTTGGGTTGTGGGTCTGATTCACACACCAGCCAGTCACTTAGAAAGAAAGGCCTCAGGGAGAACTGGGGCACAGTGGGCGACCACCAGGACTTGGGGTCCAAATGAGCTTCTCAGTTCTCCACCTTTGCTGCCTCTAGCTAGTGTCGATGCCAGAGATGAGTCCTGGGATGAAGAAATGGAAAATCGGGTTGATTTTGTTGTGTGGCATACCGGGTGATTCTTGATGGTAAAACAATGCTCTGTTATTGGTAACTGAGCTGGGACAAGCAGAGAGCAAAGAAGGGCCCTTAGTTCTGTCTGTCAGAGAGGAGTCAAGTAATCCCAGGATGGCTTCGTCGCAGCACTAGTGGCCTCTCATCCACTTCCCTGGCCCCCACTCTAGGTAATGGACCCTGCAAAAGGGCAGGCTTTCCTGGTTCCATTCTCACCCGCACCTTTCTAGCCAAGTCTTTCCTAGATGCAGACTGCAATTTCTCTTAGAGTGAGAAGTGCTCAGTCGTGGCGAAGAGGATCCCCGTTGGGGCCTCTGGAGCCTTTGGGCATGGAGGCAGCTGCTCCCAGAAAGTGCTGGCCAAGATGTCCTCACAGGAGATCACGCTGGACAGGGATCACTAATCTTGCTGATTAGATTTTTCTGGTCCTCATTCACTCCAGCCAGTTGGGCCTTGTGAGTTCTGGCGAGGTGTAATAACTTGCTCAGTTCCTGTCCTCCTTATTAATCACTAGGCATAGATTCCCAGCCTGTTTTCTCGCAACAAAGAAAGGGCTTGATATCAAAATAAATTCGGAGTCTGAGGGCTTACTGGATTTGGTTCTATCTGAATGTTGGGGAGATCCTGCGTATCAACTGCAGGGAAGAACAGGGTTTAGAATTTTTACTCGATGTGGGAGAGAAATTCCCCTCTTCGGGGCCTGAGTGGTTTCTAAAGAGGAGAGCAAAGAAGGCAGTCCTTCTTCTTAAGGTAAATAGAAACACCCCACCCCAACCCTAATTACCACCTGTCCCCGAATGGGCATGGTGGAAAGGGGTTGTTTAGTCTGGAAATAGGGAGTAGACGTGATTATCTCAGGACTAGCTACTGAATAAGAGCGATGGAAAAAGAATATATCTGCACATATTCCCTTGTCAGCATATTCACGGTTATTATTTTTTTTTAATCAACATACCCTCTCCATACCCCTTCCCTTCCCCTGTTCTTTAGTATATAATCTAGGACATCTCAGTTCTTCAGGGAATCCAGACTTGGTGTTTTTCTTCTCTTGTTAAAAATCCCATACTGACATACATGTGTGGGGCAACCTCTTCTGGGGACGGACATCCAGGAATTCTGTTTCCCACACTAAGGCTTGACCAAGGAGAAATCCAGATTCCGGAGCACATGATCCGAGAGTTCCATCTCAGCGTACCTGGCAGCATCATTTTCCTGCCTAGGTAGACTTCTAGCAGAGGCCTGGGAGAGGATGGGGAGGGAAGCAATGTGGACATGCGGGCTGGCCAGAGTAATTTTCAGCGTCTCTCACCCGAAGCTGGATTTGACTGGCTATCCACCCTTCTGGGACTGGAGGCCGCTGAGAAGGGGAGGGCAGATCAAATGCGTTGTCTGTGGTTTTGAGGGAATCAATGAGAACTAGGGTCAGAGGTTTGGTTTGCCAACCCTAGCTCATTCATTCATTCATTCATTTGTTCAGTGACAGTGCGAGTGCCTCCCATCGGCTGGGGGAGCAGATTCTGGATGCCGGGGATGTATGGACAGAGTCCTCTCCCATGGCGCCTATGATCTGGTCCGGCTCTAGCAAGTGCAGTGAAAAGTGGAGAAGGATCCTGGTCTTTGTTTTGTTACCCCACCCCCCATCCCCAGGTATCCGTTTCTGCTGTGCTTAGTTCTGTCTGATCTTTTGCGTTGGGGAAAGTTTAGATATGACTGCTCCCCCAGGAATTGTATAAGCACTACATTCTTCTCTCTATCCCGGCTTTTCCTGGAATTTTAAAGACAGCCCCCCCCCCCCGGGAAAATCATTAAGACACAGTCCCTCTCTGTTTTCCATTCTGCACATGTTATGCACTCAGGAATCCCACGGGCTAGACTCAGTATTCAGAACTGTGGTTCAAGGTCATCACAGCTGTGCTGGAGCAAGCACCCAGACGTGGATTTTTTTTTTTTTGCCCGTTTGGTTTATTTAGAGTCTCGCGGTACCTGGAACATAGTAGACACTCAATAAATGCCATTAAATGAAGGACTGGACCAGTGACTTAATGAAGAGGGGTGTATGTGTCATAGAGCCCAGTTCTGTTCTGATTCCATGGCGCGTGGGTTTCTGCATGCAGGGAGGGAGGGGGAGTAGGAAATCGGGAGAGAAGGAAGGAGATGTTGTTTTTGTTGAGAGGGTGCTATTGAAAAGGTGTGGGGTTTTGAGCACCTGGAATCCACGTCTGGAACTGAAGGAGTTACCGAGAGCAGCCAGAAATGTTACTTGGAAACGTGAACGAGATAGATCAGGATGAAATTGTAGGTGCCGGACACGTATACTTATGTATCTGCATCAAGATTGATGAGCATGTCAGGGACAGTTTGTGGCATCTGGGCTCATTACGATGTCTCTGTTTCTATGTTTTTGAATGGCATGGATGACACATAATATGCCAGGAAGGTCTAGACCTGCCCCTAAACCTGGGATTGTCCTGCGTTTGCTTGAGATGATTCCTGCGTGTATGTGGATGTATGTGGGAGGTAATGGTGACATATGTGTGTCTGATCTCGTGTATATGTTTGCCACACACTCTTGTTTTATAATGGTGGAGGCATTAATGGGACAGGAGGGAGCGTGGGGTGGGGAGGGAAGAGGACTGAGTGGCATCACTGATTCATCCCACCTTTGGCTCTCATTTTGTATGTGCCTCACGGAGTGATCTTTTGTGGCTCTTACCAGTTGTGAAAACTGCCGCTGTGCTCCTTTCTCTGCATATGGCTTTGGAGCTGCTGTGGGGACTGCAGGATTAACGGGGGCTCCCTGGACCTCTGGAGCAAAAGAAGCATCGTTTATTCCAGGTTTTGGGGAGGGATGATTTTCAGTGACCTCTTCTGTATTCCAACCATGGCCAAAGAAACTCCCCTCCCTGGGCTTAATACCTCCTCTCCCATCCAGGTCTTCTACTTCCCTCTGTCCTCTGGCAGTTTTTGCTTGAATGAGGCATAGTGGATGATTGAGAAAGGAGAGGGAAGGTGGAGAGGGAGAGGAAGAGGGAGAGGGAGAGAGAGAGAGAGAGAGAGAGAGAGAGAGAGAGAGAGAGAGAGAGAGTTTGAATAGGTGATAGGAAGGGTTCGGGGAGGAAGGAGTGGTGACTGGGGAAGAGCAGAGAGAACAGTAGGATGCTTGAGAACTATTCTGCCCTATTCTGGAGAACTATTACCAACGTCATGATCTTGAAGTAACTTTTAATCTTGCTGAATCTCTGTTCTGCATTTCCCAGCACCCAGGAAAAAGTGGTTCTTCCGTGAACAGGTTTGAAGTTCTTTTGGCATGGGAGAGTTTGCCATGTGGAAGAGGCAGGAGAGTGGGAATGAATGGGTGCTTGAATAGGAGAAAAATGAAGGCTCAAGAGGCAGGAGTATAAGTTCTAAGTTCTAGGTGTCAGGGCCATGATTTGGAAGTCTTCTTGACGAATGGGTGTCTGCAGTGGGTGAGGCAGGTGTCTGAGTTTGACAGCAGCAGACTGGGTGGGGCCAGAGGAGCACTCCCCTCCAAAGGGTGTGGGCCCTGAGGTCAAAAGGAAAGACAGGAGATGTATTCCTTATCACTGGTTTTCACAGTAGTTATACTAGAGGTGGGGCTGGAGCGATAGCACAGCGGGTAGGGCGTCTGCCTTGCACGCAGCCAACATGGCCGACCCGAGTTCGATTCCTCCGCCCCTCTCGGAGAGCCCGGCAAGCTACCGAGAGTATTAGATATGCCAGACACAGTAACAACAAAGTCTCCAATGGAGACGTTACTGGGCCCGCTCGAGCAAATCGACGATCAACGGGAGGGCCTTTACCTTTACCTTTATACTAGAGGTGAATGGAGCAATTGCAGATCTAAGACATGGGGGGTGCGTGGAGCCCAGGGATAGCCTTTGGTGAGCTCTGTGAGCAAGGCAGGGGCTCTCTGGTATCTATCCTGAGTCCCCAGGCCATACTATAGTAAGGTGTGCCACGTGAATCCTAAGGTCCCTTAGTCTCTAAATACCACTCTTTGTTCAGGAGTCCTAGGAGCCAAGTGGGAAAAGTCTCTCTCTCTCTCTCTCTCTCACACACACACACACACACAGACACACAGACACACAGACACACACACAGACACACACACACACGAGACTATATTGCTCACTTTGGCCAGGAGGAGGCTGATGTAGACTGGGGAGGATGCAAGACTAGATGGCCAGGTGAGCGACTCAGTAGGAGAGAAGCCTGGACCTCTCCAGCCCCTTTCCACCAGGCTGTCTCCCATCTCTTTCCCCTGATCTGATAATTCCCTGAGAACTGGGACGGAGGATCAGGGAACCCTGAAACAGATCTTTCCCTCGCTTTTGAGTCCTTAAAGGAATCATCAAGTTTTAACTTTTCTGCGCCCTCTGCCTTCTTTCTCTTTGATTCTGCTCAAGTGCTTTCCTCGGTCCCTTTTAGCCTGGGTTCCCACCGAGCTCTGGTTTCTATTTCTTTACTGGGCTTTTTCTCTCTTTTTGTCCTCCTCAACTTCTCTCTCTCTCTCTTTCTCCCTATCCTTGACTCTACCATCTCTCTTTCTTCACCCCCACCCCCTTTCTTTGCTCCTCTCTCATCTTCTCTAGGATCCAGACAACGCACCCTCCCCACCCTCCACCCCCCAGACTCCTGTGGGTATGGTGTGGGCTAGGTTGTCTGCAGGCACTCTTTGGGGCCACGTGGGACTCCAGCCTCAACTTCTGTGACTCTGTACCTCCTACATTTCATCAACTCAGTGACCTCATCCTCCCAGACCCTCCTGAGAGGAAGTCTAATAATTGCCTTTGGCTCTCAGGGGGCAGTTTTCTCAGGTACAGAAAGTTGATTATCTAATTTCCAACTGGCTTCCGGAAGCACTGAAGAAAGAGGGACAGAGCCAGGGCAGCAGGTGGGACAACTGGGAGATTGGAGGTCTTGGGGTAATGAGACCGTTCTCTATGGGAGGAAGCCGTGCTGCCACAGAGACCAGGAGGGAGAATCAAGGGAGCGCTGAGTGGGGTACAGACGTGATCTGAGGGGGATGAAGGGCTCTCAAGAAGGGGGAAGGAGAAACCAGATTGTTGTCCTCTAGGGAGGCCCTGGACCCTTTGTCCCGAAGGACCCCCTGCAGCTTGAATTCCTGTCTGGAAAGAAACTTTCAGGTTCGGATTCTCCTTCAGCGGCCCAGGCCTAGCAGAAATCCACTGGGGAAGCTGTTATGCGTCTTTGGGAGAGAGGCAGGTCTGAGGGGGTGTTGGAGCAGGGAAGAGATCAGGGAGAGACTGGAGACCGGAGAAGAGGGAGGAAGGGGGTGCGCTGAGGTGGTGCTGTGGCATGCAGTGAGGTTCCCCGGAGAGTTGGTTCTGCAGCTGCAATGAGGAGTTCGATTTGCAGATGATTATGATGGCTGATGTGGGATGATTAGGCTGACAGCTGGTGTTGGCACCGTTCTGTATAGTGGGACGGGAGCTGGGTTTCGGGGGGCTGAGTGGGTCTCTGGCAGGCAGGGCCTGGGGCCTGGGGCCAAGATGCGACTGCTTCTCTCCTGATGCTTGATTGCTGCCCTCTTGCATTTCCCTTGGCACTTGACCTTGTTCTCCCCTCTAGGCCCACCTTGTTTCCAGACTTCCTGGATCGTGGGTTGAGTGAACACACATGCCCAGTGTTGCCAAGCTTCCTAAACCCAGCTCCTCTCTCTACCGAATCTTAGAAACTCCCATTTGGAAAGAAATACGTCAAAGCAAATTGCTCCAGCACTCACCACAGGGACACCCTGATGCTGCCCGTTTCTCCCTTTCTGCTCTCTGCAACCCCAAGACAATTTGCTGCCATTTGGATCGAAGCGGTAGATGCAGGAGAAATTCCTGGAGTGTTCATGAGGTTAGAATTGACTTGAGGAAGAAAAGCCACCCTCCTCCATTAAGCTGCAAGTTAGGGCTGAGTTAGGGGGAACACTGAGTTAATCAGAAAGATGGAACTTGGGGGGGGGGCTGGAGTGATAGCACAGCGGGTAGGGTGTTTGCCTTGCACCTGGCCAACCCGGGTTCGAGTCCCAGCATCCCAGATGGTCTCCTGAGCACCGTCAGGAGTAATTCCTGAGTGCAGAGCCAGGAGTAACCCCTGAGCATCACTGAGTGTGACCCAAATATACAATAAATAAATAAATAAATAAATAAGAAAAGAAAGAAGAAAGATGGAAC
Source organism: Sorex fumeus (assembly GCF_029834395.1). NCBI lineage: Eukaryota > Metazoa > Chordata > Mammalia > Eulipotyphla > Soricidae > Sorex > Sorex fumeus. Next base: position 10,747,750 of record NW_026606099.1, read on the forward strand.
TTGGACTCCAGGAGTAAGATCCCGTCATCCGACTCACTTTCCTTCCGGCCCAGGCACCAAATTTGCATTTCTGAGTGTTACAGTGGAGGACGCAGATGAGAGAAACAGTGGATAAGGTGAGGGGACAGGCTCGCCCACCACCCGGTCCCACCCACCCTCACCACATGCAGTCAGCCCCCCCCCCCCCCCCCCCCCCCGCCAAGCTTCCCACTCTGTCCATCCCAGGCTGCCATCAACATCTGCTGGGTCCCCTGGAAGCCGGACATCTGCTGGGGACATCTGTTGGATGTGGTTTGGAGGGTTTGTGGAGTGGTCCAGGCGAAGGTGGTTAATGAGCAGAATTAAACCGTGTGGGGACAGAGAAGAGTGGGACAAGTGGGCCGGAGAGAGTTCTTGGCTGGAGCCTGGGAAGCCTCTCAGATCCCCCTTCCTCTGACCCCACCTGCCTCCCTCAGCTCCTTCCCTTGCTCAGGTCTTGGGGATCTGGGCTCTCGATAGCTTGTGCTTGGATGACCATCCTCTTCCTCGTCGATCGGAGTGGAGCTGTTGTAGAATCCTTGCGACAACAGCTTCTGACCTGGGGGAAGGGGCTGGTGGGTGGGTGGCCGGGTGGGTACTGCCCCTAGAACCAGTCACCGGGAGAAATTCTTCTTCTTCCCCATGAAAGGGCTCTTCTAGGGCCCTTTCCAATTTTCCTCCCATCCTTCCCTGCCACTACAGTGCTTCCTCCCTCTCTCTCTCTCTCTCTCTCTCTCTCTCTCTCCTGCTTTCCATCCTGCCTCCAGGTCCTCTGCCCTCCCCTAGCTCCTCTTTCCAGTGCTCAGGGACTGGAATACCACTGCCATGTCAACCCAAGGCCTGCTGCTTCCCCGGATGGAACCCCAGTTCTGCCCCCAGGGGCTATTTTTATCTCTGGAGCCAACCCCGCCACTGTGCCCAGCCAGCTGCCAGACTGGGCTGCTTGTGCAGCAACAGGGAGCCAGGGGAGTGGCAGAGCTGCTGGGGTGGAGAATCTGCAGCACGGGGTTCCCGGGGCTCAGCCTTTCCTTCTCCCCTGGGCTTCCCTGGGGTGCCTGCACCTGTGGAACAAGGCGCCAGGTGTCGGCTCCAGACACCTGGAGTAGAGAAATGAGGCAGTCAGGGCTCTGCCCTACGAGGGGTGTTGGATACAAAGGCAAAGAGAAGAGACGCTTTGTGGAGGACTCTATGTTTTGTGTTTTGGGTCACACCTGGCAGTGCTCAGGGCTCAGGAAACCATGTGTGGGCTGGAGCAATAGCACAGCGGGTGGGGCGTTTGCCTTGCATGCAATTGACCCGGGTTCCATTCCCAGCATCCCAGAGGGTCCCCGGAGCACTTCCAGGAGTCATTCCTGAGTGCAGAGCCAGGAGTAACCCCTGAGCATCGCTGGGTGTGACGCGGAAAAAAAAAAAAGGAAACCATATGTGATGCTGGGGGCCGGATCACGGAAGGCCCTTCATGAATCTCTTTGGAATCTCCTAAATAAAGGGTTGGACTAAATAATCTTCTGCATTTGTGTATCGCTTCATAGTTCACAACCTGTTCTCATATGCTCTTGTTCAACTTTTTTGTTTTGTTTCAGTGATAATGTCTAAGGGCGGGGGAAATCCCCTCTTTGTTCTTGGGCTGCACTTAGTGGTATTCGGGACTTGCTCGGGACTTTGTGCTCAGGGATCATTCCAGGGGACCGTGTGTGGTGCTGGGGACCAAACCCAGGGCAGTCACAGGCAAAGCAAGTCACCTTGCCCACTGTACGATTTCTCGGGCACAAAGAGCCCAATTTGAACTCATCTCCACTTCCTGTTACATTTCAATGGTTTCCCTGATTCCTTCAGTTTTTGAGGTCTTGAAATTTGGGGATCTGTGTCCTGACCTTCCCCTGTCCCTCCTAGCTGAAGGCCAGAGCGTCCTATCCTCTGTTCCTTCTCTCCACTCCAATGTTTCACTGCAGGTAGGGAAAGGCGGGGTGGGCCAGGGAGGGAGCTGTTAGGGTTGGGACTCCTTTTTTGTTTGTTTGTTTTTGGGCCATTCCCTGCTGGTCTCAAGTCTTGCTCCTGGAGGGCTCAGGGGCCCCTGTGGGGTGCTGAGGACAGAAGCTGGGTCAGCTGCAGGAAGGCGGCGTGAAGTGCCCCGCCCTCTGTCCTTATCCTTTCTGCTTAAAAAGTCGAAGGGCCAAAGGAAAACGGGTGCTGTGCTGAGCAGTCCTCGTAGCTGGGACAGAGGCAGTGTGTGCTTTGTGTGTGTGGGAGAGTGAAGATGTGTGAACCACTTTTCATTCAAAAGGGGATGCTGGTTGAGCGATGTCGACAATAACATGCGTTACAAGCAGAAGCAAGAGCACCCATGGGCAGTCTGGGGTGGGTGTCCAGCCTGTGTGTGCTGGGGGGGGGGGGGGCGGGTTAACAAGAAGTCGTTTGTTCAAGCAGCTTTCACTCCACGGGGCAAGAGAGCGGAGGGCTGGAGAAGACAACCTCGCCCCAGGTTCTCTAGTCTAAGAATCACGACCTCCTAACAGGAAGCTTGAGATCCTAGTTGGCCGGGATGAGGGCTGGAGTCAACTGAAGCGGGCTTCTTGTTTACTGGGGTGCCAGGTGCAGGCAGGACCATCTGAGGCTCTTTCAGTCCAAGAAAGCAGAGAGAGAGAGAGAGGGAGAGAGAGAGAGAGAGAGGAAGAGGGGAGGGGGAGAGGGGGGAGGAGAGAGAAAGAGACAGATGAGAGGAGAGAGGAGGAGGGGGGAGAGAGAGAAGGAAGAGAGAGGAGGAGAGGAGAGAAAGAGGCACAGAGGAGAAGAGAGAGAGGAGGAGAGGGAGGAGAGGGAGAAGGAGGGGGGAGAGGGAGAGAGGGGAGAAAGAGGGAGAGAGGGAGAGGGAGAGAGAAAGAGGGAGGGAGAGGGAGAGAGAGAGAGAGAAAAAGAGAGAGGGAGAGAGAAAGAGGGAGAGGGAGAAGGAGAGAGGGAGGGAGAGGGAGAGAGAGAGAAAGGGAGAGGGAGAGGGAGAGGGAAAGAAAAAGAGAGGAAGGGAGAGGGAGAGAAAGGGAGAGAGGGAGAGGGAGAGAGGGAGAAAGAGAGAAAGAGGGAGAGGGAGAGAGAGAGGGAGAGAGAAAGAGGTGGGGAGAGAGAGAAAGGGAGGGAGGGGGAAAGAGAGAGAGAAAGAAAAAGGGAGGAGAGAGAGGGAGGGAGGGAGAGGGAGAGAGAAAGGGAGAAAAAGAGAAAGAGAAAGGGAGAGGGAGAGAAAGGGAGAGAGAGGGAGAGAGAAAGAGGTGGGGGGGAGAGAGAGAGAGAAAGAGGGAGGAGGAGAGAAAGAAAGGGAGGGGGAAAGAGAGAGAGAGAGGGAGGGAGGTAAGGAGGGAGGGAGGGAGGGAGGGAGAGCCCCTGCCCCTGCCCCGGGGCTCCCAGGTCCTGCCCGCAGAGGAGCGACTCGCGGCCCGTTTTCCGGGGCGCTCCCGGGCCAGCCCCCCGCGGCTGCCCAAGCCCACCCCGCTTGTCCGGGCGGGCGGCGGGCCGGGAGCCGGCAGGTCCCCAAACTTCACTCGGGGGCGCCTCCGCCCCGCGGTCCTGGCCGCGCGCCGCCCGCGCCCCCCGCCCCCCGCCCCCAGCCCCCTCCCGCGCCCGGGGGCCGTTCGGGGGGCGCAGGCGGGGGTCCCCGCGCCCGGGGGGGGGCACCCCGGCCCCCGCCGGCCCCGCCCCCCTCCGCCGGCCAATCGCCGCCCCCAGGCGCGTGCGCTGGTGACGTCACCGCGCCGCCCACCCGGGGGCGGCCGGGCCCGTTGCGCACGTCCACTTCCCGCCGCAGAGGCCAGTTTTTGTTTTTTTCCCCTTCCCGACCTGAACTCAGGCCTCGGGGCCAGCAGAAGAGGGAGACAGCCCTCCCCCCACCCCCCCCAGCCCCCGCACCCCGGGGTCTTCCCCTCCCGCTGTCCTCCCACGGGGGCTGACCTCGCCCGTTGTTTCCCAAAACTCCCTGTTTTGCAGCCGAGAAAGCAGGGGGTGGGAGTGCAAAAGTGACTTGCCCAACCTCGGGGGTTCCCGGAGGAAGTCCTGGCTTTCCTTCAGAGTGTGCGTGCCCGTGTGCCTGTGTGCGTGTGTGCGTGCGTGTGTGTGTGTGTGTGTGTCTGTGTGGGTGCAGAGGGGCTCTCTAGGGAAGACCATCCCGCCTTGGGGAAGGACCCCACCCCCGCCCCTCCCCTCTCCAGCCCTCTGTGCCTTTGCCCTCCTGGTGTGCTGTGCCAGGACCCCTCCCCGGCCCGCCAGACTTGTGCCATGGGACCCAGGGGGGCCCAGGACCCTGCACCCGTAAGCCTCCCGCTCACCCCTGGTCGTGGAGAAGAGCCCCACCTCCTCAGAGCAAGGGGCTGGCCTGAGCTATTTCTGGCCTTTCTGGGATCCTTGTTTTCAGCCTGATTCAGATGTGGAACTTTCCCCCTCAGCCTCTCACCCAGTGCCCGTGGGCTGCGTCTGGGCCTCGGCCGTGGGTCCCTTCCTCGGGCCAGGCCCCTCCTCTGTCCCTCCCTGGAAGTTCTCTCTCTGGGTCAGCAGCTCAGTTCTGCTGAGGCTCCAGGAGGAAGTCGGGGGCCCAAGAGGGAGTCATTCCCCTCTCGGGCCCCGAGGCCCCCGGGGCCGAATCTTGGCTGTCCCCATCCAGCGGCCACTCCCATGGCAAACGCTGTGCCCGTGCAGAGAAGCCACCTCCAGGGCCCCATTCTCAGGTAGGCACCGGGTCGAGGAAGGCAGGGGAGGAAGGGGGAGGCGAGGAGGGGACCGGAGCGATGACCTGGGACCCCCACTGGAGACTGGCGGGGCCCAGGGATCTAACAGTCCCGCCTTGAGTCTCTTCACCTGCCTCCCTTCTCGGTCCCTTACTTCCTCTGGGGTGACCCGTGACTTAGCACAGCTTCTCTGTTCGCTTTCCTGCCTGGACCTCAGTTTCCTTAGGGCCTCATTTCCTCTGAAATCTTACCTTGTCTTAAGAACCCCCAAGGGAACGGGGATTCCTCTGCCGACTTTCAGCCTCTTGGCTTGGGAGTATCCCGGCCTGTCCTTTTCCTCCAGTGACCTTTTGGGGGAGCATGAGACTGGAAGTCAGGTTGGAGAGCTTTGGAATGATCCCCCCTCTGCCCCCCCCCCCCCCAGGTTATCAGTCATCGCTTGTATCACTTGTCCTCCCGTTGTCCATCGAGTTGCTCGAGCGGGGGCCAGTCACGTCTCCATTTGTCCCCGTTGCGTTCTAGCTTTGCCCCAGGGCGTATTGGGGGCTCTTTCAGGGTCAGGAGAATGAGACCCTGTTATTCTTACAGTTTTTGGCATATGGAATACGTCACGGGGAGCTTGCTGGGCTCTGCCATGCAGGCAGGATACTCTCGGTAGCTTGCCAGGCTCTCCCAGAGGGTGTCATAGGATGATCCAGAGAAATAAAGGGAACTGTTGTGGAATATTAGGGTTCTTATGGCCAGGAGTGTTCTCTTCTAGCTGGGAGCGAAGACCTCGGTAAGACCTACGAGAGACAGGCCTTCCAATGGTCAGAGTCTCAGGCTTTTCTTGCGGTGCCGGGATTTGAAGATGAAGGAGAAGGAAAGAAGTGGTGTTAGGGGGTGTTAGTAGAACAGGCTGGATGGAGGTGGAGAGAATGATGGGAAGGTTTCCAGGCTGATGAGGACTGGGTGGAGCGTTCGGTTCGACAGGGAAGGGGACCATCCTGTGTCTGGTTCCGTGAGGGCCAGACCAGAGGAATTTGTGTGGGGAGGGAGGACTTCCTGCAGGAAGGTGGTCAAGTGAGGACTTAGGGTGGGGCTTGGGAGACCATGCCTCTGAAGGGTGAGGGGGTTAGTAAATTTGGGAGGGTGAAATTCAGTACCGAGGTGCTTCTGGCTGCCCTAGTTAGGTTCCCATTAGGCACTGTAGCACTGTCCTCCCGTTGTTCATTGAATTGCTCGAGAGGGCACCAGTAACGTCTCTATTGTGAGACTTGTTACTGGTTTTGGCATATCGAATACACCACGGGAGCTTGTCAGGTTCTGCCATGTGGGCGGGATACTCTTGGTAGCTTGCCAGGCTCTCCGAGAGAGACGGAGGAATTGAACCTGGGTCGGCTGCATGCAAGGCAGCCCTACCTGCTGTGCTGTCGCTCCAGCCAAGATTCCCATTATAATAATATTATATTATTAATTGTGAGTATTATTAATATTAGTTGTTATTTGCTGCCTCTCTTGGGTCTTGCGATTCAGATCTCAACAGGAGTGGTAACGAACTCCTGGATGAGATCTAGAGGTGGAGGCTGGAGGAACTTGGAGGGAGGGTCTGTTGGAAGTTGGCCTATAACCTTCCTCTTCTCCCCAGACTCTCCAGTCGAGTTGCAGAAGCCCTGGCTCAGAGATCTCGACAGTGTGGCCTGGCGGAGAGCCCTGCACCTGATTCCTCTGTCCTCTTCCCTTTTGATTTGCTTAATGAACATTTATTGAGCATGTACTGTGTACTCCGAGTACAGCTGCCAAGATAAACACGCCTCTGGCAGTGCTGTCACTATGGGTGAGCAGACACCAACCCTCCATGAAGCCTGATTTCCTGGTGCGGAGAGGTCAACCTCTCTCTGAGCTGATGGCAGGCCCAGGCTCTCCCCCACTCCCCCCACCAACTCCTTTGGTATTTGGGGATTGGGTCAGGTTACCAAAAGTGAATTATGGGCTTGCTAACTAGAGATGGACAAGTTGTGTGACATTGGACAAATCACTTAACCTCTTCTTCAAACGAGGTTGTAACAGTAAAGGAGAGATCACGGTTACTAACACTTCTACTTACTAACCTTTATCACACTGGGCTGGACCAGAGGTAGCACAGTGGGTAGGGCATTTGCCTTGCACGCGGCTGACCTGGGTTCAATTCCTCCGCCCCTCTCGGAGAGCCCGGCCAGCTACGGAGAGTATCCCGCCCGCATGGCAGAGCCTGGCAAGCTCCCCGTGACATATTCGATATGCCCAAAACAGTAACAAGTCTCACAATGGAGACATTCCTGATGCCCAATCGAGCAAATCGATGAACAACAGGACAGTGCGGCAGTGCTACGGTGCCACAACCACACTGGACACTTTCGTCACCTGGGGCGGGTTGGAGAAGGCAGGCACTGATTGGGTTTGAAGGAGTGAGGGTGTGAGCTGGGCAGGGCCTCGCTGGCGAGTTCATTCTGATTCTTGTCACAGGTCTGGGGACCTGTTGTATACCAGGGTTCTCAAGTTGTGCATTGGAATTGCCTGACTGGACTTCAAAGTGCTGAAGCCGTGTCTCACCCTCAGAGATTATTCTCACATCATTGTCATGGTGGTGATCTGATATTAGATCTGGTATTAGATCTGGTAGGTCTGGTAGATCCGATCTGGTAGATCTGATATTAGATCTGATATCTGATATCAGTGGGACTTTTCAAAGGCCATGCCAAAACTGTTCATATATTATTTCTTTAAATTTTCATACTGGGGCCGGAGAGAGAGCACAACGGGTAGGACATTTGCCTTGTCCGTGGCTTACCTGGGTTCAGTTTCCAGCATCCCATATGGTCCCCCGAGCACCGCCAGGAGTAATTCCTGAGTGCATGAGCCAGGAGTAACCCCTGGGCATCGCCTGGTGTGACCCAACAAGCAAATAAAATAAAATAAAATTCTCACACTCGTAGCCCTTGACAGATGAAGCGCGAAGATAACGTTTCTCAAACTTCAGTGCGCACGAGCATCGTTGGAGATGTCAGAACTACAGATCGCCAGGGCGGAGATGTGATTCTCTGGGCGGAGCATGTGCTTTGCATGCAGGAGGCCTGGGTTTCCCTCCCCCTCCTCCACCCCTAGCGTGACCCCTGTGTACCACTGGGAGCACTGCCCCTCCCCATTCCCCCACTCTGACCCCAGCACTGAGTTGGAAGTTGCCCCTGATCCAGGTGTAGCCCCAAAAGGAAACAGCGAAGACACACAGATCCCTGGACTCTATGTAGCACTGTCCTCCCATGGTTCGTCAGTTTTCTGGAGTGGGCACCAGTAACGTCTCCATTGTGAGACTTGTTACTGTGTTTGGCATATCGAATACGCCAGGGGCAGATTGCCAGGCTCTGCCATACGGGCGGGATCCTCTCGGTAGCTTGCCGGGCTCTCCGAGAGGGATGGAGGAATTGAACCCGGGTCGGCTGCATGCGAGGCAAATGCCCTACCTGCTGTGCTATCACTCCAGCCCCCTGGATTATATACCTTTAGAAATTCTGGTTCAACTGACGTGCCGTGAGATTTAGAAAACTTGAGGTATGCTGGGTTATTCTGATGCCAGCGGTCCACCGGTCACCTTTTGAGAGATTAAAAATGAGAAACTCCAGTCTGGGGCTGTGACTTAGTGGCTCCGAGTGTGATCCCTCCTCCTGGCACCATGGTGCCATCCCAGCGGCCTGCCGTTGGCCATCCCTGGGGAGTTCCTGGTGCCCTGAACCTCAGTCAGGGGTGTGTGGGAAGGTGCGGATGGTGTCCACAACAAAGATGGGGGTGGGGGGGTGGGAAGGAACACAAATCAAGGCGAAAACACAAACAGTCATAGAATCCGTGACTTGTCAAGGGACCAGGTCCAAGAAGAGGCGATTTGAACCCAAGATTCCCCGGACAGATGCTGGGAGCCCGGTCTGTGCTCTGAAATAGGAACAGCCAAGCTTCCCCCACCTCCCTCCTGCTGTCGGCCCATTGTGAGGATAAAATGAGATAATGTAGGAGAAAGTGCTTTTTTAAAATGTAGAACTGGCAGCATTGTTCAAGATTATGCGAACGCATGCCAATGAGGCCCGTGGGCGTGGCTGTTCACTTGGGGAGCCTTTCAGGAAAGGCTGGAGAGAAACTGCGAGAACTTGTGTGTGTGTGAGTGTGTGTGTGTGTGTGTGTGTGTGTGTGTTTGGGGGGGCAGAGTTGTGGGCTGTGACCCTGTGACACGGACTGATCAAAATGGAAAGAGGCCCACAGGATTGGGCGCGGGGTGTGGCTGGGACCCAGGCCCTGCTCCCTGAATGCAGAGGCCCTGAAGAGAGGAGACCCCAGCTTCCGTTTGAGCCCCCCAGGTCCAGATCACCTCTTTGTCCTGTGCCAGCCCTCTGGGCGATGCTGGCTGAGTCCCCGCTCCCGGGGGCCTGAGAAGCTCTTTTAAGCTCCTCAGCCTCTCTTTCTCCTCCCTCATGAAGCCTCAGCCCTGGCTGACTCTGGGACTCTTCCCTGTTTCCATGGGAGGCCGGTCCAGTGGGGAGGCTGGGAGCGGTGGGGAGTGGCCCACGGAGGCAGCCCGGCTGCACCCTCCAGCCCCTCAGCCCTGCCACCACGCCACAGACGCCACGTGTAGCTGTGTCTGGGGTCCGCAGTGCTCCTCTGTGCCTGAGGTGAGACCTGGCCCGGGGCACTTCCTGGCTGGCTATTTGGGGCACCCCAGTTCCAAAGCTGCTGAGACCCCAGGATTCCCGGGCCGGCTTCAGTTCGGGAATGCCATCGTTCTCCCTCCCCCGGCCTCCCTGGGAATTGCTGCTAATTTCAGCCTCTCGTCCCTGACTCACTCTGCTCCTCCCTGACTCGCTGGTGACCTTGGATTTCTGAAGCCCCTCACAGTGGGGGGATTGCCGTGGCCAGGAGGGAGGGCAGGCCTGATGGAAGGAGCCTGAGAGGGGATGTTTAATTGCTTGCTTTAAAACTCACCTTCTCGGGGGCTGGAGCAATAGCACAGCGGGGAGGGCGTTTGCCTTGCATGCGGCCAACCTGGGTTCGATTCCCAGCATCCCATATGGTCCCCTGAGCACCGCCAGGGGTGATTCCTGAGTGCAGAGCAAGGAGGAACCCCTGTGCTTTGCCAGGTGTGACCTAAAAAGCAAAATAAATAAGTAAATAAATAAAGTAAATAAATAATTAAAACTCACCTTCTGAAGTCAGGGCCTTGTTTGCTTGGTGCCTGCAGGGAATGGACTTCTCAGAACCTTCCGGGGGAACAGCTGACCCCTAGAATCCGGAGGGTGCAAAGCATGAGGGGTTGTCTCTCCAGGCAAAGCATCCATTGAGGAAGACGCCTGGCTCTGTTCACCGCATCCCTCTCCCTCCTCCACCCCATTTTGCCTCTGGGGAGGTTGCTAGAGGCAGAGGCCAGGCCTGGTACAGTCTGGGATTCTCTGGCACAACTCCAGGAAGGCACGGGTTAATTCTGCTTTGTCCTGGTTGATGGATTCTGGAATCATAATCCATTAGCTCTGCCTGGATGGAGGGAAGCCAGGCGAAGCGTTCAGATTGGTCTTTGTTCTGCGCCTTCGCCAGCCCTGCCAGGGACAGAGGGGCTGTGGGCACATCCCCGCCCTCCCTCCTCGCCAAGGCCCCCAGACACAGTGGCAGGGTCTGGGGGTGGGATTGGCGGGGGCTCTTTGATTGCTGGTGATCCTAGGGCTCCCTCTCCCAGGGGGGGAGTCAAGTATGTTCGGGTCTTGGTTGTTCAGTTCATTCTTCAAATACCACTCCGGGAACGTGTACCCCTGGCTTTGCTGGGCAGCGCAAGTCTGAGCCAGAGTTTTCTGACATGGCGGGGGAACGTTGGGAGGTCAGAGGTGAGTGGGGACCCTGGGCTCAAAATCAGGCAGGGAGTGGCAATCATGTTTGGTCTGGGGGTATGGTGCCGCCAGCAGGTCAATCTGTACCTGTGAGGCGAGTGCATCAGCAGCCTGATGGCGCCTTCAGACTTCCAGATACCCCAAAATTGCTGCTGTGCCTTTGGCCAGACCCCAAAAACTTGGGGCAAAGTTTACCAAGAAAGTAAACGGCCAAGAGTTAGGTATGTGGGAGACACACCCACAAACCACCTCCAGCTCAGCTATATAATTGAAGGCAAGGCCTCTCTGGTTCCTGATTGAACTGCTTAATGGACATGATCCCAGAGACTCAGAAACAAATCTCGGAACCCAGCGGCTTTAGGTAGAAATGCATCTGGTCCTGCAGTAGGCTACCGGTGCTGGGCCAACCCAGGTGGGAATAGGTTTCGTGCCTTGGCCTGTTCCCCCCGGCGGCCCAGTGGCCACCATCCTTCAGAGGCCACTGGATAGTCACATTTGGGCCCCCAGTGGTGAGACACACAGGGCCTCACAGGATGGGGGTGGAGCTGGACTTGTCCTCCCCACCCCAACGAGACCCCAAGTCATCGCCCACGAATGGCCTCTCTGGCTCCTGATCAAGCTGCTTAACGGCCATGATCCCAGAGACTCAGAAACAAATCTCGAAACCCAGCAGCATTTGGCAGAAATGTGTCTGGACCCCACAGTAGGTTACTGTCGCCGGGCCACCCCAGGGGGGAAAGGGTGCTTCCTTCCGCCTGTTTCCTTCTGGCGGCTTGGTGGCCATCATCCTCCAGAGGCCACGGGACAGTCAAGCTTGGGCCCGCAGTGACGAAACTTGTTGGGCCTCACGGGATGTGGGGGAGCCGGGCCTTCCTCCCCACCCCAACGAGACCCCAAGTCATCGCCCATGAACGGCCTCTCTGGCTCCTCATCAAGCTGCTCAATGGCCATGATCCCAGAGACTCAGGAGCAGATCTCGAAACCCAGTGGCTTTTGGCAGAAATCCCTCCAGATTTAAGTGTCAAAACTTCGGAATTTCAAAACCACATGGCCCTACTGCAGCCACGTGACATATATTATTCATAACCAGCAATAGAACACAAATTGTCTATTGTTGCCTTTTCAGCAGATCTGAGTGTTGGGGTAAAATCTCAAATAATAATGGTGGGTCTGGTGTCAAAATATTGAATGTGATCAAAGTAGAGAGAGAGTAATGTAGAAATCATCTGCCCCACAGGTAGGGGGAGGGTGTGGGATGGGGGTATACAGGGGTTTTGGAGGGTGGAGAATGGGCACTGGTGAAGGTACGGGTGTTTCATTGCATGACCGAGACTTAGACCCAAAAGCTTTGTAACTGCTCTCACGGTGATTCAATAAATAAAATTATAAAAAATGAAAAAAAAAAGTAAGATGGAGTTCATGCACAATTCAATCAGCTAATCAGTGGCTGAATAAATAGCAGTACTCCTACAAAAGAAAAATCATGTTTGGTCTAGAGTCTACTTTCAGCATGCTTCTCCCACCCTGGGAGGATCCTCCCAACACCCTTTATTTGGTGCTCTCTTCTTTATCTGAGCTTCCTTTTCCCCTGGCACGTGTGGCTGGCCTCCAAGTCATGGAGCAAAATTCCTGGTACTAATCTCGGCCACTCCTGGGTGTTAGTCTCCCATTTTGTTGCTTATAACTGAAACCCAAGCACAAAAATTTGTAAGTCTATAACTGTATGCTCTGGTGTTTCACTAATAAAAAATAAATAAATAATAATAAAATTTAAAAAAATCAGGCAGGGATTAAACTTTAGGGCTCGAGACTAATACTGTGGCAGTAGCCTGGGATGAAAAGCATTAGCTGCTGTTATGGGCTGGAGCGATAGCACAGCAGGTAGGGCATTTGCCTTCCACGCAACTGACCCAGGTTCGATTCCTCTGTCCCTCTTGGAAAGCCCAGCAAGCTACTGAGAGTATCCTGCCCACCTGCATGGCAGAGCCTGGCCAGCTCCCCTTGGCATATCTGATATGCCAAAAACAGTCACAACAAGTCTCCCAATGGAGACGTTCCTGGTGCCTGCTCGAGCACATGGATGAACAACGGAGGACAGTGTGACCGTGTACTTGTACTTGTACTTTGGCTACTGTTCAAATAACAAGTGACTGATGAGAGACGGAGGCAGCTTCTGTAAAACACACCATCTGAAGGTGCCTGGTTTTCAGGACAAGAAGTGGCACCTAAGCAAGATGTCTGTCTGGTCTGTCTGTCCCCTCCCGCCGCCCCACCCCCCACACCCCCTTCCCGTTTCTCGCCCCGTAGGCTGCGCTACATGGTGAAACAGTTGGAGAATGGGGAGGTGAACATTGAGGAGCTGAAGAAAAACCTGGAGTACACGGCGTCCCTGCTGGAGGCTGTCTACATAGACGAGACACGGTGAGAGCAGCAGGCGGGGGCCTGGGGGCTTCTGTGAGAGGAGGAAGGGGTCGGATCAGACAGACACACGGACGTCTTGGGAGGGGCAGGGGCCTCCGGTGCAGAGGGCCAGGCCTGGAGCTGGGAACAGTCAGAGGAAGGGAAAAAGCATTGGGCAGCAGAGGCAGAGGGACGGACAGGGTGGTGGACACCCCTCAGGGAGGACCGCAGCTGGGCTGGGGGGGGGCCTCGCCGCTCACAGAATTGCTGGGTGTAGAACCTTCCAGACCCATCAAGGCCCAGTTGAGGTGTCGCGGGGCATGCGCGTGAAACTTGGCATGCGGGAGCTGGAACGTCAGTGCACGTGGAAGATGCAGGCTGCCTTTCAGACAGGGAAAAATGGGAGTGTGACATATTTCCCCCAGATATTTCCTGCTGATTCCGTGGTTGAGAGGATGCTATTTTGGTTGCATTATTAAGGCCGACTCAATTGTTTCATTACAGTGAATTTCACGAGTTTTCTTTTTGACTTTTCATGTGGCTCTGAGAATCTTTGCGAATGACTTGGGGCTGGGGAGACAGCTCAGAGGGCCTGTGCGCTTGCTTCGCACGTGGGGTGGCCTAGGTGTGAGCCCCGACAACCCGCTGGTTTCCTGGAGTGCTTCTAGGTGTGGTCCCAAAGTAAATGAAAAAAAAACACCAAAAATCCCCCCACGCAGGAGACTTCCACAGGGCTTGCGTTTCAGTTCTGCTGGCCTGCGCTGCTGGCGTCGAACTCTCTTGCTCCGTGGTATTTCGTGTCTCAGTGAACACTTCCAGAGTGGGGATATGCCACTCCCTCCCCTGTGCCTCCCTGTTTCTTTATCGGACACATGAGACAGAGAAGTAGAAACCAGGGGAAGGAGGGAGAGAAGAAGGAAAGGGAGGGCCAGTCGGGAGGGAGCCCGCGATGCTGGCACGCGTCGGACGGAGCAGGGCTCTTGGGGCCGTCAACACTGGCTATCTTTCCTCTGTGCCTCCTCTCCTGGGGCCGCAGGCAAATCCTGGACACGGAGGATGAGCTGCAGGAGCTGCGGTCAGACGCGGTGCCGTCGGAGGTGCGGGACTGGCTGGCCTCCACCTTCACCCAGCAGGCCCGGGCCAAAGGCCGGCGGGCGGAAGAGAAGCCCAAGTTCCGGAGCATTGTGCATGCAGTGCAGGCCGGCATCTTCGTGGAACGGTGAGCCACGTGCACCCTCGCGCTCCCGCGGCCCCTGGGTGTCCTCCTTTCCCGGCCCCCTGCTCCCCCCCCAGCTCCACCAGCTCTGGATTATTCCACTCCCCACACCTGGAGTGTTTTCGTTCTTCTCCGCTAGGATGTTCCGGAGAACGTACACCTCCGTGGGCCCCACTCATTCCGCTGCCGTCCTTAACTGTCTCAAGGTAATTTTTTTTTTTTTTGCTTTTTGGGTCACACTCAGCGATGCTCAGGGGTTCCTCCTGGCTCTGAGCACAGGAATTACTCCTGGCGGTGCTTGGGGGACTGTATGGGATGCCGGGGATTGAACCCAGGTCGGCCTCGTGCCAGGCAAACGCCCTCCCTGCTGGACTATCGCTCAGGCCTAATCTCTGGGTTTGGGGAGAAAGGAAACGTTTAAAGGGTGGGAGAGCCCTGGGGCCTTTCAGACTCTGCTGGCACGATGATTTGTCTGCCTTCCTTTTACTCTCCGTAGGGTTCGGGGGTGCTCGCGGTAGGTGGGAATCCACCTTAGGACATGACACGTGTGAGGCACGTGTCCTGCAGCTTTGGCTTCCTCCCGGGCCTTTAAATCCTCTTTCCCGTGGGCCCCCAGACAGTGGGTGCCGGCTTCAGAGGCGAGACCCCACCTTTCTGCCTCTCCCAGACTCCGGGAAGGAAGCAGTCCACTTCCTTCCCTGGGAATCTCAGTGGCCCTTGTGAAGCCTCACGGCTGCCCTCGAGGCTGGGGGCCGCGGGGCTCCACACTGAAGGCCACCTGCCCAGTGCCCAGTCTGTTGTTGTCCACAGAACCTGGACCGCTGGTGCTTCGATGTCTTCTCCCTGAACCGGGCTTCCGAAGAGCACGCCCTGAGGACCATCGTGTTCGAGCTGCTGACTCGGCACAACCTCATCAGCCGCTTTAAGGTCGAATGATTCTCCAGGCCTGTCGCTCCGGGTCTCAGAGACCTGCCGGGGCGGCGGGGTGGGGGTGGGGGGGGCAGGCCGCTGCCCTGGACGGCTGCATCAGGAGGCTCTGCCCAGGCCCATCCTAGGATGAGCTGGTGCTCCCTGGCAGTGCTCCCGGCCTCTGGCTCCACATAGTCCTCAGGGAAAGTTCTAGGTCTGCACCCTCTAACTGTGGATTCTGTGCTTTCCCCTTCCTTCCTTTCTTTTCTGTTTTGGGGGTCACACTCCGTGGTGCTCAGGGCTTATTCCTGGTTTGGTGCTCAGGGATTACTCCAGGTGGAGGACCATGGGATGCCGAGGAGGGAACCTGTGTCGGCCTGTGCGAGGCACGCACCCTCCCTGCTGTCTTGCCTCTCAGGACCTGTTTTTGCCAGCAGTTCACCTTCCAGTGTCGGCTGCCTTTTGTGTGGCCTTTGCCCACTGGAGCCCAGACATTGTCAGCTGGGGCCCTGTGGGCTACGGTCGCCATTTTCTTCCGGGGGCAGTGAGGGCCTCCCTTCAGGCTGTTTTCTGGAGGGGACCAGCTCCTGGTCAAGCTGGGCATAGTCACGTGAGGGGAGGGTGGTGTGTGCACCGCACGGACTCTTCGCTGTGGCCCACCAGCAAGAGGATGAGGGGAGTAGGCTCCTCTCCAGGGCCTGGAGAGAGAGAGGGAGGGAGGGAGAGAGAGAGAGAGAGAGAGAGAGAGAGAGAGAGAGAGAGAGAGAGAGAGAGAGAGAGCAGTGGGTAGGGTGCTGGCTTTGCACCCGGATGATCTGGGTTGAATTCCCAGCACCGCATACAGTTCCTGAGCCCTGTGGGGAGGGATCCCCGAGCAAGCGCAGAGTCAGGGATAAGCCCTGAGTGGACCACCCGGTGTCGTGCCCCCCTCCCCCATCTTCCCCTCCAAGAATCTTCTTCAGATCCCCCTCCAGGAGGG
Source organism: Sorex fumeus (assembly GCF_029834395.1). NCBI lineage: Eukaryota > Metazoa > Chordata > Mammalia > Eulipotyphla > Soricidae > Sorex > Sorex fumeus. The sequence goes on from NW_026606099.1 coordinate 10,763,854, forward strand.
AGTGTCTGTTAGGAGCAGCATCTCCATGGTCTTTTCTTCAGGAAAAAACTGCACTTGGAAGTGGAGCGTGAGGGGATGGAGCGATAGCACAGCGGGTAGGGCGCTTGCCTTGCTCTTGTCCAACCAGGGTTCGATTCCCAGCATCCTGTATGCTCCCCTGAGCACCGCCAGGGGTAATTCCTGAGTGCAGAGCCAGGAGGAACCCCTGTGCATAGCCCAGTGTCACCCAAAACGAAAAAAAAGAGTGGAGCGTGAGGCAGGCTAGAAGAGCCTCGGTGGGGATGTTGGTCAGTCAGGTGAGGTGGGCAGTAGACGGCCGAGCGTGGGGCATGTCGTGAGGGGCCGTGGGGGCAGAGGAGTCCAGCTGGAGGCACTGGCCCCAGCCCAGGCTTTGGAAGTTCCTGCGTGCATGCAGCCTCTCTCATACCCTCTGAGACAGTAGTGGTGTGTCAGCTTTTCCTTGACCCTTGACTTTTTGTCCAGCCACTCCCAAGAGGGTTTCTAGAACTTTCCCAATGTGCTCAGCTGGGATTCTCCTCAGGGAGCTCGTGCAGCTTCATTTTCTTCCCTCGAATCCTGCCCTCCAGGACCAGAATAGCAGATCTTCTTGGACAAATTTCCCCAGCCCGTTTCTCCTAGAGCGGCTGTCAGACGTGTCCCAGATTAAATCGTGTCCTTCGCTGGAAGGAATGTGTTTGGGAGACCCGGAGAGTGGTGGCTTGGGCTTGGGTTCAGCTGATTTGTCCGCTTCGCTCCTTGCGGGCAGAGGGAGCGGCTGATCTGATCGCTTTCCCGTCTCTCCTGCCTGAGTCCCTACTTGCTGTCGCCCTTCCTAAGCTGCACGTTCCTGTCTGGGGCACCAGCCCCTCCCCTGCGCCGCCCCTTCCTTCCTTTTAGGGGCACCATGGCAACACAGAAGCCAGGGCAGTCGTCATGGAAACAGTCCTTTAAAATTCCCTGAATTTGGGGCACAGCCCTCCAGGGGTGGGGGTGGAGGCGGTGAGGGTCTGACTGATGAATCTTCTGTCTCGCCACTAGAGTTCATATCAGCTGTGGCTACCCCGAGTCCCGAACTCTGGTTTCCTCCCAGCCCCGGAAGACCCAGGGGAAGGTGAAGACGCCAGCCCACCTTCTGGGGGGCCTGGACCCTCCAAAGGGAAGGAGACAGACACACCCAAGGGTGGATTCAGAGACAGAATTGAGAGGCGCTGGGCAAAGCTGTGTGTGTGTGTGTGTGTGTGTGTGTGTGTGTGTGTGTGTGTGTGTGGCGTTGCAGAACCAGGCGTCTGGGACCACTTCCCAGAAGAGGTGGGGATCCACCTCTGACCAGAAGACCTCTCTCTAGGTCAACTACTTACTCTTTCCCTGGCTTCTGAGCCTGTCTCCATGAAACAGGGTTGGGAGTGGGGTGGAGTGGCTTGAAGTTAGGAAGGATGGAAGCTTTATTTCCATTTCTTAAAGATCCCAGGGAAAATAATAAGGACGCCCACTCTTCACACTGACAAAGTGCCTTGTACTTATCTCATTAAATCTAAGATAGATGCCATTTGCCTTCCTCTGCACGAAGTATCAGAGGCACCGGAGAATCCGGACTTGCCCAAGGTCACATGCCAGCGGGGGCTGGAGCGGGGCCCGGGTGCCCCTGGCTGCAGAGCCGTCCTCGTGTCCCCCGGAGGAAGAGGGCTTTGCTGATCTCAGCTGGCCCATCTGTCGCTTGCGGGCCCCTCCACGAATCCGTTTCCTCCCTGCTGCAGATCCCCACTGTATTCCTGATGAGCTTCCTCGAGGCTCTGGAGACAGGCTATGGGAAGTACAAGAACCCTTACCACAACCAGATCCACGCGGCCGATGTCACCCAGACAGTGCATTGCGTCCTGCTCCGCACGGGGATGGTGGTAGGTGCCCAGGGACCTCCCTGGGTTGGGAAGTTCTGGCTGAGGCACCGAGAGCCTAGACTCTACCCCGTTTCCACTGTCCTCTCCTTAGCTCCTCTCCGTGGGCATCCCAGGGTCGTTACAGCGGCATGCTGGATTTACTCATACCAGAGACTTCCCTCGGGGGGCAGGGCTGGGGTCTTGTGGCAATGCAGCCCGTTGGGATGGAGGAGAGTCGCTGAACAGCCAGAGGTTGAGACAGGCTCTTGGCTGCATCGGCCCACGTTGGCTTGAAGAACGTAGGGGCTGGGCTTGTGTGTGAGCTCTGAGGACTTTTTAAATTTTTTGCGTTTTGGGTCACACTGGGCGATGCTCAGGGGTTATTCCTGGCTCTGCACTCAGGAATTACTCCTGGCCGTGCCCTGGTGGTGCTTGAGGGACCATATGGGATGCTGGGAATTGAATGCGGGCCAGCCGCATTTAAGGCAAATGCCCTACCTGCCACTCTGGCCCCTCTAACCGGCATCTCTTTCCCCCAGCACTGCCTGTCAGAGATTGAGGTCCTGGCCATCATCTTTGCTGCAGCCATCCACGACTATGAGCACACAGGCACCACCAACAGCTTCCACATCCAGACCAAGTGAGGGGAGGGTTGATGTCCTTGTGGGCAGCACGGTTGGGCTGGGGGAGGGAGCAGCTTCCAGACTTCCAGGGGGCTGGATCCGGAGACACTCCTCTCTGCAGGTCCGAATGTGCCATCCTGTACAACGACCGCTCTGTGCTGGAGAATCACCACATCAGCTCTGTCTTCCGAATTATGCAGGACGACGAGATGAACATTTTCATCAACCTCAAAAAGGATGAGTTTGTGTGAGCAGAAGCTGGGAGTGGCCACCCCTATGAGACCTCCCCTTCCCATACCTCCTCTCCCCGCCCCCCGCCCACCCGGGTACCCAGGTTGTGTGTGACAAAGGGATCTGATGGCATCTCTGGTTCTCTCCATTCAGTGAGCTGCGAGCACTGGTGATCGAGATGGTGTTGGCCACCGACATGTCCTGCCATTTCCAGCAGGTGAAAACCATGAAGACGGCCTTGCAGCAGCTGGAAAGGTGGCGCCCGGGCGTGTGGCTGGGGCCGGGCTAGAGGGGTGTGTGGCTTGAGCGGCAGACTGGCGTGCCACGCCTGTACCTGGATGGGGAGACTCCCCTGGTTCCAGGGGCCTGAATATGCACATAACTGAGCGTGTGGCCGTGGATTGGACTGTTCGGGGAAGCCAGGTGTCTGGGCAGTGCTTTGATTGAAGAGCCCAGGAGGGACATGGTGTTAGAGCTTCGGGCTTACTCTGGAACGTGGGGAGAACATCAGACCCTCTGAGCTCATTTTTTCCGATATGAAATGTGAGCAGGGCGCGTTCCCCCCACCCTTCCCTTCTCCTGACAGCTTGCCATCAGTTCCCACTCTCACAGAGCAATTGGGAGAGTTGTATGCTTTTTTTTAAGCACAGTACAAATGACATAATCACACCTAACGTTGCTTGTGAGTGGGTGGGAGTATATGAATGTGGGCGAGAGAGAATGGACTGTTTGTGTGCCTGTCCCGAAGGTGTGTGTTAACGTGTGGTGTGTGTGCGTGGGAGGGTGAATGGTGTCAGCGTGTTGCCGTTGAGAATAATAATAATAACAATAATTATAATAATCAAGTTGTGGGTAACATCCACTGAGCACTATTTAAACGCCAGAAACACTCCTAAATACTTATGTATTTCTGTCGTTTCGTTCTCAGAATAACTCCATGTGGCAGATTCTGTTGTTATTTCTCTTTAGAACGGAGAGAGGATGAAAGATGGAAATTCTAAGTCCCCTGCTCCTTGTCCCACAGCCAGCACGGGAGAGGTTTCGTGGGGCGTCTCGCAGCCCGGGCTGCTCCCTGTGCGTGCCGAGCGTGCCCCCGTGTGCAGGATGGGAGTGCTCGGCTGTTTGATGTTGCTGATATGATCTGAAGGGGAAGTCAGGGAAAAGCTCTGGGCTTCCCTTTCCTACAAACTCAGTCTCCTCTGCCTTGCCGTTTTCCTGGGCCAGGATTGACAAGTCCAAGGCCCTTTCTCTGCTGCTCCACGCCGCGGACATCAGCCATCCCACCAAGCAGTGGTCCGTCCACAGCCGCTGGACCAAAGCCCTCATGGAGGAATTCTTTCGCCAGGTAGCGTGGCCTCTCTGTCCACCCCCTGCCCATGGGTGGTGCTCCCCAAGTGCCCTGATCCTACTCCAGATCCTTCTGCAGCCTCTGACCTGATCCTAAGCCCCTGGACTAGCAATCCATCATTATCCTCGGCGCTAATAACAGTCACAGACTGCACACGGCTCATTTTCCATGCCACAGGAACGCCTCTCTTCCCACAATTCCCTGCCCTGTGAGCTTCACCCCCCCCCCCCCCAGTCGGGAGCTCTTCTCCAGCTCCCCCCCTCCATGCCTGCCTTTGCCCCTAGGGTGACAAGGAGGCCGAGCTGGGTCTGCCCTTCTCTCCGCTCTGCGACCGTTCCTCCACCCTGGTGGCTCAGTCCCAGATTGGTGAGTGCCCGTCCCCGCAGGAGCCTGGGAGGGGATGCCAGGCCGGGCCGGCACCCAGTTGGGTCCCTCAAAACCACCCTTTCTGCAGACACTGGGACCTGGAGTTCTGGGGTAGTAGAGGCCCAGGTGCTGTGAGTGGGGAATTTCTCTGGGGTTTAAAGGTATCGCCCTGGGGCTGGAGAGTTAGCACAGCGGGTAGGGCATTTGCCTTGCACGCGGCCGACCCAGGTTCGATTCCCAGCATCCCATATGGTCCCCTGAGCACTGCCAGGAATAACTCCTGAGTGCAGAGCCAGGAGGAACCCCTGTGCATTGCCGGGTGTGACTCAAAAAGCAAAATAATAATAATAATAATAATAAAGGCATCGCTCCAAAGCCCAGTCCCACTGGGGAGTGTTTAGGACCACGGTGGCTCTCGCGCCTGTTTTCCACACAGCCAAGGACAGGACCATGCCAGCCAAGCCCTCCGGCTGAGACACATCCCTTCTTCCCCGTGCCCCGCCCACCCCACCTCCCCGCAGGTTTCATCGACTTCATCGTGGAGCCCACGTTCTCTGTGCTCACCGACGTGGCTGAGAAGAGTGTCCAGCCCCAGACGGACGACGACTCCAAGTCGAAGAGTCAGCCCAGGTGAGGTGTGGCGGGTCCTGGGGTGAGGGTGGGGGGATTTGGGTGCCCTCAGAGGACCCACTCACAGTGAGAGCTCCCAAGCGTGTTTGGGGAGTGGGGAATGAGGCTGCTCCAAGCCCGGGTGTTCCTTGACTGCTTGTCACCCACGAGGGTGGGAGGAGGAGCCGCAGGTGTGGTCTCGACCCACGTTCTCCTGGTCTTTTCTTTGGCTCTGGCCGAATCGCCTCTTGTTGATCTTGTTTTTACTTCTTAGGAGGACCGGTGTGGAGAGGGAGGGGGTGAAGTTGGGGGAACTGGCATGGGAGGGGGCACCTAACGAAGGGAAAAGAGAAAGACAGCTCCCCCCCGGCCCTTGCCGCCCCTCCGTGCTGAGGGCTGTGGAGGTGAGCGGGAGCAGGGCTGGCACCCAGTTTGGTCCCTCAAAACCACCCTTCCCTAAAAACTCAGTCTCCTCTGCCTTGCCGTTTTCCTGGACCAGGATTGACAATCCAAGGCCCTTTTTCACCTCTGGGGTGGGGTGTGGGGGGGCTCCCTGTTTAGCTTCCAGTGGCGCCAAGCTTCTTTGGATGTGGAAGTGGGAGACCCGAACCCTGACGTGGCCAGGTTTCGCTCCACCTGGACCAAATACATTCAGGAGAACAAGCAGAAATGGAAGGAACGGGCAGCAAGTGGTGGGTGCCACAGAGGGGTCCCCTGGGGAGGGACCTGTGAGGAGGGGTTCTATGGGGAAGAGCCCTGTGGGGAGGGGATCTGTGGGGAGGGGTTCTGGGGGAGGGATTCTATGGGGATCAGTTCTGTGTGGAGGGGCTTTGTGGGGAGGGGTTTTCTAGGGTGGGGCTCTGCGGGGAGCCATTCTGCGTGGGGGGGGGTTTCTATGGGGACCGGTTTTATGTGGAAGGGCTCTGTGAGGAGGGGTTCTGTGGGGAGGGATTCTGTAAGGGAGCTGTTTCTTTGTGAGGGGCTCTGTGGGTACAGTCCTGTGTGAAGGAGTTCCTTGGGGAGCTGTTGTGTATGGAGGGGCTCTGTGGGGCAGGGTTCTGTGGGGAGGGGTTCAGGGGAGATGTTCTGTGGGGACCAGTCCTGTGTGGAGGGCGGCTGATGGAGCAGGAGCGCAGCCTTGTTCCTTGAGCCCTGAGTCAGCCCTGCTGGATCTCCCAGTGCGGAAGGAGCCGCTCAGACTCAGACACAGGAAGGCCTGACCAGCAGATTGGTCTGGACTGTCCAGAATGGGGTGTGGAAGGAGGATGGCGGTGGCCATTTTGCACACCCCGAGGGAGCCCTACTCACACTGTGCTTGGGGCGTGGTCTCGGGGACCGGGGGCTCACGAGTGGGAAGCTATCTGCTTTTGGGTGGGAGTCGAGGGCAGTGGGTCTTCTCAGAGCTGGGGTGCCCTCCTGCGTTGACCGTAGCTCTGCAGGAAGGCAGAAGAGCACCCAAGGCGACTTGGGTCCCGGGGAAAACCACCACCCCGACTTCCTTGCTGCCCTGTCTGCAGGCATCACCAACCAGATGTCCATCGACGAGCTGTCCCCCTGCGAGGAGGAGGCGCTGCCCTCCCCAGCCGAAGATGAGCACAACCAGAATGGGAATCTGGACTAGTGGGGGCCGGCCCAGGTGAGGGGTGCCTGGGGTCTGCGGGGGGAGCAGGGAGGCGGCCCCTTCCAGGCAGCCCTGGGCTCTGGTGTGTGTGTGTGTGTGTGTGTGTGTGTGTGTGTGTGTGTGTGTGTGTGTAGGGGGAGAGAGGGCTCCTTCCCTCTTTCCAGGCAGGAAGATGGAGGCAGGAACAGAGCTGAGCAGGGAGTGAGTGGGAAGTGGGGAATTCCTCCCACTGCTCCTGGCCCAGATTCTGCAGGGACAAAGGAGGTAGTTCCTGGGGCCGGATTCCTAGTACAGCGGGAAGGACATTTGCTTTGCGCGCGACCAACCCGGGTTCGATCCCGGCGTCCCATACGCCCTCACCCCAGCACCGCCGGGAGTGACTCATGAACGGAGATTCAGGAGTGACCCCTGAGCATGTCCAGGTGTGTCCCCGGCCCCCCAAACCAGAAAGGAGCCTGGGAGCTGGAACCCTCCGTGCCAGCTGGGCCAAGGAACCCCCCTGCTCTGCTGAGGCCGCTGGCCCTGGCTTGGCTGGCTCTGCTCAGCCCCTTGCCGGGCGCGCCCCCTGCAGGGCATTCTTGGAGTTGCGCGTTCTGAGTGGGGATGAAATCTGGAAGGAGCCCGACGCCCCCCAACCTCCCTCTTCCCCCAGGTCCTCACCGAGTGCAGAGTGTCCGATGTCATCAGCACCACCCATTGGGACCGGCTCCCCCATCTGCTCCAAGGGAGCACGGAGCTCACAGAACCGACCACCCCCGGAGAGGTCGACCGCCAGAGACTGGGGTGCACTTCAACCTCCCGGCAGCAAGACTGGGGTGCTCCAGGCGTCCCACGGTCACTGTGCCCATCCCCCTGCCTCCGGATGCCCCCCCCCGCGGCCAGAGGGCTGGCGGAGGGGGCCTCCTGAAGGCTTCCCAGGGCCTGGGGCAAGGGTCCGAGCTGCCAGCCCCCAGGCCCTCCCACCCTTTTTGCCTCCAAGTTTCTAAGCAATACATTTTGGGGGTTCCCTCGGCCCCCACCCAGATCCTAGCTGGCAGATCTGGGCCCTCCTTTCCCTCCCCCGGGAGGGGCTGGAATAGACTCAGAAGTGGGGTGAGGGGTGTGTGCGGGGATTTCTGAGCTCTCTGAGTGGGGAGGGCAGAGGGTGCCTTCAGGGCCTGAGACCTGAGGGGCGGCCTCTTCACCCCACACCCGCATTGCTTTGGTCCCGTCTCTGCCCACCCCTGGCCGCCTTCCTTCTCTCCTGTTCTGAAATGGCACGGGGGCGGGGGAGCCTGTGGGAGCAGAGCCCGGGGATTCCTTTCCTGGGGTCCCCAGGTTCTGGGTTCCGAGTCCCTTTTGCCTCCCCCCTCCCCCGCACCCCGGGGCGGGAGGTCCCATCCGACCAATGTCTGTAAAGTGCTTGGAGAAGCTTCCCTCGCCTGCCTGAGGGCGCCTCTTGGGGGTGCAGGCGGGAGGGCCGCTGGGTGTGTGAGGGGGGACTGGGTCCGGTGATCCTGTGTGGCTGATGGAGGCGATCTTCCCCCTTCCTCTCCCAGCACGTGGGGTGGGGACCCGCAGGGTGCTGCCTGTGCCCTCTGGGGTGGCCCCTCCCCACTCCTCCCATGTAAATACCAACCATGCATTGTACAGTGGGCCCTGGTGGTGTGACTCCATATTCGTGGTCTCTGAGACCTGCCTCCTGACCCAGCACAGCTCGGGGCAGAGATGCATGTGATGCCCCCACCCCCTCCCTTGGTCTCCCAGAACCCTACTATAGCCAGAGATCAATAAAGAAGGAGACCGGGCTGGGCTGTGTCTGCTGTTGGTGGGCGCCAGCTCCCAGGATCCACGAGAATCTGCATGCACGTCTGCGGTGTGTCCCTGGGGGCACACCTGGGGTCTGCTGAGGCCAAAAGCCGAGGGCACGCAGAGGAGCAGCAGCGTGGAACCTTGTCCTTCTGGGGTTCTTGCGTCTCCATCACGTGCCTTTCCAGTAAGGGAGGTGGGGAAGTACCAAGCCGGCCCTCCCTTCTCTCTCCTCCTAGCCACCTCATCTCATGGCCAGATCAAAAGCAGCGGGCAAAGGAAGTGGGTCTGTCCGCTCTGCGGTGGAGGACGCCGCTTCTTCCATCCTCAGCTTCCGTTTTCAACCTTGGCCCCTCTGGGGCAAGACTCCAGTTCCTAGCAAGGCCATTTCTTAGCTCCTGTGTTTACAGTGTGTGTGTGTGTGTGTGTGTGTGTGTGTGTGTGTGTGCGCGTGTGTGCGTGTGTGTAAACTCATGGTTTGGAATAAGGGAGGTGCACCTCCAAATTGCAGGCAGGGGCGCCGAGGCTGGGAAAGCAGGTCTGGAAATACCCCCAGAGAAGCCCCTTCTCCATCCCTCAGTCTCCAGGGCAGAGGGCCAGGGTGCCGTTCCCCCTTTGTCCAGAAGAGGGCACCCGCAGCACAGCCACAGCGAGACAGGCTCTAGGGGAGGCGTCTTGAGGCTGCTGGGGGCCAACCTTTTTCAGAATAAAAGAGAACCTGGTCACCATTCCTACTTCGTACCATGGGAATGAGCTCTCCCGCCTGTCTGCTGTTCCCCCTCCTCCCACATCTTCCTTTAGGGCTTTGGGGGCAGTAGCACTGAAGCACTGGCCTCCCCTTGTTCATGGACTTGCTCGAGCGGGCACCAGTAACGTCTCCATCGTGAGACTTGTTGTGACTGTGTTTGGCATCTCGAACACGCCACGGGGAGCTCGCCAGGCTCTGCCCTGCGGGCGGGATACTCTTGGTAGCTTGCCGGGCTCTCGGAGAGGGACGGAGGAACCGAACCCGGGTCAGCCGCGTGCAAGGCCAACACCCTACCCGCTGTGCTGTTGCTCCAGCCTTGGGGGCAAGTGAGGGCAGGCGATTGGGGATGGCCTCTCCTGCCCGCCTCCCTGTTGGCTTCCTCCTTTCCGGGAGGGCAGCGGGCTGCAGAGAGGGTGAGGAAGTTGGGACGAATCAAGATGAGTGGGGAAAGAAGGACCATGCCAAATACCTAACACCAAATTTATCACTTTTTAAAAACAAGATTTTTCCCCAAAAAGTGAAGGAATAAGAAACAGATCCAGTGTCCCTGCACTCCCAACAGCAGTCTTGGTTTCAGCGTTCCTCTTTTTCCTCAGACCTGTCGTGGGGGAAGGGAGCAGAAAGAGAGGGTGAGTGGGAGGTCAGAGGTCATGCCGTCTCTGCCTCCCGGGGGCCTCGCTCCTCCGCGTGCTGGGCTGGCCTCTAACTCCTGAGGCCCACCACCGTCCTCGCCTCTTGCCCGCGGACACCAGGTCAGACCTCAGGCACGAGCTTATCTCACAGACGCCTCCCCAGGCCCGAGAGGTGAGGTTCTCCCTTTGGGTTCCAAGTGCTCTCTATCAGACAGTCCACAGCCTTGGGGGAGTCGGGGAGCCGGGGTCCTAGTACAGCTGAACCCCCACCCCTCCTGCTGCGGCTTAATCCCAGTTCGCCTCATTCCCTGCCCAAGGAGACGCATATCCTCCAACCTTAGAAAATCGCTTTGCTGCAACTGAGGCTGGGCCAGACCCTTTCTTCGAAGCCAAGTCTTAGCTTGTGCCCCGTCCACGCTGCCCGCTCTCCCGTGGACGGGGAGCCCAGTCTGGCTCTTACCGAGTCGGCTCCCTGGGAATCCAACGGTGGGGTTTGGGCTGAGGGTTCCTCATCGCCCTGCTCCTGAGTTTTAGGGATGGATTCTGCAGGCTCTACAGAGGAAAGAGGGTGTTTCAGGAGGGGCAGGATTCAGAAGGGCTGGAGAGAGGGTGTGTACCCCAAACCAGAATATTCCCAGGACTCCAAAGCGGAGCCCAGGACTGACTTGGGAGCAACTGGACAAGACCTACTGGATTTTCTGGTCCCAGTTTCTCCTTCTCCTCCTTGCTACACTGGCTGTGCTCGGGGCTTAATTAATCCTGGCTCTAGCTCAGGGATCACCAGTGGCAGGACTTGGAGGACCATACAGGGCCCTGGGGGTCGAGCACTGGTCAGTAGCATGTAAGGGAAGCATTTATCTTCTGTACTATCTCTCTGGCCCTCTGCCACCAGAAACTCAAAAAAAAAAAATCCCCTTCAAAGAATTTAAGAAGATGTGTACGAGCTTCACGGGTGGCTAACCCTGACCTGAAATGAGTCTTTTTACGGACTATTTCACTTAGCGGAACTTTATTTCTTTGCGGATGTATCTGATTTCAGGGTGTTCTTCTACGGTGGGCGGGGATGTCTTAGGTAAGACATCAAGATGTGCGTGGTGCCACCTTTATCAAATTGGAAGAATTCTCAAGTCTGCATTGCAGCTGGGAGGCACCGCAGACGTGCCGAACCGACCGCCAGCAGCTTCCCGCATGCTTTGTGTGTGTGTGTCTCAGCTGCTGGGCTAAGAAATCCTCATTTAGTTTTCGCAAACAAGCCAATTACACAGGGGCCAGCATTTTAGAGTCTGGCCAAAGGCTGGATTCTAGCCTGAGCGAGCGGGATGGTGGGCAGCCCCCTGAACGCCACCAGGGGGCGCTCTGAAGCCCAAGGTGGGTGGGGGGTTTCATTCAGGAAAGGAAGCAGGAGGAAGCAGATTTGGGCCATCCAGGCACCCCGACACCTCTGGAGGGTTTCCTGGCTTCCAGCTGCCACCACTGGCTTCCTGCTCCGGCTAGGGCGATGCTCTCCGGGGCTCCGTGCCCCCCAGCCTGACCGTACCGTGCGCTTTCCTTGACTCCGTGTCTGTGATCCCAGGTGGGCAGGACCCTTGGGTCCCCGTGCTCCCAGCAGCTCCCTCCGGCTCCTCCCCTTGCTGCTGTTGCCCCAGGTGATGTTCAACCATCATCTGCAGCTCTGGGGACACAGAGGAAGCGAGGGAACATTCGACACGACTGCCCCGAGTCTCCTCTGGGGACCCTCGCCCTGACCCCCTGGGCATGTGCTCTGACATTCTGGACCCAGGAAAATCAGACAGGGGGAACCTTTTCCCAGGCAGCGAGGGGTGTGGGGGGACTCCAGCTCCAGGAGAAAGCTACTTCCTCTGCAGAGAAGGGCGGGGAAAAGCGCCTTTCGGGACAAAAGATCAGGGCCAGGGAGGTAGCTCGGAGTCAGCGCCCTGGCCGGCCCGGCGTGAGGCCCTGGGTTTGATTCCTGGCACTGGAAAACAACTACAAAGAGCCTCTAACTCAGAGTTACAAAGTCTGGTATGGGGGGTGGGAGGAAAAAACCCTCAATTGACATTCAAGAAATATCAGGATGCCATGGGTGGGCCTGCCCTGTGCGGATGAATTGACACATTTTCTTCTACTGAACTGCCCTGCAGGGTGGAGTCTTCAGGCCTCCGGAGGCTAAACAGGTTCTTCACCCTCACTGGTCGTCTGGGGACACGGCTGGCAATGGTCCAGGTCCGGGACCGGCTATGAAGAAGGCCGACTGAGTGCGGGGCCTTCCCTGGCTTTGCTCCTGGGCCGCAGGGACTGTGAGCCAGCCTCAGGCTGGGAGGGGAAGGAAGGGACGGGAGGGTCTTCCAAACCTTTCATCGTGGGTGTGGTCCTCGTCACCTTCTTCCGTTGCCGTGGAGACATGGCCAAAGTGGACTGTGAAGGACACAGAGTGTGGGGTGGGGGTGGGGGTCAGCCCTTCCTGCCTTCCTCTTCGGCCTAGCCAGGCTTTGGGGCTGGAGACTGGGTTGGACGTGGGCCTCAGACAGTGGGGGAGGAAAGTGACGCCCTCCTCACCCCCTCCTGCCGTCGCTGAGCAAGGAGAGTTGGCGCGTGTACACACGTGCGTATTGGGAGGGGGGCGGTGTGCAGGAAAGAGGGAATCAAAAGTAGTGAAGGGAGCCTGGGGTGCCGGTGTGGAGTCTCTTTTGTGAGTCTGGGTTGAGCGTTTGTTTTGTTTTGTGTCCTTGGCTCGTACTCAGGACTGACTCCTGGCTCAGGATCATCCCTGGTGGGGCTGGGGGGACCATCTGGGGCGCCAGGAATGGAAAGCAGGTCGGCCACGTGCCAGGCATGTGCCCTAGCTGCTGCACTGTCACCCCGGGCCTGAGGCTGAGAGCTTGATCCCCGACGCCACCCTAACAGCTCGGCACCCAGGCAGCTCTGCTCTGCAGTTGGGGTTCCCCTGGGGCCGCAGCAGAGTGAAGTGACCGCCGGGCACCTCGACTAAGGAGAGGCAGGACTCCAGCAAACACCGCAAGTAAAGGGGCGACCCCTGGCGAGCACCAGGGCTGGGTGTGCAAGCCTCAGCCAGGCGTGGGACCCTCCGTCCCAAGACACAGCAGCGGGAGGAATGGAAGACAAAAAGGTCCTGTAGGGGCGGGAGCGATCGCACAGCGGGAAAGGACGTTTGCCTCGCACGCGGCCAACCTGGGTTTGAGTCCCAGCATCCCATAGGGTCCCCCGAGCCTGGCCAGGAGTCATTCCTGAGTGCAGAGCCAGGAGGAACCCCTGTGCATCGCCGGGTGTGACCAAAAAAGAAAAAAAAAACTTTCAAAGACGAACGTCCCGTTTCTCAATCAAAGCCTTCCCCAGTTTTCTCGGGGCTCTGCGGCTTTCATCCTACGAGGAATTCTTCCCAACCACTTTTGGGGGCGCGTTACACTGCCAGTGGCTCTTTTGTGACTGGGGGCACCTGGGAGACCAGGGCATTTGCCTCGCACGCGGCCGACCCGGGTTTGAGTCCCAGCATCCCATAGGGTCCCCCGAGCACCTCCAGGAGTCATTCCTGAGTGCAGAGCCAGGAGGAACACCTGTGCATCGCTGGGTGTGACCCAAAAAGAAAAAAAAACTTTCAAAGATGAACATCCCGTTTCTCAATCAAAGCCTTCCCCAGTTTTCTCGGGGCTCTGCGGCTTTCATCCTACGAGGAATTCTTCCCAACCACTTTTGGGGGCGCGTTACACTGCCAGTGGCTCTTTTGTGACTGGGGGCACCTGGGAGACCAGGGCATTTGCCTCGCACGCGGCCGACCCGGGTTTGAGTTCCAGCATCCCATAGGGCCCCCCGAGCATGGCCAGGAGTCATTCCTGAGTGCAGAGCCAGGAGGAACCCCTGTGCATCGCCGGGTGTGACCCAAAAAGCAAAAAAAAAAAAAAGGTCCTGTAGATCTGTAGATGGGGTGGGGGGGTCTGAGGAGGGACCCTCGGAGTCTTAGGCTCTCTGCGCAGATGGGAGGGGCGCGCTCACCTTGAGAAGTGGGTTGGGGATCCTGTCTTCATCGATCTCTGGGGGAGGAACCAGGAGAGGGAGAAAGTGACAAAAGAGCGAGTAGTGCCACACCACTGACCTCACAAGAGGGGGGGTCCCTGCCAGCACCTCCCTCCTGATGCCCTGGGGCTGGGGGCTGCTGCCCACCACAGCTCCTGCTCTGCTCCCCTGGCCCCGACTCCCCTCCCCCCTGGTCCGCTGGCTTGGGGGATGCCGGGGTTCCTGATGGCGGCAGCGCGCTGGTCCTTTTGCTCGACTCTTCCCTGAAGCATCCACCTGCTCCGAGTGCTTCCAGCCCGGCCCCGCCCACTTTGGAATGGGGGGAGCTGAGTAGACCCCTGGAGTGCAAGGGCGGGCAGGCAGAGACGCCTTTGGGCGCCCTGGCCTCCTGGACTCCAGGTTGGCTTATTTGCCAGCCCCCGTCCATGCTCTGGTCAACACGCTGATAAGCCCGGGGACCTTGTTCGGTCCCCAGACGGTAAGGGGGACGCGGGTGACCCAAATCCCAGCTGCTCCCGAGCTGTTTCTAGCCCCCCTTCCCTCCGGGGACTGTGAGGAGGCTGATGGAGGCGGGCCCTCCCCCTCACAGCTGTCACTGCCTCTGGGGGTGGGGGCTGCCGGCAGTTGCTGGAGAAACCTGGAAGGCGGTTGCCGCAGCAACCGGCACTGGCTTGACCACCTCACTTCCTGGGCGGCCAGAACCAGGTGGTCGCTGCCCTCGACAGCCCTGCCCTGCCAGCCTTCCCTGCACATCTGGCCGCCAGTTTCCTGCCCGGCCAGCTGGCACCCTCCTCCTCCCCCTGGGCTCCAGATGGCCCCATTCCCGTCAGCACCCCTCCTGGGGTTACCTGGGGATGACTGGTCACTGGTCAGCACGAGGGTGGCAGGGGTGGGGCGGCGTCTCCGAATCTGGGGAGAGATCACGTGACGGGGGGCATCGGTTCCCCTCCCAACACCACCCAGGGCGGCTAAGTGGGCCCACGGCCACATGCCACCTGCCTGGGAACTTGCTGTCTCGGGGAGCTGATCCCTCTCCCCTGGGGATCCAAAGACCCCCCCCCCCCCCCGCCCCCGCTCCCCTTCCCCCAGCCCTTTCTGCCTGTGCCTCTCCCCGGGGCCTGGGCGCGGCTTTCCATCCCAGCAGCTAAATGCATCGATTTCTGGTCCATGGCCTTCCGTCCATCCTGGATCAATGGTCAGAAATAACCTGAGAGGGCTCCAAGCCTGCCCCTCTGTCTCCTGGCTGACCCCCTCCGTGGGCATTAACCGTCTGTGGGCCAACCCTTGCAGAGACTGCCCCTCTCTGTCTAGACAGAGGTGGGGATGTGTAGGGTCCAGGCAGGTGACCCTCAGTCCTTAATCTCTCTCCTGCCCCTGACACACTGCCTTGGGCGGGGAGTTAGAGTCCCGGACATCCCCGTCATGATAAATAGACCATGATGAAGAGCCCTCGCCGGACACGCGGCAAAATCTGAAGCTGAAAAATTGTATCCTGGATTCTGGGTCCCTGCGAAAGTAAGTAACATTAAGCTGATTGGCTGCTGGCCCCAGAATCCCTGCCCACTGCTATTCTTTTGTCTTGCTGCCAGTAAAGTTGGTTGCTGTTGAAGTCGGTCCAAGGACTCTCGGGACACGCGGTTTTCCCTTTCTCCAGAGGATTTTTAGAAGCTTGAAGTGAGGGCAATGGTAGGGTTGGAGTCCCTTCAACCCTCCAGGGCAGTCGTGGGGAGGGAAAGCTAATGGAGCCAGGAAAAGGGCTAAAATTATCCAGGACAGAGAGGGTAGGGTGAAGCCACCGAATGATCAACTTGGCATCTCTGCATGTCCGTCATTCGTGTCATTCCCGCGGGGGACAAGTGGCAAGATGCAGGCCCTTCTCCCCATCCGGAAAGCGGGTACCAGCAGACAGCAAGAGAGGCAATGTCAGCTCTGGCTCTGCCCAAGGAAGAAAGGGGGTGCGCAGGAGGGGGTGTGGGGTAGGGTACTGCCTTCCCAAGGTCATCTGGGGGTGGGGGGCTGGAGCGCAGGCTTCTCACGCCGGAGGCCCAGGTTCTAGTCTCCACACTCCACGCAGACCGTCCCCAAGCACCTCCCGAGTGACTCCTGAGCACTGAGCCTGGAATCGGTTCCTGAGCACAGCCCGTGTGGCCCAAAGACCACATCACCCCTTATCAAAAAAGAAGAAAAAGAATCCAGGGACATCTGGTTTGGGTGACATTTCAAGGTCCCTGGCAGTACCAGTGCTGTGTGTGTGTGTGTGTGTGTGTGTGTGTGTGTGTGTGTGGTTGTGCGCACGTGCGTGCACATGTGCATACAGAGACACACACGGGCCACAGGAAAAGCAGGTCTTGAGTCAGTCCCGGACTGTTCGTGATACCCACATGCCAGGGGCCAGGGGCAGGGACATGTGCTTCATAAAGGTGGGGGAGTGGACCAGAGCCATAGTACAGTGGACAGAGCCCTTGCCTGCATGCTGTCCACCGGGCTTAGCTCCCCAGGACCGCATCTGCTTCCTGGAGCGCACCGGGAGTGACCCCTGAGCACAGAGCCCAGAGTAAGCCCTGAGCACGGCTGCTGCGGAGTGCCCCTGGGGAGTGCCTCCCCTCAAAGCGGGATGTGTGAGGGGCACTGTTTTCCTAGGGTGGGTTTCCTGTTTCTTTCCCGCCTTGGGGATGCAGGTGTAGGAGAGTTAGACCTGGGGTGGGCTGGGTGCAGTGGAAACTGGGCGCCTGAGGGTGATGGACAGCACCTGGGTGGTAGCAGAGCCCTTTCCCTGCCTCAGACAGGACGTCCAGGCCCGGGCCCCTGGGACTTGCGGGGTGCTCAGTGAGGGACGCAATCAGACTTTCTGGCACCGCGACTGCTAGGAAGCTTCTCTCCTTTCTCTTAGACCCAGCGCTCAAGGGCACCTGGTGCCTCTGGGCTGATTTATTCCCAAACCAGTCACCCAGCGGGACTGGTCAGCGTGGAAGCTCCTCTCTCCACTGCCTCCCAGGCCCCATACCAAAAAGGCTCCTAGCGACTTGTTCGGCCCCATGGCGGTGGGGTCAGGAGCTCTTGCTCCCCGAGCACTGCAGAGAGTCGAGGCGACCCCGAATAGCACTTTTAGGTGCAGCAGAAACCCAGATTTCTGAAGCCTGGAGAGAAGCTGGCAGGAGTCGGAGCTCTCCCTCCCACCCTGCTCCTGAGTGCTCCTCCCCTGCCTCCCAGACCCCTCCGCCAGCTGCCCCCCCCACCCCTTCCCCAGCACACACCACCACCTGGGTCCTCTAACGTCAAACAGAGGCAGGTGTCAGCTGCTGGGGCTGTGGGGCCAGTTCTGCCCTGAGACCTCAGCCCTCGCCCGCTCGACTGGACGCTTCGCTTTTGCTTTCCAGGTGCCTAGAGCCGGTCTCCCGACCCCGGGGTACCACCGCGCGCGCCCTCCATCCTCGCGGGGGCGAGGTCTCACTGTAATCTCTCCTGCTGTCCAAGGGCGTCTCTCCCTCCCAGTCCAGGTGGGGCTGGAATGCAGGTACCCAACCCCGGGGCGAGAGAGTGTGAGACCCCCGCGTGCCCCTCCCGGCCAGGCTCCATCCCTGGAGCCCAAAGGCGAGAACGCGCTTCTCAGTCCATCCCAAGAGGTCACAAAGTTTCCCGGGTGGGGGCGGGGGGCGGGGGGTGGGAAGAGGCCCGGGCTGGTGACGGGGAGCGGGTCATCTGGAGGGAAGGGGAGTGCCGCACCGGTGGGCAGAGAGAGCACAGGGGGGGATGGAGCACTGAGCAAGCGAGCAAAGACTTGGCCGCCGCGGCGGGAGTAGGGAGCGCACACGCCCGGCGCCGCACACTCGCTCACACTCCGCCGCCCCTGCCAGGCTGCTCGGGGCTAAAAATAGGCCAGGCCAGGAGCTGGGCCAGGGCCCCGACTCCCACCCCCCGAGCCGCGGCCAGCGCAGCCTCGCTCGCCCGAGACCCCGCCGCGGAGCCCCGCGCCGGGGCATCCTGGGGCCGCCGCCCCACCCCACGGCCGCTCCCCGCGCGGAGGGCAGAGTTGGGCCGAGCCCCACGTGTCCCGATCGCGGCCCGCGGGCTGCCCACCCGCCCCGACCCCCCGACCCCACGACCCCGGCCCTTCCCCGGCGGGGTCGGGTCCGGCCAGGGCGCCCCGGAGCCGCACAGGGAGCGCCCCCGCTGGGAGGAGAGGGCCGGGGAGGGCGGGTCCTCTCGCTCCAACTCCGACGGCGCCGGGGCCGGGCAGCCCCTCTCCGCACACCCCTGCGGCGCCCGGTTCGGACCCCGCGGGGGGCTGATCGGGTGCGGGGCGGGGGCGCGCGGCGGGGAGGAAGGGTCGTGTCCCCGGGGGCTGGGAGGCAGAGCGGGACCCGGGCGGGCACCGGCGCGCGGCGGAGGGGGGTCCCCGAGGGCGCCTTAGCGGAGGGGGAGGGGAGGGAGGGGGGAGGGTCCCCGGCCCCCGGCCCCCGGCGCATCCCCGGCTCCCAGGAGGCGGGCGGCGCGGGGCGCGGGGCTCCGGGGTCCCCGCGGGGCGCGTCCCCGGCCGCCCCGCCCCGCTCCGCACCTGCTCGGCCGCCTCGGGGTCCAGGTGCGGCTCCAGCAGCGGGACCGTGAACTGGATCTTGCGCGGGCTGTGGTCCGGCTCCATGGTCCGGGCGGCGGGCCCCGCGCTGCGGCGGCGGGAGTCGGGCCGGGGCGCGCGCGCTCCTCTCGCTGCGCTCGGGCGCCGGCCCAGCCCGGCGCGCCCCGCTCCCCGCTCGCGGCCCCGGGGACTCTGCGGCCGCCGATTGGCTCCCGCCCGCCCCTCCCGGCCCCCTCCCCTCCCCGGAGCCGAACCTTAACCCCGTCGCTGCCGCGCCGCGGGCTGCCGGGGTCCCCGCCCCTCCGGGCGTGGCCGGGCCCGGGGGTGCGGGCATCACCTGGGCGGGGACCCGGGGATCCGCGTCCCGCACCGGGGTGGGGTGGGGGTGGGGAGGGCTCCCGAGAACTTCTCCGAGCCGGGGTGCGCGCGCGCGTGTGCGGGGGTGTGGGTGTGGGTCTGGGGGCTGGGGAGGCGGAGGGGCGCTGCGGTGCGGAGGCCGCACGGGGACACCGAGGGGCTCCTCCGGGAGACGCGCGGACGCAGAGGCGGGATGCGGGCGCGGTGCGGGGAGGGACTTCCCCGGCGAGGTCTAGGGCGGGGGTGAAAACTTGGGCGGAAAGTGTGGGCGCCGCGTCCCTGCCGCAGCCAGTGGGGAGCTGGACCCAGGCCGGGTGCGTGCAGAGGCCAGAGGGTGCTGAGGAGAGTGGGTGGAGGGCTCCGGGAGACGGGACCATCTGGGGCTCGGCAGCGGGAGCAAGGGGGGCGGGGAGCCAGTGATGCCGGGAAAGAGCTTTCTCGGTCTGTCTGCTGAATTATGGGGATCAGCAGGTGACAGGCTGCCAGGGATGGGGGTGGGGGGCTTGGTGGGGGGTGGCGATGCAAACTCCCCGGGTGGGGTTGCAGATGGGATTTGGTGGCCAGTTCGTCTCTCTCTGCTGAACAATGGGAAGGATGTGCGCTGCTCGCTCGCTCGGGTGGGATGGAGGTTGTTGGGGCCAAGAACTTAACCATTTGCTGTAGGATTCAGAGATCAGTGCCAGTGCTGATAGGAGGGGGCCAGGATGTTCCTCGGGGCTGCTGGGCCCCCGGCAGAGGCTGAGGAAGGAGACTGAGGTGCTGGCGAGGAACAGGACCCAATGTGGGGTGATCTTGTGGAGGACGAGAAAGGAGGTAGGAGCAGAGGGCTCTGGGGGTTCTCAGGGAGGGCTCAGGACCAGGGATCCGCTTCTCGGCCCTAAATGGAGCCCTGGCGTGTTCCATGCAGGCTTAGGTCTCCTCCTGTCCCCGAGAGGCTGTTTCAACTCTCATGTCCTCTTCCTCCTGGTAGTCGTACCTGGCCTGGATTTCACACGCTCGTCCCCTCTCCCCAACACATGTGCTGTGTCTCTCTACACACACCAGGCCCAGCTCAGTTATTTTCAGGCCGGCTGAAGGTGCCACTCTGCTGACCTCTGTCCCTGTGTGCTAACTGACCCCTGTTCTACTGTCTCATGGACGGCAGGCTCAGGCGTGACTGGCCCTAGGCCACAACTCCATGGCCAGGCATCTTTCTGCTCTCACATGTGGCAGGGCCAGCCTGGAAGCTGGTTCCTTGGGCTCCCGAACCCTCCTCCCCCACCTCCAGTGCACCCCTTCCCCAGGTGGCAGTGAAGGGAGGGGATGTGGAGCCCTCAGAGCCAGAGGATGCGGGTTGGGGGTCTCTGCTCACCTCACCTCCTAAGCACACAGACCTAGAGCAGGGTCCCAAGTGTCCTTTGAAGAGGTGACTTGTGGGTCTGGAGCAAGAGGACAGCAGATTGGGCATTTGCCTTGCATGCAGCCAACCTGGGGTTCGATCCCCAGCACCCCCTATCGTTCTCTGCCAGGAGAATCTCCTGAGCGCAGAGCCAGGAGGAACCCCTGAGCATCACAGGGTGTGGCCCACAAACAAACAAACAAACAAACAAACAAACAAACAAACAAACAGGCGACCTTTCTTTCCCTTCCCACTTCCCACTCGAGGAACTTCCCGCGTGAAGCCAAGACATCCGCACACTCACGCCTACAGCCTCAGACTCCCCTGCCCTCCGACCGCGTTTCAACTTCCTCCTTTGCGAATGGCAGAGTTGTCCCAAACTCACTGGTCCAGTGGAAGAAGCCTGGCACCACCAAGGCCACAGCTCTTGTCATCTCCATCCGGCATGCCGAGGGAAGGAGACCCTCTTCCCGCACCCCAGTCGCCCGCCCACAAACCCCTCTCCCATCTTGTCTCTGCCTCGTTCTGTTCTGTCCGTCCCAGAAGCCCCCGCCCCGTCTAGTGTGGCTTTCTCAGGCCAGAAAGCTAGGGGACTCGGCTGAGAGCTCCCAGGTAAGCTCTGAGCTCCTCCACTTGGCAGCGAGGCCTGTGGAAGGTCCTGGAAGCTGCTGGAATGGCGCAGAGGAAGGGAGTGCGGGGGTGGGGGAAGGGGAGATCATCAGGCTGTGCTGATGCAGCAGGGGGTGTGCAGGGTCAGGGGCCCTTGGTACTGAGGTCTCCTGGTGGGCCAGAGTGGGGGTCCTGCTGCTAAGGCGTGGACGTCCTTTTGCCCTTCATCACGCCCTGAGCTGGCTGAGTGTCTTGGGCTTGTGGGTGGAAGGAGACGTGGGCTGCTCACACAGAGGGCTGTGGGAGTTGGGAGGGCCCGCTGCCTGCTCCAGAGACTCCTTCGGTGGGATGAGTAAGAGCAGGCGCCTGCCCTGGGCCTCGCCCCTTCCCCGCTAGCAAGCGGTGCGCGCCCTGCATTTCCAGCTCCATGAAATATTGAAGGTTCCAGAAGGAGCCGCGATGCTGCTGCTGCTAACGGCGTGCTCCGCTTCTCAGAGCTGGCCTGGGGTTCCGCGGGGCGACCCTGTGTTCACAGGCTCCCTGCTGTCATTTCTCTCTCCACCTCACTTGGGACTACTTTCTCAGGCATGAATTCATGCTCCCTCAATGAGCTCCGAGGAGGGAGCTGTGATGATCTTGAGTTTGCTTTTCAAGGGCAGAGTCTTGCAGAGAGGATACTGGGTTCATCCTTCCCCTGACTATCAGCTCTGTAGAACAAGCTGGGGCAATCACTCCCCTGATCCCTGCCCCTCACCCCCGCCCCCCACTCAGATCTCAGTGTCTTCATTCATGAAAAGAGGATGTGATGTGCAAAGGAACTGTGGCCGAGATGATGGTACAGGTTCTGTCCAGTTCTGCTCTGTTGGAAGCCTCATCCCTGGACCTGGAAGCTGGAGGCTTCCTCTTTGCATTTCTCCCAGTGTGCGGTGCGGCAGGGGCCGCTGGTGGCTACATCCAGCTCCGGTGCTTTGGGGGGCCAGAGAGGTAGTACAGTGGGTAAGGCACTTGCCTTGCATGCGAAGGTGGGTCCCATCCCCGTTATCCTGTTCTGTTTCCTGAGCACTGCCACGAGTGATTCCTGAGTGCAGAGCCACGAATAAGCCCCGAGCACCACCGGGCTTGGACCCCAAAGCCAAAGCCACCCAAACCAAATCAAAGCATGCACACTCTCCTGACACGCACAGTTCCAGGGAGGCGAGGCTGGAGACCGAGTATCTACACCTAAAGGAGCAACGACCACATCCAAGTGGTCCCCCAGGAAGCCTTATGCTCATACGGATTCGTGGCAGCTTCTCAGACATTTCTGGAGTCTCTTCTGGAATCATCTCAGAGCTGGTGGCATCCACCCTGCGAAGCCCCACAGGGGAGCGAATCTCTGTCTTTCAGGAGGACTTGGCTCCTCTAGACATGACGGAGGGGCTGAAGGACCAAACCTTGCACGTTAGGTGGGCGGCCAGTTGGAGAGCCAAATCTGATCTGGAACAGAGGCTTGGGGATCCTGTAGCGAGGCTGTGTGTCCCCTGGGCCACCACCAAAGTCCACATGGCAGCCCGGTCCTGAAGGAAAGTTTCTGGAACTTCTTGGTTGCACCAGGAGTGTGTTCGGAGTTGTGCGACCGCCCAGGGCAGGCCCAGCCCTCCAGCTATCAGAGTCCTTGTTAGCCGGTGAAAAGCCCGTCATCACAATTCTTCCCTACTTCTCTGTGCATCTCCCCTGCCCCGGGCAGTCTTGGGAAGTCAAACTGAGGCACTGCTCATTTCCTGCACTGAAAGATTGGGCAGTCCATGAGTCTGGAGAGACTCCAGCTGATAGGGCACTTGCCTTGCACTTGGCAGACCCAGGTTCAATCCCCGGCGTCCCATACGCTCTCCTGAGTACTGCCAGGAGTAATTCCTGTGTGCAGCGCCAGGAGTAAGCCTTGAGCATCGTTGGCTGTGATCCAAAAAATCCCTTGTCGTCCCGTTGTTCATTGATTTGCTCGCGCGGACGCCAGTAACGTCTCCATTCATCCCTGTCGCGTGCTAGCGTAGCCCAGTGGCATACTGGGGACTCTTTCAGGGTCAGGGGAATGAGACCCGTTATTGTTAGTTTTTGGCATATCGAATACGTCACGGGTAGCTTGCCTGGCTCTGCCGTGAGGGTGAGATATTCTAGGTAGCTTGCTGGGTTCTCCGAGAGGGAGGGGGAAAAAAAGCCAGAAACAAAACAACAATAAACAAGATCAGCCAATCCTAACTCCCCAAGCTGGAGAGTGGAAACAGAAGCCAAAAGAAAGGAAACCATTCTCCTGAAGACCAGGGTTCCGCTTTGGAGGCGATGTGGGGCACTGGCTGACCCGGAGGCAGGGCCGTGGACCGCCTTTTCATCCGCCTAAGGTTATCACCAGTACAGAGATCTAACCCTTAGCCAGCCTTCTACCTCCCATCCTGGTCTGTAAAATTTTGCCCGTATCCTTCCCACCACATTGGCCAAGTACTATGCAAAATGCCGGCAACCAGTGGCCCCCAAAGTAGATCCTGTCCATCCACTGGTGTCTTTTGTGGATGCTCGGGGCTTACTCTTGATTTGCACTCAGGGATCACTCCTGGCCTACATGAGGGACTATATGAGGTGCCAGGGACCAAAGTCAGGCCAACAGTGTGCAAGGAGAATGCCCGAACCACTGTACCATCACTTCAGCCCCACCCATTGTCATTTTGTGCCTGGCACTGTGACCAAGCCTTCAGAAACGATGAATATTGCAAACGTGGAGGTGCAAGCATGTCTGGGGAGACGGAAGGTCGGCCTGATTTCCCAGTCCTCAGACCCCCGCCTTGTTCCCTCACACTTACTGGCCCCTCCCGGTGTGGTGAGGAAACGGCCAGCCACCTGCGTCTGAATCCCAACCCTGCCGCAGAGTTGCTCAGCAACCTTGGGTAACTTGCTCAGCCTCTCTGAGCCGCACGCGCCTCACCCATGAAGGTGAGGGATCCACATTTTTGTAGGTGAGAGGTGCCCGGAGTGTGCCTGGCTCAGTGCTTAGTACTCATTGGGAATGCACAGTGAGTGCAACTCGGCCAACGTTTTCTCCCGGAAAAACACAGGGAGGAAGGAATGGCGATCTCACGGTGTCCAGAACTGGGGAGGGGGAGAATCCCCCTACCTGCCCCTCCGCAGGCCCGTTCTGCTCCTTGCCACCTTTGTCTGGCAGCTGTTCCTGATGTCAAGCTGTGTCCCCCATTAGCATGGATGATCACCTTTCCCTGCTAATTAGCACCCACCCTGTTAATGATTAAGTCTAATGACTTTGACTTGGGGTGGGATGGAAAATTCCCCAGCCACTGGACAGTATGAGGGCAGCAGAGGGAGGGACGAGCCCCCCTGGGCTCCGGACGTATTAGGGGGGCAGGTGGCCCCAGAGGGGGTGGGAACAGATTTCTGATTTTCTTCCAGGGCTACTCAGTAGGGGAGCGCGGTTGGAGGGGGTCACTGGAAAGTTACAGTCCACTCACTCTCCTGCCCACTTCTCCCAGGCTTGGCCAAGGATACTGGGTCCCAGCCCAAACCTTAGCGTTCCGCTTGCCAGGGGCGGGTCATTGATCGCTGTGGCAGCGGGAAGGAACCCAGTGAGCAGGACCACGTTGTTCATTTTCTTGGCTGCTGGAACTCAGGGCCACCAGCTGGGGGACTTAAAACAACAGTTTAGTCTCTGCTCGTTCTGGGGGCTGGGAGAGGGAAAGGAAGGTGTCGTCAGGACCCTGCTCCTGCTCAGGGCTCCTGGAGGACTCCTTGTCCTCCCTCAGCTTTGGACGCCCCAGGTTCCTTGATTTGTGGGAGCATCACTCGAATCTCAGTTGCTCTCTGCTCCCTGCTCCCCTCCTCTCCCGTGTTTCCTCTCCTCTTCGGAGGACAGCATGAGCCAGGGGACTTAGGGCCACCCTAAATCCAGGATGACTGGAGCCCTCAACTAATGGCATCTTCCAAGACGAACTCTCCCCATCAGGTTACGTTTTGAGATTTTGAAAGGACAGGGAGCTGGGGGCGGGGCCACTACCCAACCCACTACCAGACCCAGCGAGAGGTCAGGGCAGGACAGGGGCCTGGGGGCCGGGGGCTCAGGTGGTCAGGCTGAAGCTGGTACCTTCCTTGTGTCTACTCCCCAGTGAGGAGAACAGAGTGGGGCTGGGCTGGGGCTCCAGGGACCTGCATGGGAGGCAACAGGTGGGAAAGAGGGCCGGAGTAGGGGTGTTGCAGGTTGGGGGAAAGAAGGCTGAGGGGGAACCTGCAGGGTCCTAGATGCCTGTGACCGTGGGACCCCCCACACACCATATATTACAAACGATGGGTCACGCCATTGTATTTTAGTACAACCACAACTTACATTTAATACCAAAAAAGTTGCATTTAGATCCTATGATGATCTTGACTTCACGACACAGTCCTTTATGCTTTGGGGACCCAGTGGATAAGGGTTTTTTTTTTTCCCTTATTTCTTCATTGAAAGCGAAAGACAGGCTCAATTCAGGAATTTGAATGTCCAGGTCAGTGTCTGAAGCAAACCCTGAAACTGCCTCTTCTTCTTATCTACAGCCTTCAGGGGTGTGTGGGGGCATTTCTGTTGGAGCCGGGGGAGGCGGAGGCCTTTGTTGTATCTGCCATGGGCTCCCTCCCCTGCCCTGGTGCTGCAGCCCTGCCCTCACCCCAGATGCTGTTTCTTGAGGAACTGTGTCAGACTTAGATGGGGGAGTGTGGTGTGGGCAGGATGCTGGGTTGCTGAGTAATGTGCATCCAATTATGGGGAGTCGGCTCCCTGCAGTGATGGCATGGGCAGTGCCCCTGCCGCATACTGTCCCATGTTCTCTGAGGATGAGTCTTTCTCCCTCTGTCTCTGTCTCTTTCTTTGTCTTTTGAGACACACCTGGTGATGCTCAGTGACTGCTGGCTCTGCGTTCAGGGATCACTCCTGGCAAGGCTCAGGGTACCGTATGGGACGCCAGGGATCAAACCCAGGTTGGCTTCCTACTTGAAGCGCTCTGTTCTCTGTACCCACTGTACCCTGGCCCCGAGGAAAAGTCTCTCCTGGGCGCTGGCTTTCCTGGGTCCTCAGAGCCCACAGGCCAGTTCCCCTCCTCTGTATTCCCTTGTGGAAAGCGCTTGAAAGTCCTCCCTCAGGGACGGCTGTGCTTTTGTTCTTTGGGGTGGCCCTGTTGGACAGGGCCCAGGGTGTCTGCTCAGACTCCACTGTCTCTCTCAGAGCCCAGAGTTGCTTTTCCCTTTGACAAACAAACTCCAGGAGCCCAGGGCTGGCCTGAGCCCCGGCTCTCCCAGCATCTTCTCAAGGCGGTCCCTCAGATCTTTTAAACTCCAGCGGTGCCCAGGTCCTGGGACATTCTGACTGAACTCTAGGGGCATTATGCCTGGCTGCCCAATATGCATTTATTGAGTGGTACGCGCCTTACTCTCTCCTCGAGAGAGAGGGAATGGGGCTATCGCCCAGTTTCTTTCATGCAGTTCCTCCTCATGAAGTCCTTCTTTGCCTCCTTAATATCTTACCTCTTGATATACTTGAATTGGCGGGGGTGGGCGTGGGGGGTTCAGAAACTAGTTATAGAAAGGTCTTAACATATTTCCTTTGAAATTCTTTTTTTTTTTGGCCACACCTGGAAGTGCTCAAGGCTTTCTCCACTTAGGGATCTGCACTCAGAGATCACTTCCGAGAGGCTTGAGGGACCATGTGCGGCGCTGGGCACCAAGCTGGGTTTGGCCATGTGCAGGATAAGTGCCCTATTCGTTGTACTATCTCTTCCGCCCTTCCTTTGGCCCTTCCTTCTTCATAGGATAGTTTGGCACCTCACTCGGGTATTTCATTTGTTGTGTCTTGGTGTGGAATCGAAACGATAAATTGAATATGCTGTTGTGAACGTTCAAGTGGGACATTAAGGTCGTGCCCAGAGAGAGGGTCATAAGAAACCACCCACAACTCCTCCCTCTAATGGCTGGAAAGGGAAGGACACGGAATAAAGAAGCTGGAGGCCAGAAGCCACTTGGGGGCAGCAGATTCTGCTTCAACCATGTCTCTTCCCTGGCCTCGAGGAGATGGTTCCTTCTATTCCCAGAAACCAGGTCTGGACTAGCTTCATTTCGAATGTCTCAGTTCCTTCCTGATGCCCTTCTTGCCGGGTCCCTGCAGTTTGGCCACCGTTCTCATAATGTTCATCTGCATTCTAGCTGCAGCATTGACCAGACGTTTATGGTAAAGGGCCTGCAGATGAAAACCTCATTCTCTGCCCAGGACTAGCCCAGCCAGGAAGGAGGGGGCCTGTGCACAGTCTTGATGAACTGCACAATAGAAGCTTTTGGTGGAGAGACAGAAATAAGGGCTATTGAACTCACAGAAAGGGAGAAAAGATTAATAGCTAAGTGTAGGATGACATTGATTTGTCCTTTCTCCCTTGCCACAAGGAACTTGGGTTTGTCAGGTTACACTCACCACAGTGCTCCCGAGTCACTTCCATTCTCTTGTTTATCTGAAACCACTTCTCTATGCTCTCTTCCCCAACTAGTTAGTCAGCTTTTCCCCCTAATCAGATTTGGTCAACTTGTAGGTTCGATTCCTCAGAAATCTGTGATTTTATATGTATGAGTGAAATATTGCCTTTCTCCTCTCCTTGTGTCTTTTGAATAGTTTACTTTAAAGCAATGTCCTTTTTGTATAGACTCAGGAAGACAGTTAATATTATGCTTTTGTAATTTGGGATGTAATTGGTTTCGAATATTATTCACTCCTGGGCATCTGCTTTCTCGACTTAAGCCTTAGTTGCCCTTAGTTCCTAGCACCCCAAAAGTAGGGTCCCGATGAGGGACTGAATGGACCCAGGGCAAGCTGTGAGCTACCCTGGCATCAAAATGGGCCAGGCCAAAGCGCCACGATTCCATATGCCAAATGCCAGTAACAATGATGGGTCTCATTCTCCTAACCCTTGAAAGAGCCTTGAATGTGGCACTTTTTAGGATCTCAGGGCTTCCGTCTCAGGAAGGAGACGCTACTGGTGCCTGCTTGAGGCAATTGACAAACAACAGGATGATCGTGATCGTGAATGTATCTCTTACTGTGTCCATACAAAATGATTAATATTATGAATATTTGTATATTTGTTGGACTAAGGAGAGGAGAAACACACCCATAGTTGGAATTTCAGACTTGGGAGAGCTGTCTTGCTGAAAGAGAATCTGTCCTAGAAGAAGCATCCCGGAGGGAAAGAACTTTACTTTTATTGATTGTGACAACACCTATGTGTAAGCCCCAACCCCTGTTGCTTTGGGATTTAACTAGGCGGTAAGAGGGGGCTGGGGGAGTCAGAGCCAGAGTCAGAAGGAGAAAGGGGATCCAGAGCGAGAAGGAGAATGAAGTAGCATGGGGGAGGCAGAAGCAGGAGGAGAATCAGAGGAGAATGGAGATGGGCATGGAATAAGCTACAACTGACACCAACCAGCCTGGCCCTCATTTCCCTCCTTCGTCCTCCCTTCGCCATTGGCCTCCCTCGGGTGGGGGAAGAGGTGTGAGACTACCAAACGCAGGCAGTGGGAGAGATAGAGCACCGTTGCCCCTTTTGAGTTTACACAGCTAGGGTCAAGGCCAGGGGAACTGGATGACAGCGATCAGAGGGTACAAACTTCCGGTTAGAAGATGAGTAAGTTCTGGGTGTGTAATGTCAGCACGGGTGATAGTTGCCAACAGTGTATTGTAGACCTGAAAGTTGCTGAGAGTTAATCTTAAAAGTTCTCCTCGACTAACACCCAAGAATATAGAGATAAGTACCAGAAGGACTACTCCACCGCGTAGAAGCCAGCCTCCCATGCTGGGGGAAAAGGCAGCTCAGATAGAGAAGGGACCACCAAGTAAAGGGTGCTAGGAGGGCCTGCTTGGGATGGGAGATGCTGGCTGGAAGTAGACTAGAGACCAAACATGATGGCCACTTAATACCTCTATTGCAAACCGTAACACCCGAACAGAGAGAGAGAACACGGAGGTGGGGTAGGGTGGAGGGGGTGAGGTGGGGATGGTGGGAGGGATGCTGGGACCATTGGTGGTGGAAAATGGATGTAGGGATGGGTACTCGACTGTTGTATGAAATGCAAGCATGAAAGTTTGTAATCCTATAACTGTACCTCACGGTGATTCACTCATAAAAAAATTTTAAAAATGTTCTTCTCACTCACCATTGCAACTGTGTGAGGTGGTGGATGGGTGCAGACATCAAAGCAGTGATTATGTTTGGGTTTGCATGCATACACTGTCATACTTTAGCTATCCCTATATGTGAAGAAAAAAAAAAAAAGAAAGGCTTTGGGAACACCGAGGAAGGAGCAGGAGCTGGAGAAGTCTCCCCAGAAAAGGGGGAACTGGAGTATTGTTTTATTTTCTATTTTAAAAAGAGTAGAAGTTGGTGTGGGCTGGAGCAATAGCACAGCGGGTAGGGCGTTTGCCTTGCACACGGCCAACCCGGGTGTGATTCCTCCACCCCTCTCTGAGAGCCCAGCAAGCCACCAAGAATATCCCGCCCACACAGCAGAGCATGGCGAGCTCCCTGTGGAGTATTCAATATCCCCAAAACAGTAACAACAAGTCTCACCATGGAGACATTACTGGTGCCCGCTCGAGCAAATCGGTGAACAACAGGAGGACAGTGCTACAATTCGACCGTGCTACAGAAGTTGGTAGGGGAAGAGGCAGGCAAATGAAGGGGAAGTTTCTTGAGAAATCCTGGACAGAACAAGGGGGAGATAGATCCACAAATCCTGGGGATGAGAAAGCTTTGGGGCCATCAGGTTGTGTTTGAGGACAAGGGCTCAAGGGGCAGCTTCGGAAAGACTCCACTTGGGAAGCAGAACTTCCTTTTCCACTCACAAGCCTTGAGGAACGGACTTTGCAGCTACAGAGAAGGATTTGAAAAGGTTCAGATGGGGACGGGCCACCCTGGCCTTCCTGGGAAGGTGAGCGCATGGGCTGTGGATAGAGCCAGAGGTCCCAAGCAAACCCTCATTCTTCCAGCAGTCTCGGATTGATTGCAGCTCTTCTTGGAGATTCTTTTCTTTTTAATCTGTTTTTACTTTGGGGGGGGAGTGGGGGTGGGCTACGCCTGGCAATGCTCAGCGCTTACTTCTGGCTCTGGGCTCAGAGATCACTTCGGTGGGTTCAGGGGACCAGATGGGGTGCTAGGGATTGAAACTGGGTCAGCTACATGCATGGTAAGCACCTTGCCCGTTGTGCTTCGGCTCCTGCTTCTCTGCACTTCACTTCTCTCTTCACCCCTCCCCGCCTCTCCCCTCGAGCTCTCCCTTCCTCTTCCCTCTCCTCTCCTTTCCTCTTCTTTGTCTTTGCTTTTCGGGTCACACCAGGTGGTGCTCAGGGATCGCTCCTGGCTTTGTCCTCAGGAACCACTCCTGGTGGGCTCTGGGGAACACATGGGGTGCCAGGGATTGAACCTGGGTTGGCCGTGCTCAAGGCAAACACCCTACTGGCTGTACTACTGCTCCACCCCGTGAGCTTATTCTCTAATCCATGGGATGGGAGCAATAATTCCTACGTGGAAGGGATGCTCCAAGCATTGAGCGAGATCATTTACGTATACCGCTCAGCACAGTGCCTGGTACGTGTCCATTCAATGGTGGCATTTATTAGTAGAGGGACAATTGCCTTCAGATGTTTCACAGGTCATATGGAAGCACCAGTCTATTTGTGTCTGCCACCAGCTGATGCGAATGAGAGGGAGACAGAGTCGGGCCGGCTGGCAGGACGCTCAGGTCACCCAAACCTGGGAAGCTGTGTGTGAGAAGATCTCTTGTTCCTGCTGTCTTACAAAGGCCATCGGGGTGTCTTGCCTTGGAGACAAAGCAGGGCCTCATGAAGGTGCCTTCTAACTTAATTCTTCGTGGTCCTGGGTGGTTCTGAACTGAGTGTGAGCGCTCTGATTCCCCTTGAAGGAGGAGAGCCCCTGGCCTCATGGTGATGGAGGCGAGCTGGGAGACTCAGGCCCCTTTGGTATGGTCAGGGGTGGCTTCATCTGAGGAAGGGCCTGGGAGAGACTCTGAGAGCGTTGGCTCCTTCCCTCAGCCTGACTGTCTGTGAGGGAATTCTGTGTAGGAAGTCAGGGACATTCTTTCTGAAAGACCGTTCTGTGTCCCAGTGAGAGAAAGTTCCTCTTCTGGGGCCCAAGGTTATGTTGAGAGTAGGGCGCTTGCCTTGCACATGGCCCGACCCGGGTTCGATTCCCAGCATCCCATATGGTCCCCCGAGCACTGCCAGGAGTAATTCCTGAGTGCAGAGCCAGGAGTAACCCCTGAGCACCGCTGGGTGTGAGCCAAAAAGTGAAAAACAAACACATGAACAAACAACCCCCCTCCCAAACAACAACAACAACAACAACAACAAAACACTCTTGAGATTAAACCTCAGACTTCTCAGGGGAGCGGCAGTTGCCTGTACTGTACCAAGAATATGGTCTTCCCCTCTCCTCACGTCTGCATGAATCCTGTAGAGCCCCTGGTGGGAGCGCTGGGCGTTTGGGGACAGGCCTCTCAACCCTACCCGGATCCTTCCTTGGAGGGAGGAGGCACCTTCCTGCCTCCCCTTCCCAGTGCCCATTTCCATGACCGGAGAGGGCTTTGCTCCCCTCTTCACACAGGGGAGCATTCAACAAACCCTTGAGTCTCTTTCCTTCATTCTTCCTTTTAAGAAAGAAGCCCTCAATCTCATGAGTCACGTCCATTGGTGAAATTTGCTTTTCTTAATATCACCAGGGATTCAGTCAGATCTGTTCACTGGCTGTCAACTGTGTGCGTCGGAATTCCTGTTGAAGGTGCTCAGGACAAGCAATGGGCAAGGTGAAGTGGCAGGAGGAACGGGGGGAGGGTAAGTGGGGGTGGGCACTGGGTGGGGTGGCCAGGAAGTTCTTTCTAAGAAGATAAAAATTTTGAGCCATGGGGCTGGAGCGATAGCACAGCAGATAGGGCGTTTGCCTTGTATGCAGCCGACCCGGGTTCGATTCCCAGCATCCCATGTGGTCCCCTGAGCATTGCCAGGAGTAATTCCTGAGTGCATGAGCCAGGAGTAACCCCTGTGTGTGACTCAAAAAGCAAAAAGAAAAAAAAAATTTTTTTTTTGATCTGAGACTTGGGCAACCATTTCTTACCCATGGGAAGATGACAAGGAGACGCTAGACAAGAGAAAGAGGACCAGGGTTCTAAGCAGGGAAGCCCAGGGCTGAAAACCCTGAGCTGGGAAAGATGCTGTGTTATGGAAGGTTCTGGAGGATGCTGGCACAGTCTCACCGCATTGATCAGGAGGGTGGACTGAGTGGGGCAGGTGGCGGCTGTGTCCTGAGCCTCTAAGGATGGAAGGAGAAGCAGCAGTTTAGGATGTGTGAGAAGGAAGGACTGAACTTAGTGGCTCATCAAGAAGCCCAGCCCAGGGCTGGAGAGATAGCACAGTGGGGAGGGCATTTGCCTTGCACACGGCCAACCCGGGTTCGATTCCCAGCATCTCATACGGTTCTTCGAGCACCGCCAGGAGTGATTCCTGAGTGCATGAGCCAGGAATGACCCCTAAGCAGCGCCAGGTGTGACCGAAAAAGAAACAAAAAAGAAGCCCAGCTTGACTCCCAGAGCAGCTCAGTGGCCAAGCACCTGCTCTGACAGGAGACTGTTCCCCAAACTGACCCCTGTGTACCTGTGACGCCACCACGAAATCGTATGTTTGTTGGCCTACTGCAACCCAGATGTGACCCCAGCCCTTCCGCCTGAGTCAGAATGTGTTCAAACACTGCCCCCAGGCATGTGTAACCCCCCACCCCCAGTCATTCCCACAAACCAAAGTTCTGAGAACTTGCCAAGAACCAACCTCCGAGAACTTGCTGCAAGGCAGAACACTGCCCAGCCTACAAATTCTTCAGGGCAAGCTGATCAGGCTTTTTCAGGACAGATTCTGCCTGATCACCCACGGGGCCAGTCCTGGCACTTGGCAAATTCTTTGCCGTCTGACCTTCCTGGGGGGTGTTCCTGAGCAGTTTCTGAGCAGTTCTGTCATCTGGGCCAGTTCTGTCTCCACTGGCACACACCTCCTGACATCCCGTGCGCCACTCTTCAGAACCGTGTGCAGTTCTAGGGGCTGCGTGCACCACTTCCTGGTGACAGACCAGAAAACTGTCTCATTGGCTGGATGCTTTCTACATCCAGATGCTTTCAAAGCTCACATGAGAGCTTAAACCCATGACCAGGCTGGCTTTGGGGGACATTCATGAGGGAGCCTGTCCTCTCTCCCTGTCCTTCCCAAGGAAACTTTACTGAGAAAAAGTTTTGGCTTCTTTCTTTCTTTCTTTCTTTCTTTCTTTCTTTCTTTCTTTCTTCTTCTTTCTTTCTTTCTTTCTTTCTCTCTCTTTCTTTCTCTCTCTTTCTTTCTTTCTTTCTTTCTTTCTTTCTTTCTTTCTTTCTTTCCCTTCCTCCCTCCTTCCTTCCTCCCTTCCTCTCTCTCTCCTTCCTTCCTTCCTTCCTTCCTTCCTTCCTTCCTTCCTTCCTCCCTCCCTCCCTCCCTCCCTCCCTCCCTCCCTCCCTCCCTCCCCCTTCCTTCCTTCCTTCCTTCCTTCCTTCCTTCCTTCCTTCTTTCCTTCCTTCCTTCCTTCCTTCATTCCTTTCTCCCTCCCTCCCTCCCTCCCTCCCTCCCTTCCTTCCTTCCTTCCTTCCTTCCTCCTCCCTTCCTCCCTCTCTTTCTTTCTTTCTTGCTTTCTTATTAAATCACTGTGAGATACACAGTTACAAAGTTGTTCACGATGGAGTTTCAGTCATACAACGTTCCAACACCCATTCCTTCACCAGCGTACGTTTCCCCCATCACTGTTCTCAGTTTCCATTTCTCCACCCCCACCCCCACAGGCAGGCACCTCTCTCTCTCTCTCTCTCTCTCTCTCTTTCTTTCCTTTTGGAAATTATGGTTTGCAGTGCAGGTACTGAAAGATGTATCTCCTTTATCTCCTTTCAGCACTCGGTTCTTGTCCAGAGTGATCATTTCCAACTGTCATTGTCATAGCGGTCCCTCCTCTGTCCTAACTTCCCTCTTCCCCCTACTTGTGGCAAACTTCCAACCGTGGGCCAGTTCTCCTGGCCCTTGTTTCTACCTTGGGTAATAAGCGTCTCATATTATGTTTTTTTATGTCCCACAAACGAGTGCAATCATTTCATGTCTGTCCGTCTCCTTCTGACTCATTTCACTCAGCACGATACTCTCCATGTCCACCTACCTTTAATTAATTTCTATTTCTTGAGTTGCAAAGAACCGGGCTTCCGCAACAAGGGACAAGGAAGATTGCTTTTCTTCCTACCTCCTGCTCTGTAATGGTTGGTGGTAGAGGAAGGAGCAGCTTCCACATGAGAGGCTTGTAGAGGCTGTGGGATTCTTAGGAAAGCTTAAATTTAAGATTAGGCAATAGAAGGTCCAGAGAGAGAGCACAGTGGTTAAGTGCTTGCCTTGCATGGCCAACCCAGGTTCTATTCCTGGCAGCCATATGGTTCCTTGAGCACTGGCAATAGAAACAGCCCTCAAAATAAGAGGATATGGTGCAACAAAAGGGTTTTGGAGGTATTTTGGCCAGAGGACTTGGAATAGGGGAACACAGAGATGAGTGAGATTGGGAGTGTGAATAAGGAAGTCCTGGTGGCCAGAGGAGCTTTCTTTAAGAACAATCAGGACTGGGTATATGCCTCAGTCTCTAACTGGATGGTTCAGTGACTGATTCTTGTGGGGTCAAGGGCTAAGAGTTGTGAGTGATAGCTAACCCATTGAAGCAGATGAAATAATGGTACCCAAAGATGTCCATATCCTAACCCCAGTGTCTGTGCTTATGTTAGGTTACACGGCAAAGGAAAACTAAGGTTGCTAGTCATCTGATTTAAAATGGGATGTTGGGGCTGGAGCAATAATACAGTAGGTAGGGACCTTGCCTTGCATGCAACTGACCCAGGTCTGATCCTTGACGCTACATATTGTCCCCAGAGCAGAGCTGATAGTGACCCTTGAGCAGAAAGCCAGGACTAATCCCTGAGCACTGCTGGGTGTGGCCCAAAAACTGGAGAAAATAAAGGAAGCCATCTTTAGATTATTGGGCAGGTTTAATGGTTTAGTGGAATCACTGTCCTCCCATTGTTCATCGATTTGCTCGAGCAGGCCCAGTAACGTCTCCATTGTGACAATTGTTACTGTGTTTGGCACACTGAATATGTCACGGGTAGCTTGCCAGGCTTTGCCGTGCGGGCGAGATACTCTTGGTAGCTTGCCGGGCTCTCCGAGAGGGGTGGAGGAATCGAACTCGGGTTGGCCATGTTGGTCGCTTGCAAGGCAAACGCCCTGCCGCTGTGCTATTGCTCCAGCCCAATGGAATCACATTCTCCTCATATGTGGAAGAGGAAATCAGAGTAGAGAACTGGGTTGATGGCAAAGTGGGAAGAATGTGAGCAGAGGGGAATGGCGTTGGAGGTGGGAGAACAGGCCACGAGCAGAGGGACATGGAGGCACCCTGGAGGCTTCGGAGGACAAGAAAACATTCTCCTCCAGAGCCTCCAGAGAGGAATGTAGCTCTGCTGACACCCTACTTTTTAGCTCAGTGAGACCCCTTGGTGAGAAGTCAGTGGACTTCTGACCTGGACTTCTAGATAACACATTCGTGTTGTTTTAAGTTATTTATGTTTGTGTCACTTATAATTTGCAATTACAATTGGCAAACTGATACCAGATGAAAGGATCTTCCCTCAGCGGGGGAAGACGGCTCGCTCCCGCAGGGGGCGGTGAGCTATGGCAGCTGTGAGCAGGGCTTTATTGGATGTGTTTCACCAAGCAGTGGATTGAAGGCGTTACCTAGAATGTTCCAGAATAACGAAGAGCATTCTCTCTCTGCTGCCCCTCCCCATGCAGACACTCGCCCCTGCTTCCCTTAGAGGGTGTTTGCTCAGCCCCCTTTGTCCAGTGGCTTAGGCAGGGAGGCAGATGAGGGGGCTTGTTTCGGGTGCCTGTCTCAACTGCTTTCTCCCCTCAGCAGTGAGGTGATCTGCACTCATCTGGCCATCAATAAAGCAGACACTTAGGGTTTTTTTGGGGGGTGGGTTGTTGTTTTTGAAAATAGTTTTCTCTTCTCTGGGCACTTTTTCCCGAGGCCAGATTCAGAGGAGGTGGAGGGTTGACCCACGGGGGGACCTCCCCAGAGTCTGATGGTAAAGTCAAAGACTGGCCTGGGGAACTCGATGACGTGAACTCCAACAGGCAAAGACTCTGAGGGTAACTTTGACCGACAGTTTATGGTGCAACCAAGGTCGAAATGGAGTTAGTCCCAGTTCCATATGGGAGCAGAGTGCAGGAGTGTGTGGGAACTTTTGGCTTCAGGTTATTTGTGTCACCATCAGTAAGTGATGCTAGGTTGGCCCTCTCACATTTTGATTGACTGCTTTGTTTTGAATTATACTTAGGGTCACAAAGGGAGCCATGAAGTATTTAATTTATGGCTGGTTCCACAAATTCCCAGAATTATTTCCTAGCACAGGGCTTCATGTTGGCTCGGGACTGCACATTTATTAAACCCTGGCCGGGGTTGTGATCGCCGAGGTCCACTGTAGGGATTAACTGCAGAGGCGTGGCTGGCTTCACGCAGATTAAGTAGACCAGGGTCCATGATGAAGAGGGGATTTTATTTTATTTTTTCCCCTGTTTTTGTTCCTAATAGTGAACATGATTTTATTTTATTAAAAATATTTTTATTGAATCACCATGAGATACACATTACAAAGTTTTTTTGTGATTAGGTTTCAGTCATACAATGTTCCAACATCTGTCCCTTCACTAGTGTATATTTCTCACCACCAATGTCCCCAGTTCCCAGTGTCCCTCCTGCCACCCCACTTCCCCCCAGCATCCTTCTATGGCAGACACTTTTCTTCTCTGTCTCTATCTCTGTCTGTCTGTCTGTCTGTCTCTGTCTCTGTCTCTCTCCTTTTGGGCATTATGCTTTGCAATACAGATACTTAAAGGTTATCGTGCATATCCCCTTGTCACTTCTTAGCACTCAGTTCTTGTCCAGAGAGATCATTGCTAACGGTCATTGCCACGGTGGTCTCTTCTCCTCTTCTCTATTTGAATTGCTTCCCCCGCCCTGCCCCCCAGCTTATGGCAAGCTTCCAACCACAGTAAAGAGGGAATTTGAATATGGGTGAAAGTGGTGGAGGAAGAAAAAAAATCAGTTAAACACCCGAAGCATAAAACAGAAATGACTAAGTCTTATATGTGGAAGACTCTAGAAATAAGAGTCTTCTGATTTCTAGAAATCAGACTTTTTCGGGGAATGAAGGAGACGAGGGACCCATTTGAGATATGAATCTTGGTTTTGTAGTGAGCAAAATCACAAAGAAAGGGGGAAAAGAGAGCTAATTCTGTTGGCTGAATTGTGGGAACAAATAAGATTTTCTTGGGAGAAAAACATTTCTTGTGTTTGTAGAAGAATATCTTGAGATTTATTAAAGAAAAAGGTCTCACATCTAAATGTTTTTAAGGACAGGCCTGGTAGAGGTAACCACTGGGAGATAGCCGGCGTAGAGAATATGTGTGAGGTCTTGAGTTCCATTCCCAGCACCAAACCAAATCCCCCCCAAACTTTTTTTTTTTTTAATTAAGGAGGGCAGTGGTTTAGATTTAACAATGGTTCAAAGCCTAGTGAGACCACTAGAGGGAGCCTGGAGCCTGGAAACTTCTAGAAAATTGCTTTTCTAGCCTAAGGGAAAGAATCTTCATGTCCGGTGTAAGAAGTTCTGAGAAGGGCTTGGCCCTGACCTGCAGACACAGGCTCTGAATAAGTGGTGACAGGATCCTGAGCCGATCAAACACACTCCCAAGGAAATCACACACCCAGATCTTGCATATCCAGTTAAAAAAGAGACGCCCACGAGCATTATTCAAATGTTGACAAGAGGACAGAATCACCTTCAACTTCCCATTTTGAGGGAACAGATAGTAGGCGTGACCCCAACCCCTAATGGTAAACTCATTTTTATTTTTCCCTGGGAGAGTCTCTTAAGTACAGTTTAAATTTTTGTGTTGGGAACTCCAAAGAGCTTGTCGCCAGGTGGACTAGATGCCTGGTGGGTGCCCAGCCGGACTTCTGGCACAGACTGAGTTCATCCCTGTGAGGTGAGGTCAAGGTTTTCTCTCTTCTGTTGGAGGCCTCTAAGTTTCTGCTGTGCGTTGCTGGCGTTAAGAATTGATTCTGACTGTCCAGGGTGTCAGGAGGAGCCTGCTCCTCTTCTGTCCTGGCCACACACATCCCCGGCCCCTGTGCAGAGGGTTGATGATGCTCAGGGGTAGCGAGGCTGAGAGAGGCTCCTCCCACTGGCCACACCACTCAGAGCCCCACACTCCGCACACCCAAGGCCGTGTGGTTGTGGAACCCCCTCCACAACTTTCTTTGCATCTTAAATCCTAAAAACATTTCTTTGCTCCGTCTCTCAAAAATCCCACACTTGACTTGACTTGACTTCCCATTAATCGTCGATTTGCTTGAGCGGGTGCCAGTAACATCTCCATTTGTCCCTGTTGCGTGCTAGTGTAGCCCAATGGCATCTGTTCGCTCCGGGAACATGAAGGGCCTCAAACCGATCATTCATGATCTTGACGAAGAAGTCTGACCATCTGGTAAGTGGGCGGCCACGCGGTCTTTTGACATCCTGTGGAATCCAGTTGGTAACGGCTCTAGTCCAGCGGTCGTCTTTAAATCTCATTACG
Source organism: Sorex fumeus (assembly GCF_029834395.1). Classification (NCBI taxonomy): domain Eukaryota; kingdom Metazoa; phylum Chordata; class Mammalia; order Eulipotyphla; family Soricidae; genus Sorex; species Sorex fumeus. The sequence continues at coordinate 10,802,428 of NW_026606099.1, forward strand.
TGACCAGCCCATCTGATTTTCGACACCTTGGCAAATGAGACAGCGTCCCTGATCCTTGATCGTCGACGGATGTCAGAACTCCGGATTCGTTCTCTCATTTGAGTGAAACGTGATACTCCAAGCATAGCTCTTTCGATTTCTTTTTGGGAGACCTGAATAGCGTTCTCATCCTGTTTGCGTATGGCCCAGGTCTCTGAGGCATATGTTAATGCAGGAAGAACAGTGGAATCAAAGAGATGTGCCCGGAGCCAGAGGTTCTTTGTCCTTTGACTGAGGGACAGAGATTCTCTGCTTGCTCCCACCAACCACAGGTGAAGAAAGGATTAAAATCAGGAGCCCCACCCTACCCTGCCCTGTTTGCTTCCACCAAAAATCCCACAGAAATCTATTATTTCTGAAACGTCCAGGGAGCGTGAAACGGGGAGCCATAGAGCAGAAGAAAAGAACTACAATATCTTAGTCCTACTGTCCAGTGGGGTGTGTGGCCTCCCCTCCCTGATGCTCCCCCCCCCCCGTCCTCCCCTCCCCTGTCCTCCTTTTTCCTCCCCCTCCCCTCCCCTCTCTTCTCTTCTCCTCTCCACCCCTCCCTTCCTTCCCCCTCCCTTTCCTATTTTGTCTTTTGGGCATCACCAGTTGTGCTCAGGGCTTACTCCTGCCTCTGTAACAGCGGAACAGTAACCCAGGTTGGCTGCATGCTACACACGGTACTTATTGCCCCAGCCTCCATACTGGGGGTTTTCTCAGGGCCTTTATTTCTGTGTGCGAATCATCTCCAGTGAGGGGATCTCCATTTCCCACTGGCAGGCAAGGTGACTCTTCTCAGATTCTATCTTCCCAAACCTCACTTGATTTGATGACTTCTGAAGTTGGTGGCCATGGGTGTCTCCCACCTGATTCCCTACTCCAAAACCAGGCATAGGTTCTGGATGCAAAATTGCCTGGGACCCCAAGAATATTCTTAGAAGCATAAGCACATTCTCAGGTCCCCAGGCAAGAATCCTTTTGTTGATTCAAGGAGATGTGTAGTCGTCTTCTAGGAGATGGTTCCTGGGATTGCTATGGTGCTGTGCTGTTGGGGCCCACGGATGCTGGCTTTAAAACCCAGGGACCACAATCTACTTGGGGTTGAGTTGAATCAGCTTTGGAGGCATTGGAGGAATGTCACATTTTATTTTATTCTTTGGGACCACACCCAGCAGTGCTCAGGGCTTATGCCTGGTTGTACACCAGAGGTCACTCCTGGTGGGGGACCACATTGACCCTGAGTTCAGGGATTGAACCCAAGTCAGCCACAAGCAAAGCAAGTGCCTTAACTGTTATACTACGGCCCAGGCACATGAATGTCACCTTTTCCAAGGGGTGGGGGTGTGTGAAGAATTTCTTCACCCCCCAGGCATAACTCCCTCCCTCCCCCCTCCCCCAGGGACTACACTCTAAGCCAGGAGCTGCCACTACTACACTCCTTCTCACTAGGATGAGTTCTCACCACAGTCCCTTCGACTTTAGAAGTAAAGGGTTGTCTTCCCCAGGTCAGGGCAGTGAAGGAAAGCAGGTATATGACCTTCCCCACCCCACACATGGAGAAGCTGAGGAATAAGAGAGAGTGCATGTATCCCGTCTTCTCCTCCACAGACAGACCCTAGTCTATGCAGCAGCAGGGTTCACAGAAAAAACCCACTCCCAATCCAGTCTAAGAGGTCACAAAGTTTTCGCAGGTGCTGAGACCCTGCTGTGGTCCTGGCAGCTGGTTGGGGTCATAGAGACCTGACTTTGGCAGAAGTATCTAGGAGGGGTTGCCTAGGTCTCTTGACAAAGCTGAATTCCTTTAAGAGAGAAAGGAACAAGAAACTAGAAAAGAAGCAATTTGGACTTTGAGTCTTTGTATTTTAATTTTTTTAAAAAGTGCATTTAAAGTTTCTTTGTTACTTTTGAAAAGCCTCAATTTCAGTTTGGGATATTTTTCTGTGGATGTTGTATTATTTGAATCTTTTATGTTTGTTTTTTTTTTTTTTTGTTTTTGGACCATACTTGGTGATGCTCAGGGCTTACTTCTGACTCTGAGCTCAGGAGTTAGCCGCCGTGGGGGTGGGAGACCATATGGGCTGTGAAGATCGATCCCCAGCTTGTGTGTACAAGGAAAATGCCCTATCTCCTATTGCTCCAGCCTCTTACTTGACACTTCATGCTACCGATGAGTGTTGTTCTGATAGTTCTGAGACCTCATCCGGCGCTGAGCAACAGAAATGAGTAAAGTGAAGAAATAAAAGTTTATTGGGGCGCACTTCTGGTGGACCCTACAAGCCAGATGTTCGGGAGACGCTGAGAGGGATTTAAGTTATCCTGGACCAGAAAGGTAACAAAGACCAGTGGGAGTGGTGTGCCTGGTAAACACAGGGTATAGTCTGGGGGCTACCAGGCTTGGGAGGGGCCATAAGCCCTGTTTTTGGTGCCTGAGGGGTCAGGGTGGTCTTTGATTCTGGGAATGCCTATATTTCATCAGTCGGCTGCCATTTGGTCCCAAGCAAACCTTACAGTAACGCACAGGCCGAGCATCCTAACAGCTGATTGGAGAGGGGAAACTTAGTTAAGGGCACTGTGGGAGTGAATCTGTGTCCTGGTTGAATCCAATTCAACATTAAAATGCCCCATTCTCAATCCAGGAGAATTTACAAACAATACTGGTGAGAATCTGAAGCTGCTATTTATTTACCAGAAAATTAGGTTTTTTTTTTTTTTGCTTTTGCTTTTTGGGTCACACCCAGCAATGCTCAGGGGTTACTCCTGGCTCATGCACTCAGGAATGATTCCTGGCGGTGCTCAGGGGACCCTATGGGACGCTGGGAATTGAACCCGGGTAGGCTGCGTGCAAGGCAAATGCCCTCCCCTCTGTGCTATGGCTCCAGCTCCTTTTTTTTTTCTTTTGTGAGAATTAAGTAAATGGGTAAAGCACTTTTTGTTTCCTTCCTATCAGTCCGTAGGAACCCTAAAAATCAGGGGACCCGATCATCATGCCACTTTTAGTGGTTCCCAAATGGTTACAGATCTGCAGAGCGGGAGGTGGTGCTGAATGCGCGGGCACCTTCGCTTGCCCTCCCACTGCCCCTGTGTCTGAGGGCAAATCACGGACCCACCTGCTAAGGCCAAAGGGTCGAGAAAAGACACTGGGTTGGTGGCTTTCCTCTTCAGATGGCTTTCCTCTTCCCACAATAGGGGCAGGTTGGAGGGAATGCTTTCCAGCCCACTTTTATATTCCTTCCTTCTGTACTCCCTTTGGGGAAGACTAAACCATCTTTTAGGCAAGAGCCTGGCAAAGGCATCTCCAGGATGTCTCAATAGATGTCTTCGAATCCTGGAGGGGAGCAGGAGACCCTTTTGTCCTGAGATCTCTTATCCGACTTTGACAGAGAGCCCTGGATTGAGGTTTATAGCACATCGGTCTAGTCATTTGTAAGGCGATACTGTGCTTTGAGCCCATTAATGGTCCTCATGTCATTTGCTATAATACCAAAAACTCTAGTGTCTGTCTTTTTCTTTATCTTTTTTTTTTGCAGGGGGGGGTATTTTTGGGCCATACCTGGTTGTGCTCAGCGATCACTCTTGTCTCTGTGCTCAGGGATCACTTTTAGTGGGACCCAGGAGACCATATGCAGTGACAGGGGTTGAGCCTGGGCCAGACATGTGCTGTAGTATCTCTCTGACTCCCAGGTATTGAAGAAATCTTAAAAGGTAGTGTTGTTGGGGGTTGGCGTTGCCAGTGTTATTTCTTTTTTTTCTTTTCTTTTTGGGGTTGCACCCGGTGATGCACAGGGGTTACTCCTGGCTCTGCACTGAAGAATTACTCTTGGCGGTGCTTGGGGGATCATATGGGATGCTGGGACTCGAACCCGGGTTTGCTGCGTGCAAGGCAAACGCCCTACCCACTGTGCTATCACTCCAGCCCCATCAATGTTATTTCTTGATTGCCCCTTGCCCAAACCTAGGGAAGGCCACATTCTTCCCTCCTGTGCTGGGTAGGAGTACGCTGAGTACAACCCCTGCTATTTCAATTTATTGACCCAAGTGGCCTGACATGCAGTCTTCTTTCCAGACTTTGTTCCTAGAACTGAGAGCTGTTAACAGCAGGGATCTGGCTGTACCCAGACAAGTAATTCAGAATGTGTCTAGCAATCAAGCAGACACGAAAGTTTTTGGAGCCATCTTTAGATCTTCACATTTAGATCTTCAGGTCCCTTAAGCCCAGTGCTGCTGGTACCCACCAGAATCACAAGTGATTAGTGTTTGGGGGCCCAAGAGGACTATCCTGATAGTGGGAGGGGGATGGGGTGGGGGCAACCATGAATTTAGTCCTCTGCATACCAGACCTGTGGGACCATATGGCCAAGAGGTTGCCTTTATTTTATTTTATTATTATTTTTAAACCTGGAAGCTCAGGGCTGGAGCGATAGCACAGCAGGTAGGGCATTTGCCTTGCACGCAGCCAACCCGGGTTCGATTCCCAGCATCCCATATAGTCCCCTGAACACCGCCAGGAGTAATTCCTGAGTGCAAAGCCAGGAGTATGGGATTCTGGGATGTGCATTGCTAGGTGTGACCCAAAAAGTAAAACAAACAAACAAACAAACAAGAAGCCTGGAGGCTCTGCTATTTTCCTGGGTTGTTGCCTCCAAAAACAAAACTTTGCTGCACTAAACCCCTTGCCAAGAGCTGGTTTTCTGTGAGACAACTGATAAACCTGGCCTTGCCCGGTACAAAGTTAGACGAGTCCAGCACACAGCGAACCGTTAGCGGGTGCCTGTGGGACACGAGTCAGGGAATACGCGTCCTCCATTCTGGAGCAAAGCCGAAGTCTTGGCAGGTAAAGGAGAAGGGTGGGAAGAGGGTAAAGGGTGAGAGAAGGTGGGCACCAAGGCACCAGGGACCGGATCGGAGAGCTTGAAGGATTGGAGCTGAGCAACATAGGAGTCAGCGAGGAGCAGGTTTCGAAGAAGGGGACTTGTGGCCAATTCCGTAGGTAGAGTGAAGAGTGAGGGGTAAGGAAGAACGTGGTGCCAGTGAGTTCTGAAAGAGGACTTGCAGCAGGTGGTGGAACGGAGGGCCGCTGGCTGGAGGGGTGCAGAAGACTGGAGGGGTGAAGGCTGGAGGGGTGGGGAAGCCTGGTGGTAGGGGTCGGAGAGAAGGCATTTGTGGAGTCTGAGACTTTACAGGGGCTCTTTTGGATGTGGAGACCTGAATAAGTGTCAAAGTGGAAAGAGGAAAGGTTTGAAACCAAAGATTGGGGTATCACTGTATCACTGTCACTGTCATCCCACTGTTCATCGATTTACTCGAGTGGTCGCCAGTAACGTCTCTATTCATCCCAGCCCTGAGATTGTAGCAGCCTCTCCTTACTCGCCTTTCCCAACGATTGGAGGCTCTTTCAGATTCAGGGGAGTGAGACCTGTTATAGTTACTGTTCTTGGCATATCGAATACACCATGGGGAGCTTGCCAGGCTCTGCCTGTGTGGGCGGGATACTCTCGGTAGCTTGCCGGGCTTTCTGAGAGGCAAAGATCGGGGTAACCAGGAAAAAAATTCCAGTGGAGTGAGGATCTCTTTGTGTCCATCCTAGTTCAACAAATCCATCGGAGAGTCTGGCCCAGGATGCAGCACTTTAATAAGGAATTTGTGGGACCAAGAGAGGGTGAGGGGTGGGGGGGAAGGGAGTATGGGTTCTGTATGTGCCTCCCGTGTCCCAAACTGGGGTGCTGTCATCCTCCTCTTTAGGGATTTTCGGCTTTAGGGGTAGGAGGGAAAAATTTGTTTATGATGTCAGCGTACTTTTTCAAGGCTTCTTTCAGGTCCTTCTTGATTTGCTCCGCGAATTCAGCCAGTTTTCCCTCGGAGATGGTTACTGGGGAATATTGGAAGGGAAATGTCAGGGTAAAGCTAATTATACAACCCTCTCCTCATCCAGTTCAGCGTAGGCATAGGCAATCAATACATTTCTTGGATCTCATGGAACTTACGTTTTTTTCTTAAAAAGAAAAAAAAATGACCCGCCCTTTTTTCTCCTCCTTAGCCTCTCCCCAGGCCCTTACCGGTCTTGGTCTTGGGAATGTGTTCTTCACTCTCTTCTAATTGGAGGTCAACCTTTTTGAAGACCTTCTGGGCAATGGAGTGAAGCAGTTCAGTCCCAGAATCCATTACTTTCTTGACAAACTTGATCACAGCATCGTCTCTGGAAACAATCTCTTCTTTGGAGATGGATGACTCTGCATAAAGGTCCTCACTGGCGACTTGGTCCTTTTTAGGATGTACGCTGCGGTGATTGAGTTGGGCAACTGTGTGTGTGTTGGGGGGGTGAAGGACACAGAAAACGTTTGGGAGAGGCAGTTAGCTTAACAGGTGGAGGAGATCATCACGGAATCATTGCCATATTAGCATACAACCAGGATCCACATTTCATTTCATTTTGATTTTTTTGGACCACACCTGGCTGTGCTCATGGCTTACTGTTGGCTCTGTGCTCAGGGTTCATTCTTAGGGACTTGGAGGACCATGTAGAGTGTTGGAGATTGAACCCGGGTCAACTGTAAGCAAGGCAAGCACTCTGCCTGCTGTGTTATGCCTCCGGTTCCAATCAGGGTCCAAATTTAAAAGGTAAAGGTAAAGGCCCTCCCGTTGATCGTCGATTTGCTCGAGCGGGCCCAGTAACGTCTCCATTGGAGACTTTGTTGTTACTGTGTCTGGCATATCGAATACTCTCGGTAGCTTGCCGGGCTCTCCGAGAGGGGCGGAGGAATTGAACTCGGGTCGGCCATGTTGGCCGCTTGTAAGGCAGACACCCTACCCGCTGTGCTATAAGTGCACCTAAATGGCACATCTTTGTCTCCTTCCTTCTCCCCACCCTTTTTAAATTTTGGTTTCTGTGATGACCTCAGTCCCGAGGTCTGGGCCTTCTCCACCCAGATTCCCCATCTTCCAGTATGTAGGCGTGACACCCACCAACTGCCCCTGGCACCGTGTAATCCCATCAACGGCCAAGACCCAGAGACTATAAAACCCAGCTCCCGGAAGCTTATTATCTAGTTCTTACTCCGGAGAACCTGGCAGGCTACCGAGAGTATCCTGCCACACGGCAGAGTCTGGCAAACTCCCCGTGGCGTGTTCAATAAGCCAAAAACCAGTAACAATGATGGTTCTCATTCTCCTGACCCTCAAAGAGCCTCGAATGTGTCCCTTTCTAAAATCTCAGGGCTAGGATGAAGGAGACGTTACTGGTGCCTGCTCGAGGAAATCGATGAACAACGGGATGACAGTGACACAGTGATGACCTCACTTGGTTGTGGTGCTGGAAGTCACCAGAGGTAATCACACTTGGGATGTGGGGTAGTGTGTGTGGGAGGATCAAACTCCAGTTTCATGTCTGTAAGCTGGCTACCGAGCCCAAACACCAGGCCACATTCCCTATCGTTCCTTATCTGACTTTTAGTTTATGTGTGTGTGAGTGTGTGTGTGGGGTCTGGTGTGGGAAAGGAGGGTGGGAGCAACACTGTACTCAGTGGGCCATCTACTGCTTGGTGCTTTAAGGTGTTCTTGGTCATGCTCAAGGGAACCAGATTGGGTTGTGGATTGAACCTAGGCTTTCTCCATGCAAAACCTGTACCCCAACCATTTGAGTTATCTCTCTGGCCCCAGCATCCCTGGTTTTGAGTACTGCTGAAAGGGAATTCCACTTTCTGTAATTGGAAATTCCACTTTCCTAATTAAAACAGATTCACCATGCAAAGACTGAGAAGAGATGACTGGAGAAAGAAACTTTGGTACATCTACACAATGGAATACCATGCAGCTCTTAGGAAAGATGAAGTCATGAATAAGTGAATGGTCATGGAGAGTATCATGCTAAATGAAATGAGTCAGAAAGAGAAGGACAGACATAGAATGACTGCACTCATTTGTGGAATATAAAATAACTTAATATGAGACTGACACCCGAGGACAGGGCCAGGAATATTGCTCCATCGTTGGAAGCCTGTCTCATGAGCTGGGAGATAAGGCAGCTGGAATAGAGAAAGGACCACTAAGTCAATGATGGTTGGAGGGTAGCTTAGGATGGGAGATGTGTGCTGGAAGTTGAGAAAGGACCAAACATAATAGTCTCTCAGTATCTGTATTGCAAAACATAATGCCCAAAAGTAGAGAGAGAATATGGGGGAAATTGTCTGCCATAGAAGCAGGGGGAGGGGTAAGATGGGGGTTGGTATACCGGGAACATTGTGGTGGAAAATGTGCACTGGTGGAGGGATGGATATTCGATCATTGTATGACTGAAACTCGAACATGAAAGCTTTGTACTGTGTCTCACGGTGATTCGATAAAAATAAAATCAAAACTTAATAAAACATGCAAAGACTTGTCCAAGTGTTTGGTGATAGGAGGGTTTTATAATTATTGTCTTTCCCCCTTTGCATTCTGGATATTGATGAATTTGACCTTCTCCCAGGTAAACTGGGGTGGGAGGGAGCTACTCTGAGATTAAACCTGCTTATTGATAATTGACAAAGCAGAATCCTAGCATGTTCATGGCTTTGGTCTGGGGCTTTCGGGTCCTGGGGCAGATAAGAACCATGACATTCTCTCCTCATGGTGAACTGAATGGACTTCCTCACCAGAATTTGGGTGTAAGGTGTTGTCCCCATTCCCATCTCCTATGACTAACAACCAGCATTAAGTGCAGTTGAGGGGCAGAGAGACAGCTAAATGGGCTGAACATATGCAAAGCCTTCTTTGCAATCAGGAGGCTGGTGCTTGATCCTCAGAACTGGTCCTCTGAGCACTGCCAGGAATAACGTCTGAGCACAGAGCAGGGAGTAACTCTGGAACAGATACCAGGTGTGATCCATGCCTAAGCCAACCTAACCGAACCTATCTAAATCAAACCAAGCAAAACAATATTCCAAATGGTCCTGGACACCACATCTTAGCCACTAGTACAGAAGGCGAGATTCAGGTCTAATACAAGGTAGAAGTATCTTGGCAATATTTCTTTCTCAGGTGGACTCAGACCATCTTTTAACCACTACCAACCTACACAAAAGTATATCAACTTAGGACTTACCGGCATCTGCGTGTTGAGTCTCCAAGTGGATTTTATCTTGTGGCTCTGAAAAATAAGGAGTTAAGGTCTCCCCAGCGCTCAAGACATTTAACCCAGGAGATGTTCTATGTAATCATCTCCTGCCCCAAGCTTCCCCATCTCCCCTCATCCCACACTGTCTTCTCCTTGCACTTCTAACACTCTTTATAATTTTATACTGTGTCTTTCTCCTAGAAGTGGCAACTGAGATCTCGGTCTCTTTTGTTCCTATATCCCAAGCACCTATGTGCCCGGAACAGAGTAGGTGCTCAAAGTATTGTAGAATGAATGAGTATTTCATCCTGCCCTTATTTATGCAAAGGAAGCAGAGAGGTCCCGGGTGGCTCTGTCTCAGGCTGTTCAGCACCATCAGAGGCTGGACTCGACTCTGAATCTCCACTGACACATTGTCCACCCTGACATGGGTTCAGATTAGCTTGTGTGGCTCCAAGCCACGGGTTCCCCATTTCCCTGATTTCATACCTGTCAGTACAGGTGTGAGGTTTTGATTCCACATCTTTCTAGCTCTGCACACGGCCCATTAGAAAGACTGAGGGATGCCTTTGTGCTGAATCTGTGTGGCTGGCAACTCACTGACCTCTCGGGACAGAGGAGGAATGTGGGGGTACCCAACTCACCGTTAGGGACAGGAGAGGTGTAAGCCAGGCTGGCCAGCAGCAGGACGATGAGGAACTTCATGATGGAGTTGGAGCAGAATCTGTTCTCCTGGGCGCTGCTAAGTGCTGTGGAAGATGCATCCGGGAAGGGCCTTTATGTATGTTGGGGAAGGGGTGGGCTCTGAGAAGCCTGGTTCAGGATTGGACCTGGGAGCATTCCAGATTTCTCTTTCCAAGTTCCCTGTTCTGAATATGTCTCTTTTGGGGAACTGAACATTCTGGGAAGCCAGTTAACAAGAAAGTCAGGTCCCCAGCATCCCTCCATCCTAGCTGAGCCAAGAGTGTACCAGTTCCATCTCTGAAAATCCTGGGGATATGAAAGTGGGAGGTTTTTCCCTCCTTCATGGCACTCAGCTAATTTGAGTTTCACTTGTATCATTATTTAATTAATATCTGTCTCCCTCAGGAGGATGGAATTTTCATGATGGTTGGGATTGTGTTTTCCTAGTACCTAGAAAGGAGTTGGTGCAGAGAAAAAATCAGGCAAAGGAGAGAGAGAAAAAAAAGAATGGGTCAGGCTGTTTACTGCAGCATTCAGAGAAAATGCCCATCAGCCATGGAATGAGGGAATAAGGTCATATCCAAGAGTCCCCACTCCATGCAGGCACCGGCCCGAGTTAGTTAGATGGCACATTGGGTCTAGGTCATGATGCTTGTGAATGACGTGTTATTTCTCAAGCAGAGAAGATCATGCTCACCGAGCTGAGGCCGCTCACGTGGAGTCTCCCATGTGGGTGATGGTGAAACTGGAAGAGGCGAACCCAGTTCTCCGGCCACATCCAAGGGTCTAGAAGTGGCTAAGTGGAAGTGGGATGATGTCACGGTTCCTCAAGCGTTCCTGAGGAGAACGAAGTGGGGGTGCGCCCAGGACGCAAGGCCCGGGACAGTCCTAGCTGAGCTGCCGTACCCTCCTCTAGATCACAGCTCAGGTGGTCTCTCTGCAATCTGTGCTGGGATCCCCCCTGGGAGGAAGGGGGCCACCACCTGCCCTGTTGCTTCACACACAGCATGGCTTGCTAGGTATGTGGGGTCCCACTGAGTGTCAGGTCTCTGAGTGTCACACCAGTCGACCTCAGGGAATCCTGGGCTGTGCCAGTCCCACCTCTTCTTCCCTCCCAGGTGGGAGAGGAAAGCCTGGGGGGTTGGCATCAACTCTCTAATTGTTCTTGCCCAGCTTTCTCCTTAGGCAAGTCCAGGAAGTAGGGGAAGTTTGTCTTGGGCTGCTTCCTCCCTCCACTTCTTCCTGGTTTTCCCCTTAGGGCAGCCTCCCATCCACTGCCCAGGGCACTTAGGAACAGCGAGGAAGAGCTGAAGGCATTCACAACTTCCTCCCTCCTCCCAGTTTCAGCCCTGCTGGTTTATCCTCAATGCCCATAATAATCCACCAAGGTAGACCTCCATCACCTCCAGACTTGGCTATTGAAGTTTCTCACTGTTCTTCTGGCCCGGAGTCTATCCTCCATCCTTGTCTATCTCCCATGCCAGGGCTAGGAAATCATCTGAACGTCACGCACTTTGCTACTCAGAAGCCTTTAAGGACTAACCACTACCCAAAGGTTAGAGGCCAAACTCCTCGGCCAGTTGTTCAAGTCCTCCCGCTTTTCTCACCTCATCTCCTGCCCTGGATAAACTCCCTATTCCCCAAAGTGTTACACTATGTTCTGCATTTTCGGTCAGCAGTGCTTTCCCTCACTCTCTCCCTGCTGGGATAACCCACATCAGACATTCTCTCCTCTCTGGAGTGAACACAGTCTTCCCCCCATTGTGTCTCTCAGTTGGTCATTTTACTTTTGCTGTCTCTCCATTGGGTTGGAGTGTTAGCACAGTGGGTAGGGTGTTTGCCTTGCACTCGACCGACCAGGGTTTGATTCCTCTGCCCCTCCTGGAGAGCCCGGTAAGCTACTGATGATGTATTCGGTATGCTAAAAACAGTAACAACAAGTTCACAATTTGTTGTGAGACATTACTGGTGCCTGTTCGAGCAAATCAATGAACCACGGGAGGACAGTGCTACAGTGCTACAGTCCCACCAGATCTTGTTTGCACCTTAACTTTTTTCCATTATTGCATTCTGCTATATATTAAGTACCTAGTGTGTCACAAGTTTTGAAACTTAACCGTGGCCTGACGCTTATCTACTGACTTTGAAACAGAGATCTTGAATGCAGCCCAGAACTTCATTTTCCTGTGTAGCCTCAGGTAAGTTCTCTCTCTTGAGTAGTGGACAGTCTTCTTTAGCTGCCCAAAACAAAGACAGTGGTATTCTGTTTCCTATTACAGAATACTGGAAGTAGTTTGGTTAATTCCAGCAATTCAATAAACTTGTCCAGGACTTCGAGTGTTTTCATTTCTTTTACATTGGTGTTCTTTGTCCCAAAGTTCTGTCTTCTCCCAGGTCGCAACATGGCCGCTGTAGCTCCAAGTAGCACATTTTCACAATACCTAGAGGCAGACAAAGGACCTTCATCTTCGTATGTCGTTTTTTTAAGATCAAAAATTTTTTTCTCAGAAGTCTCTATAACAACATTAGCCAGCATTGCAACATATGTTCTTGCCTGAACCAGTCTTTGGCAAGGAAAATGGGACCACTTTGATTGTATAGGGTAGAGAGGAAATTTCTGCTGGGTTATTTTTGGGCTAGATGAGTGATGAAGTTAACTGCAGATTAATAAGCAAAAAGGACAAATTTAATTACACCCATATGAAGAATACCCATGGAGATGGATTTTAAAACTAGAAGTGCCAGATGAGGGCATTTAGAGTTTGAACTTGGGATATGGTGCTGCCAGCTGGTCAATCTGTACCTGTGAGGCGAGTGCATCAGCAGCCTGATGGCACCTTCAGACTTCCAGATACCCCAAAATTGCTGCTGTGCTTTTGGCTAGACCCCACAAACTTGGGGCAAAGTTTACCAAGAAAGTAAATAGCCAAAAGTTAGGTATGTGGGAGACACACCCACAAACCACCTCCAGCTCAGCTATATACTTGAAGGCATGGTTCCTGATCAAACTGCCTAATGGCCATGATCCCAGAGACTCAGAAACAAATCTCGAAATCCAGCGGATTTTGGCAGAAATGCATCTGGACCGTGCAGTAGGTTACTGTCGCCGGGCCACCCCAGGAAGAAAGGGGTGTTCCTCCGCCTGCTTCCCCTTAGCGGTTCAGTGGCCACCACCTGCCAGAGGCCATTAGACAGTCAGTTTTGTGCCCGCAGTGACGAGACATGAAGGGCCTCACTGGATGGGTGTGGAGCCGGCCCTTTCCTTTCCACCCCAACGAGACCCCAAGTCACCGCCCACGAACGGCCTCTCTAGCTCCTGATCAAGCTGCTTAACAGCCATGATCCATCCAAGAGACTCAGGAACAAATCTCAGAACCCAGCAGGTTTTGGCAGAAATCCCTCCAGATTTAATTGTTAAAATTAAATCTGGAGGGAATTTCAAAATCACATGGCCACTACTGCAGCCACGCAACATCATATGTTATTCATAACCAGCAATAGAAAACAAATTGTCTACTGTTGCCTTTTCAGCAGATCTGAGTGTTGGGGTAAAATCCCAAATAATAATGGTGGGTGTGGTGTCAAAATATTGGATGTAAACAAAGTAGAGAGAGGGTAATGTGGAAATCATCTGCCCCACAGGTAGAGGGAGGGTGTGGGATACGGGTATACTGGGGTTTTTGGGGGTGGAGAATGGGCACTGGTGAAGGTACGGGTGTTTCATTGTATGACTGAGACTTAAACCCGAAAGCTTTGTAACTGCTCTCATGGTGATTCAATAAATAAAATTATAAAAAATAAAAAAAAAAGTAAGGTGGAGTTCATGCCCAATTCAATCAGCTAATCAGTGGCTGAATAAATAGCAGTACTCCTACATTAAAAAAAAAGAGTTTGAACTAAGGAATGGGATAGGAAGCAGGGGCTCAAGATAGGGAATGGTAACTCACATAGCAAAGACCAGTAGCTATGTAATGATAAACTTGCACTGCCACAGAGATAGGTTTATTTGGTAGAAAACCTATTTTAAGAAAAAAAATTTAAATAATTTTATTTTATAAAGGCCCTCCCGTTGATCGTCGATTTGCTCGAGCGGGCCCAGTAACGTCTCCATTGGAGACTTTTGTTGTTACTGTGTCTGGCATATCGAATACTCTCGATAGCTTGCTGGGCTCTCCGAGAGGGGCGGAGGAATCGAACTCGGGTCGGCTATGTTGGCCGCTTGTAAGGCGAACGCCCTACCGCTGTGCTATCGCTCCTGGGAGCACCAGTGCCCATTCTAGAGCTAGACCTGGCTGCCCTGGGGTTGGGGGTGGGGACTCACGTGGTACCAGAAGAGAATGGCGGGTTATTGTTAAAAATACCAATGAAATGAACATCTCACCAAGAACATTCTATTCAGATTATCACTTGGATTTGACTGAACAAGATAAAGCTTCATAAACAAGCAATAGCTTAGGTAGTTAAACCTTGAAGCCAGTTTTACAAGTGGCATGTAAGGAACTTCTTTAAAAGACAAGACAAAACTCACAAACATGTGTAACTATTACAAAATGATGGCAATAAATTTCTTCATCTAAATAATCTCACTCATAATCAGTGGCCTGAACTCACCGGTAAAGAGACACAGAGTGTCAAGAGGTATTAAAAAATTAAACCCAGCAGTCTCTTGACTATACAAGATACATCTAAACATTCAGGATAGCACAAGCTCAAAATTAAAGACTGAAAAATATTTTTTTTGCTTTTTTGGTCACACCCAGCGTTGCACAGGGGTTTCTCCTGGCTCCGCACTCAGGAATGACTCCTGGCAGTGCTCGGGAGACCATATGGAATGTTGGGAATCGAACCCAGTTCACCTGTGTGCAAGGCAAATGCCCTACCCACTGTGCTGTCACTCCAGCCCCTGAAAAACATTCTTAGAGACAAAATCCCTTAAAAAGACCATGATGGAATTAGAGGATATCATGCTGAGTGAAATCAATCTGAAGCAAAGGGCTAGATATTGAATATCTTAAAGAAAATAAAGGGGGTATGAGAAAATGGAAGCATATCCCCTGATCATGGATCGGAAGGATGAACATTGTCAACATGGGAATACTCTCCAACGCATTATATAGATTCAGTGCAGTCCCTATAAGGATACCCATGACATTTTTCAAGGAAATAGATCAGATACTCTTGAAATTCATATGGAACAATAACCCCCCATGAATAGCTTAAGTATTCCTCGGGAAAAAGAAGATGGGAGGAATGAATCACTTTTCCCAACTTCAAGCTGTACTACAAAGCAATTATTGTAGTTTTTAATATAAGACAACATAGTATCGGAATAAAGACAAATGCGAAAAAGCAATGGAATAGAGTTGAACATCCTGACACATACCCTCAAATATATGATCATTTAATATTTGATAAGGGAGTAAAAAATGTGAAGTGGAGCAAGGAAAGCCTCTTTAACAAGTGGGTCTGGCAAAACTGGACAGCTACATGCAAAAAAAAAAAAAAAAAAAAAAAAGGACTCAGGCCTCTAACACCATGCACAAAAGTCAGATCTAAAGGGTTAAAGATCTCAACATCAGAACTGAATCCAAAAGGTACATGGAGGAAAACATAGGCAAAACCCTCCATGACATTGAAGCTAAAGGCATCTTCAAAGATGAAACACGACTGACCAAGCAAATGGAAGCAAAGATAAACAAATGGGACGACATTACACTAAGAAGCATTTGTACCTCAAAAGAAATGGCGACCAAGATACAAGGACAGCCCATGGAATGGGAAAATATATTTACTGAATACCTATCTGATAAAAGGATAATATCTAAGACATATAAGGTAGAACTGGTGGAACTTTACAAGAAAAAACATCAAATCCCATCAGAAACTGTGGAGAAATGAACAGAAACTTCCTCGAAGAAGAAATACAAATGACCAAAAGGCACTTGAAAAAAGGTTCTACATCACTAATCATCAGGGAGATGCAAATCAAAAGAACAATGAGATATCACCTACACCTTAGAGACAGGCACATGTCAAAAAGAACAAGAACAACTAGTGCTGGCATGAATATGGGGAGAAAGAGACTCCTTCATTGCTGGTGGGAATTGCCGACTGGTCCAGCCTTTTGGGAAAACAATATGGGTATTATTCCTTAAAAAAAAAAAAAACTAAAAAATGAGCTTCCACATGACCCAGTAACACCACTTCTGGGAACATACCCTGGGGACCCAAAACGCATAGCGGAAATGACATCTGCACTTCTGTGTTCATTGCAACACTATTCACAATAGCAGAGTCTGGAAATAACCTGAGAGCCTGAGCACAGATGACTGGTTAAAGAAACTGTGAAATAGTTTGGTATGGAATACTATGCGGCTGTTAGGAAAAAGGAAGTCATGAAATTTGCTTATACATGGACGAACATGGAGAGCATCATATTGAATGAAATGAGCCAGAAGGAGAGGGACAGATATATTGACTATGCTTATTTGTGGGATTAAAAAATAGTACGAGACTAATATCCAAGGCCAGGAAAGACAGGGACCAGGAGGACTGGTCAATGGTTGCAAGCTTGCCACAAATGTGTGTGGGGCCAAGGGCAATCAGGATAGAGAAGGGGCCAGTATCACAGTAATAGTTAGAAATGATCACTTTGGACAAGAACTCGGTCTTGAAAGTAGGTAAAAAGTGGTACATAATAATCTTTCAGTATATGTATGGCAAAACCGTAATGCAGAGGGAGAGAGAGAGAGTGAGAGAGAGAGAAAGAGAGAGAGAGAGAGAGAGGAAAATTGCCTGCCATGGAGGCACGGCAGAAGAGAAACTGGGGACATTGGTGGTGGGAAATGCACACTGGTGAAAGGATTTATGCAAAATCGAAATTTCTTAGTGTTTTGTTTGCTTGTTCCTAAACTTGATTTTATGAGATATTCAGATGCAGTTTAAAAAACCCAACATGCAGTACACAATGGAAACCAAAAACCCCATAATTCTCTCCTTCAGTCTCACACCTTTTACTCAAAAGGAAATTAGGGTTTTTTTTCTGAAATTTCATTATACAATTAAATAACATTTTCTTCCTCTCTTCCTCCCTCCCTTCTTCCTCCTCCCTCCAATCCCCTCCCTCCCTTTTTCTTTCTCTCATTCTCTCATTCTCTTTCTTTCTTTCTTTCTTTCTTCCTTTCTTTCTTTCTTTCTTTCTCTCTCTCTCTCATTCTTTCTTTCTCTCTCTCTTTCTTTCTTTCTCTCTCTCTCTCTCATTCTTTCTTTCTCTCTCTCTTTCTTTCTTTCTTTCTTTCTTTTTTCTTTCTTTCTCTCTCTCTTTCTTTTTCTTTCTTTATTTCTCTCTTTCTCTCTCTTTCTTTCTTTCTTTCTTTCTTTCTTTCTTTCTTTCTTTCTTTCTTTCTTTCTTTCTTTCTTTCTTCTTTTTGGGTCACTCCTGACTGTGCACAGGATTTATTCTTGATTTTGTGCTCAGAGATGACTCAGGAAGTGCTAAGCGGACCTTCTATGGTGCTGGGGATCAAATCTGGCTTGGCTATACGCAGTGCAAGCACCTTACCCTCTGAATTTTGTCTTTTAATAAATTTGGTGGCAACCACTATTACAGTGGCATTTAGGGACTACAAAACATCACAGGATGACACCTTCAAATCCTGTTGAATTCTTCTTTATTTCTAAGGCATGCATATATAGTTCTCTTGGTCTGACTTCATCTTTTTGCTTTATACTCCTGACATAATTGACTCACTCTCCCAGGGCTCATTGATAACCATGGGCTAAGCAGATGATTTCATCTAGAACCTAAAATCCTTACCCCATGATTCAGTCCACATTTCACTTTGGAGTCCTTTCCAACCTGGGTGGGTGAAAAAATACTGAGGTCTGAATGGATGGGCGCATATGAATCTCATCTCAACAGACAAGGTCTGTGACATGTGCATACTAAGAAATCTGAGATGGATCTGATAGATTTGCTTCTATGGAGTAAAGAGGTAGCACATATGCAAAACTCATGTCTTGAGAATAGAGAGAACAGAGAAATTGATTTCCTAGGATAAGAATCAAGAGGTGGGAACTGGAGAAATAAGTAGGACAGGGAGCAAACTGCTTGCCTTGTATGTGACTAACCCTGTTTCAGACTCCAATACCACATAGTAATGCCAGCAGTAACTTCAAAGTACTGAAACAGGAATAGCCTCTGAGCACTGCTGGGTGTGGCCTCCAAACTGACCCTCCCCAAACAAAGATAAAGTGGTGGAAGGAAGTAGATAAATTCTTTCAACATTCAACTTTATTTACCATTTTTTTTCTGTTTCAGGCACTGTTGTAGGCCCTGGGGATGTACCAATGAAAAGAACATACAGAAATTCCTGCTTTCATGGTGCTTATGTTTTGGCGGAGATAAAAAACACACATAGAAATAAGCAAACTATATTTAAAATGCTACAAGATGTGGAAAAATATTACAAGATGTTTAATTTCCAAAGAGATGCTGGGTAACAGATAACATTGTCACCAATATAGTGTCATGAACTTAAACAATTGTTAGCAGGGTAGAGATCATGCTAAGTATCACATACACACACACACACACACACACACACCAAGGGAGCTATCAAAAAAGACTTTTTGTTTGTTTTGGGGTTGTTATCAGAATTTACTCTTCACTCTTTGCTTCGGGGCTACTCCTGACAGTGCTCATAGGACCGTGTATGGTCCCAGGGATTGAATTAAGGATGGCTGCATGCAAGGCAAGTGTTTTAACTCCTGTACTATCTCTTCCCGGCAAGTTACTGAGAGTATCTTGCCCGCACGGCAAAGCCTGGCAAGTTACCCATGACATATTCAATATGCCAAACACAGTACCAACAAGTCTCAAAAAAAATGGAGATGTTACTGGGCCTGCTCGAGCAAACTGATGAACAATGGGAGGACAGTGACAGTGACAATGACTGATAAGCTTTTCTCAAAAAAAGTGGCATCTGAGCAAATATCTGACGCATTAAGGGAGTAGTCTAGGAGGTTCTTTCATGGTTCTTTTCACTGGTACATCCCCAGCATCCCAGGAGGTTACTTGAAGAGAGAGTTCTAGGCAGGAGTAAACAGCTCTATTGTAAGGTATGTAACAGATTTGAGAAAAGCAGGACGAGTGACAAGGGAACAGGATGGGAGGAGAACTGGTGTTCAGACCTAGAGGACCACAAAGTTCGTAGAGGGTTGTAGAGGTTTTCCTGAGTGATACGGGGAGTCTTTGGAGGGTTTCAGCAGCAGAACATGTTGTTTGGATACATAGACAGCAATATGACTTCCACAATGAAGTTAGTTGACACATTTCACCTCATGTAATTGTCTATACTTGCATCTCTACTTGCTAGAAACTTTTAACAATAGTCGCCATATCATATTTAAGACCATGAAATTTATTCTGATGACTGGAAACTGTTACTCTTTGACCACCATCTCCTTTTCCCCTCTCCTGGAAAACACCACTTTGGTCTGCTTCAATGAATTTTATTTAAATTTTGTATGTATAAGTGAGACCAAGAAGTAGCTTTCTTTCTCTGCTTGACTTATTTTGCTTATAATCCTCTCACACTCTGGTCATTCTTGGAGCAATGTTGCAAATAACAAGATGTATTTCTCTTTTATCTGGTGCTGGATTCCACGGGATGTCAAAAGACTGCGTGGCCGCCCACCTACCAGATGGTCAGACTTCTTCGTCAAGATCATGAACTATCGGTTTGAGGCCAAGATCATGAACTATCGGTTTGAGGCTCTTCATGTTCCCGGGGCGAACAGATGCCATTGGGCTACACTAGCACGCGACAGGGACAAATGGAGATGTTACTGGCGCCCGCTCGAGCAAATCGAGGACTAACGGGAAGTTAAGTGATTAAGTGATTAAGTGATCTGGTGCTGGCAGGGAGTGGCTTATGGGTGTGACCCCTGGGTCACCAGAGACTGGGGGAAGCAGGCAGAGGATTTCTGCACCTGGGTTCCATTGAACCCAGAGTCCAAGGTCACAGAGTTCTGCATTGCCTGGGTTCCTGGGACTTCGTTCATGCGTGAGGCTCAGCCTGAGCATCCGGAAAGCGGCCCGAGAATGGTGGCGGTTGGGTAGTGAAGGTTGGCTCCCAGGGCTGGGTCCCTTGGGGTGGGGAGGGCTCTCACCCGCCCCCCTCTGGGGCACCCCGAGTGAAAACAGCCTGGTGCATAGTCTGGTGGCATGGTTATGGGAGCCTCATTTTATGCTCCCTTCTGGGAGAAGCAGCTGTGAGTTCTGGAGGGTGGCCAATGAGATTATCAACGCATCACAGGACACTCCCTACCCATTTTCCCACACCATATCTGATGGGGTTCAGACAGTAGGCAACTATATATATATATATATATATATATATATATATATATATATGTATCTTGGAGAGCCTGGCAAGCTACCGAGAGTATCCTGCCCGCACGGGCAGAGCCTGGCAAGCTCCCTGTGGCGTATTCGATATGCCAAAACTGGTAACAATAGCAGGTATCATTCCCCTGATCCTGAAAGAGCCTCCAATCATTGGAAAAGACGAGTAAGGAGAGGCTGCTACAATCTCAGGGCTGGGATGAATAGAGATGTTACTGGTGCCCGCTCGAGTAAATCGACAAACAACGGATGACAGTGATACAGTGATTTCTTTTTTATGGGTGAATGACATTAGTTTTAGCAAGATATAGATCAGTATCAACATAGCTATATATAAGCTCACATTTTCTTTGTATTAAAAATTCGTAGAAACAAAGAATAGAAGAGTAACTGCCAAGGGCTGACTTGAGCTAAATGGGAAATATTTGTCTAAGATATACTCTCCTGGTGTTGTTAATTGTGTCACTATGCTGTATGTTAGATTTCCAGAATGTAATATAGAACTGGGAGTTTATATCCTTTGACAAGCATTTAATTTAGAGCCTTGTGCTTGTTACGGAACTCACCTCTCTCATATCCCCCTCGCTTCTAGGCCAAGACACAGGTCTCTGATTCCACTCTTTGAACCAGTATATGTGTTTTCATTTTGCTTCCCTAATTTTCGTGTTCTCAAGTCGGTATAGGTTATACTTACACAAAAAATTAAGTCCTTTTATGGGGGTGGGGCTGCACTCAGTTACTTGGGGGGGGGGTACTTCTGGTGGTACTCTGGGGGACCTGGTAGTTCTGGAGGATTGGACCAAGGGCTTGTGCATGCAAAACATGTGCTCCAAAGTAAATAAATTTTTAAAAAAGCAAATAAAAATAAATTTAAAAAAGATGTAAAAAAAATGTGCTCCAGCCTTTTGAGCTAGCTCTCTGGCTCTAAGGTGATTTTTTTTTTGGGGGGGGGAATCCCTCCCAAGGTTCAGGGGACCTGGGAGTGACTTCCGGTGATTTTCTGTCAACTAGTCCAGGTAGTTGAGTGTTAGGGGCTGCAGATATGGGGCTGCTTGGTCCCACTGGAAATAAAATCAGTGGTGGAACATTTTCCAAGACAAAGCATTTAACCTTGACTGGAAAATTACTGGTCGTGTGCCTACATAATGACTTGCAGATGTAAGAGTATTTGAACTGAGTGTCAGAAGCTAGTCAAAGTAGAAACTGTGGACGTGAGAGAAAGGACAGACTCCAAGAAAGTCTTTCCAACACCGGAGGACAAAGTGGAGTGGAGGCACTCAAAGCCTTCTCTGGGAAACCAACCAATACCAAGAGTGCATGCATTCAAACTATTCAATAGAATATAATGAAATTTAGCGACGGTTCAGAAGATTATATATTCTATTGTACTCAGCCAATGAGGAACTGGAGAAGGCTGGGGGTAGGGAAGGCATATGAATACTCACTTTTTGCTTATGCACCGGGCTGCACACTCGTGAATAAAAGACTTGTTATGACCACTTTGGGCCTGCTTGTCTACCAGACTCCCAGTCTTGTAAAACAGCCAATAAACACCTTGTTTTTGCTCTGCTTCATGTCTCTTGTCCATTCTTTTAATTTTTGGACTGGTGAGTGTGTTGTTCACAGCTAAAACGTTTGATATTAATTTGGTCATTAGACCAGCCTGAGAAGGAGCCAGAGAGGTCAAGGGATATTTCTCTGTCTCTGCCGCGGTGAGCAATGTCTATGCAGAATCTTGGGAGCAAATGCCTGGGTTAGGAGTTGCAAACTTCAGTACTTAGTACAGTCATGTACTGTAATAGGAACAGGATGGTTTAGGACTAAGGAAGACAATCAATGGTAGGTACAAGGACGAGTGATAAATGATAAGCCTGTCCCGAGCCAGGGAGTCAAGAGGAAACGGTGGAAGGGGCTAAAGTGGAGGGTGCCTGTTCCATCTAACGCAGCTGCTCTTCCTCGAGTTGAGTGTTCATTGACATTCAAATCCTACAAGGGAAACTAGACACATAAATTCCTATGTGATATGCCCCAATTTTCTCTCATGTTATATTTCATGGGATATGTATTTAAAATTTTTTTTTTTTTTACATAATACACGGTATCACTGCATCACTGTCATCCCGTTGATCTTCGATTTACTGAAGCAGGCACCAGTAACATCTCTATTTTTCCCAGCCCTGAGATTTTAGCAGCCTCTTCTTCTTTTTTTTTTTTTCATTTTTTTTCCTTTTTGCTTTTTGGGTCATACCCAGCGATGCACTGGAGTTCCTCCTGGCTCTGCACTCAGGAGTTACTCCTGGCGGTGCTCAGGGGACCATATGGGATGCTGGGAATCAAACCCAGGTCAGCCGCGTGCAAGGAAAACATCCTACCCGCTGTGGTATCTCTCCAGCCCCTAGCAGCCTCTTCTTACTCGTCTTTTTCCAATGATTGGAGGCTCTTTCAATGTCAGGGGAATGAGAACTATTATCATTATTATATTTGGCATATTGAATACGCCACGGGGAGCTTGCCAGGCTCTGCCTGTGCGGGCGGTCGCTTGCCGGGCTCTCCGAGAGGCATAGATGGATAGGAAGTGTCTTATAATGTGTCACGCGATCTCGAACCAGAAAGCGACCTGGAGCATGGCGTTGGTTGGCCAGTGGTGGTCGGCTGCTAGGGTCCCTTGGGGGTGGGGAGGGCTCTCACTCACCCCACAGCCTGACACGGAGTCCCACAAATTAGGCATTTTTATTTTTTTTAATCCGGTGTGGAGATTTTTAAAAATAGTACAAAAAATGTCTTCTTACTCTTCTTACGTATGAACAATGGAGACTGGAGTCTCCAAATATTTACACAATCGTGCATCATTTATCAATGCCCGTCCTTATTTGTATCTCTCTGTGTTCTGCTTTTTTTTGAGCACTGGAGCTGGAATTTGAGAAGGCATGGTAGATTACCCTCATGATGGAAAATTCTGAGTTAATGGTGAATTAATGCTGCCTTTGGAAGCAATGTTTTTGAAGACTTAGGTTGATTTTCTGTTTCTGCAAGCAGAACTACTGAATATACACTATTAATACCCCTTAATGGCATATTGAACAGATTCTGTGTGTGTGCGTGTGTGTGTGTGTGTGTGTGTGTGTGTGTGTGTGTGTTTTCTTTTTGGATTTTTGGGTCACACCCGGTGATGCACAGGGGTTACTCATGGCTCTGCACTCAGGAATCACTCTTGGTGGTGCTTAGGGTAGGTATCACATGGGATTCTAGGGACCGAACCCTGGTGGGCTGTGCGCAAGGTAAATGCCCTGCCTCCTGTACTATTGCTCCAGCCCCAGATTGTGTGTGTGTGTGTTTAAAATTTTTGAACTTTATTTACACATTGTTTTTTTTATCTAGTTGCTCATAATATAGTTGTTCCAGGTATTCAATATTCCAATACTAGTTCTACCTTCATCAGCGTGACCTCTCCTCCACTATATTCCCAGTTTCCAGTCCACTCCCCTGTTTTTTGACAGGCACAAGATAATTTATTTTGCATTGCTTGTTACCAAAAAAGGTAAGTAGAATTATCAAAAAGTAGTTTAGTCAGAGAAGTCCACAACATCCAAAAAGGAGAAAGAATAAAAGGGAATGCCCTGCCGCTGAGGAGGGGTGGGCACGTAGGGGATGGGTTGGGGGTGGTGGGAGGGATGCTGGGAACATTAGTGGGGGAAAATGGGTACTGGTGGAGGGATGGTTGAACGATCATTGTATGACTGAAGTGCAAACATTAAAGTTCATAAGTTTGTAACTATACCCCACGGTGATTCACTGATAAAAAAAATAAAAAAGATTAAAAAAAGTAGCTTAGTAAAAGAAGATTTGTGAAGCTTGTTATATCTCACAAGGGTGTAACAAAGTCATTGTCTGAGGATTTACTGAACTGTTTGTTGCTGTAGTATTATTTATGCTAAGTCTGGTGGGCCTTTATGCTACTTTCCTACCTAATTGGTTGTGCTTTTACTGAGTTGTCAGTATTGTGGAATTTGGATGCGTGAACCTGAGATGACTCTTGGCCCACTCCCATCCTGATAAGACCCCTGAGTTTTCAGCCCCAATACTGGTGTACCTGTGAGTTTCATCAGTTCAATATCTCTTCTGAGGTTAGTCATGAGGCTGAAAAGCTGGGCCGTCAGCATGGTGTTTACATGGCGGAGGCTGTCTCTGTTTTTGTTTTCTTTTAGTGTGTTTTATGTTTTAGCACTTTTTGCTTATTTAGAGTCCTCTCTTTTCCTAGACCTCCATACTCACAGACCCTTGCCAGGAGAGACAGTAAAGTGATGTGAAAACACAGCTCCGCATCTCAGGGGAGGTGGGACAAGGGAAGTTGAGATCTTAGCTAACCCTTCACTGTCAGTGGGTGTTAGAAGGACTGATCTTCTCTGACTTGGTTTGCCTTTGTTCGTTCCTCTGGAGACCTCCACTGAGATAAGGTGGGCTGGTCTCTGTCTTTCCTCCAGCTCTGGCCTTGCTGTGACATGACCCTGAGAGTGGCATGAACATCACTGTCAGTGTTTCATACTCAGCAGTTTCATCACCGTCAGCTTCTTCTTAGCTATTTTCTCTCTTTCAGTCACCTGGAATCACATTTCCTCACCCACATGCAGCTTCTTTGGGTTTTTATTTTTTCACCCTGTCTTCGAAAGGCCGTCATGGGAGCGTGGGAAATCAAAATTTTCTTTACTGTCCCCAGAGGCTTGAGGATAGTGAGATGGGATCTCTTTTGTGGCCTACCATGGAAAAATTACTACCTCCAGAGATTTCAGATCGAAGCAGCCACCAGTTTCTTTGTTCATTCTGTCCAGTGGCAGGATTCACTGTAGAGTCCAACACTCATTCTGATCACTGTCTTGACAAACATTTCCCATTCCTTGAAGTGTTTGGCCATTCCATGACATTTCTTGCCATCGCTATGTATTACCTGCCCATGTAGAGCTGCAAACAGTCTGTACCGTGTTCTTTCCCCTCATCTGTGTTTTGAATGATGAGAAAGATGGTAGATGCCCCAATCATCAAGTCAACATGGCAGAGCAATTGGCATCCTGAATCCATAAGTGACTGAAGAAACTGGCCAAGACCCCTGTCCCCAATTGTGAAATATGAGAAAGACTCTAAGTCTTACTTAGACTTCCGATGACGAACGAAATACACAGTACCTTGATTGAAGCATGAGAAAGAGCCTGGCAAGCTACCGAGAGTATCTCACCTGCATGGCAAAGCCTGGCAAGCTACCTGTGACATATTCGATATGCCAAACACAGTAACAACAAGTCTCACAATGGAGAAGTTACTGGGCCTGCTCGAGCAAATCGATGAACAACAGGAGGACAGTGCTACTATATAATATATATAATCCTGGGGTTGATTTGGATTTTTACTGGCTTTTCTCACTTCATAAGTGCTGATATTGAGTATATAATGATCTTTAGATGTCAGGAATTCTCCAAGGAATGTGGGTTCTATGGGCCGGAGACTTACCTATGGACCTTTGAAGGGTTCCTGTGTTATATTTCTACATGAATGAGTGTGTGGAGGGACTTTCCTACACCAAAACACAAGATTCGGACACCATCAGGTTGTTCAAGAATTTGACTAAATTCTGACACTACCTGTCTAAAGATGGCACAAGATTCCTGAGGTAAAGGACTTAATCTCCCAAGACTACCCTCAATCCCACCACCTCAGGTGTGAAGCACATATTAGGAACAGTCACAG
Organism: Sorex fumeus; assembly: GCF_029834395.1. Taxonomy (NCBI): domain Eukaryota; kingdom Metazoa; phylum Chordata; class Mammalia; order Eulipotyphla; family Soricidae; genus Sorex; species Sorex fumeus. The sequence continues at coordinate 10,828,368 of NW_026606099.1, forward strand.
TGACCGGCTGGTTATAAATCAGAGGTTCCTAGGGACCTCCTCTGGCTAGCCTGGCTCAAGAAGTTGGGGAATTATATTATTTAGTAGGTCACAGTCTTCTTATAAAAGAAATATAGCCCAAGGACAGTCAGGTGGAAATGATTGCACAGGGGACATTGTGAGAAGGTGACGGAATTCTCACGTACTCTCCAGGGGTGCTTCTCAAATCAATATGCCTTCACCAACTTGAAAGAGCTCTGAATTTTCTACTTCAGGTTTTTTTAAAGTCTTATTACAGTGAAATCTTTGCTTTATGTCCTTGTCATAGAACTCAACCTCTAGCCCTAGAACAAAAACAAAAACAAAAACCCCTTCCAGAAAATCAGGGCACTGAAAGGCTCATCCTGCTTCAGGTTGATTTTCCAATCAAGTGTTTTCCAATCACTACTTTTATCAACATAACAACAGAACATTTTGATATGGCTCAATACTTAAGAAAAATGTCAGTGCTTTTGGGAGCTGCGAGCCAGGTGAAGATGAAATTATATCACTTAATCACTTAACTTCCCATTAGTCGGCAATTTGCTCGAGTGGGCGCCAGTAACGTCTCCATTTGTCCCTGTTGCGTGCTAGTGTACCCCAGTGGCATCTGTTCGCTCCGGGAACATGAAGGGCCTCAAACCGATCGTTCATGATCTTGACGAAGAAGTCTGACCATCTGGTAGGTGGGTGGCCATGCGGTCTTTTGACATCCCGTGGAATCCAGTTGGTAACAGCTCTAGTCCAGCGGTCGTCTTTAAATCTCATTACGTGAACAGCCCATATGATTTTCGACACCTTGGCAAACGAGACAGTGTCCCTGATCCTTGATCGTCGACGGATGTCAGAACTCCGGATTCGTTCTCTCATTTGAGTGAAACGTGATATTCCAAGCATAGCTCTTTCTATTCTTCTTTGGGAGACCTGAATGGCGTTCTCATCTTGTTTGCATAGGGCCCAGGTCTCTGAGGCATATGTTAATGCAGGAAGAATAAAGGTAAAGGTAAAGGCCCTCCCGTTGATCGTCGATTTGCTCGAGCGGGCCCAGTAACGTCTCCATTGGAGACTTTGTTGTTACTGTGTCTGGCATATCAAATGCTCTCGGTAGCTTGCCGGGCTCTCCGAGAGGGGCGGAGGAATCGAACTCGGGTCGGCCATGTTGACCGCTTGTAAGGCGAACGCCCTACCCGCTGTGCTATCGCTCCGGCCCAATGCAGGAAGAATAGTGGAATCAAAGAGATGTGCCCAGAGCCGGAGGTTCTTTGTCCTCTTAGCTATTTCTTCGACGTTCTTGAAGGCGTTCCAAGCCGCCCTCTTCCTCCTGCGCAGCTCGGGTGCCAGGTCATTTGTCATGTTGACCTCTCGACCTAGGTACACGTAGCTGTTGCATTCGGAGATGTTCGTTCCGTTGAGAGCGAACGGGGCGTCAGGAACGAGGCTGTTTCTCATAAACATTGTCTTCGTAAGATTCAGCTGTAGTCCTACCTTTCCACACTCACGGTCAAAGTCGGCCAGCATTTGTGCCGCTTGGCTGATGTTTGGTGTTATTAAAACAATGTCATCAGCAAAGCGGAGGTGGTGTAGTTGTTGACCATCTATCTTCACTCCCATTCCTTCCCATTCCAGTCATCGCATGATGTTCTCGAGGGTGGCACTGAAGAGTTTCGGTGAAATGGTATCACCCTGCCGCACCCCTCTCTTGACATCAACAATCACTTCTTTGTAGAATGCTGAGATCCTGGTAGTGAATCCACAATACAGCTCACGGAGGATCCTGATGTATTGGGCTTGAATGCCCTGATTGGCTAGGGCTTCAATGACCGCTTCCGTCTCAACAGAATCAAAGGCCTTCTTTAAATCAAAGAACGTTAAACAGAGCGGCATCTTGAACTCCCGAGAAACCTCAATGAGCTTGGTTATGGTGTGGATATGGTCGATGGTGCTGAATCCTTTGCAGAACCCGGCTTGCTCGCATGGTTGTCCTTCATCGAGTGTTCTGCCAATCCTATTTAGGATGACTCGAGTGAACAACTTGTAGATGACAGACAATAGGCAGATCGGGCGATAGTTGCCAATGTCATGGATGTCTCCCTTCTTGAACAGTAGTATGGTCCTGCTGGTTTTCCATTATATAATTATATAATTTATATTATATATTTTATATAATTATATATATTTTATATTATATATTTTTATGGTAAAGGTAAAGGCCCTCCCGTTGTTCATCGATTGGCTCGAGCGGGCCCAGTAACGTCTCCTTTGGAGACTTTGTTGTTACTGTGTCTGGCATATCGAATACTTCACGGGGAGCTTGCCAGGCTCTGCCGTGCAGGCGAGATACTCTCGGTAGCTTGCCGGGCTCTCCGAGAGGGGCGGAGGAATCGAACTCGGGTCGGCCATGTTGGCTGCATGCAAGGCAAACGCCCTACCGCTGTGCTATCACTCCGGCTGGAGCGATAGCACAGCGGGTAGGGTGTTCGCCTTACAAGCGGCCAACATGGCCGACCCGAGTTCGATTCCTCCGCCCCTCTCGGAGAGCCCGGCAAGCTACCGAGAGTATTTGATATGCCAGACACAGTAACAACAAAGTCTCCAATGGAGATGTTACTGGGCCCGCTCGAGCAAATTGACGATCAACGGGAGGGCCTTTACCTTACCTTTACCTTTACCTTACCTTTATGGTAAAGGTAAAGGCCCTCCCGTTGATCGTTGATTTGCTCGAGCGGGCCCAGTAACGTCTCCATTGGAGACTTTGTTGTTACTGTGTTTGGCATATTTTTATATTATATATTATATTATATATTTTATATAATTTATATAATTATATTATATATTTTATACAATTTATATATATTTATATATATAAAATCAACACAAACTTAGTCACAAGCATTGATTTATTCGAATGCCTAACAACCTGAATCGGACGATTACACTTGAATAAATGTGGCTCACTACCGGCAGTTTCTATCTTTGTTGTCTATGCACCAACATCCAGTTATGGTGAAAAAGAAACTGAGAAATTCTACATGAAGCTGGAGAAGTTCTATAAAGAAGATCACACCTTCTACAAGATCATTGTTGGTGATTTTAATGCCAAGATAGGACCAAGAAGATCAGTCGATGAACTCCACATCAAAACCCATGGCCTGGAATGGAACGAACAGGGTGACAGACTGTCTGAGTTCATCATGTCAACCAAAACCTTCCATGGTAACTCACAATTCCAAAAGGCTGAATCTAAACGTTGGACATGGGAGTCTCCCGATGGACGGTTCCACAATGAAATAGACCACATCATATTCAATCGGCGGTTTTGCCTAACCGATGTTGCTGTTGTCCCAAAATTCCAAACGGGATCAGACCACCGTCTTCTTCGTGCAAAATTCTACCTCACAGAACGAGGAGAAAAGAATGCAAGGTTTAAGAAGAGGACTCCCAGAACAACCACCAACTGGGAGCTCTTTGGCTCTATTGCGGCAACATGGGAAGATACCGTCATTGACAACATTGATGAGGAATACAATCGAATGATTCAGCACCTCCATGATTGTGCAAGGAATGCCAAGAGAGAGATAACCACAAAAAACCGTCTTTCTTCGAACACTCTTGAACTTATTCGCCAACGTGGCTTGGCACATGCCTCAGGCAACCACAAGCGAACATCCGAACTGGCAAAACAGTGCAGAGAAGCCATCAAGGATGACCTCAAAAACAGGAGAGCAGCAGTACTGGTAGATGCAGCAGAAGCTGGGAAAAACATTCGTAATGCCCGCCTGTCCTTCACCAACTACAAAACCAAGATGACTGCCCTCCGACATCATGATGGATCTATCACATCTTCCAGAAGGGCAATGGAGAAGATTATTCATGACTTCTAATCAGATCTCTTTAATAACCACATCCACTTGCCCACATACCACATACCACATGATGGATATGTCGTTCCCAGTGTTCTCCCTTCCGAAATCCAACATGCCATCTCGTCGGTAAAGAAACAAAGAGCACCTGGCCCAGACAAGATCAGACCTGAACACCTGAAGAACTTACCATCAGTACTCATCAATACATTGGCTCGACTCTTCACATGCTACCTGTCTGAATGCAAGGTTCCATCCCAATGGAAAACCAGCAGGACTGTACTACTATACAAGAAAGGAGACATCCACGACATTGGCAACTATCGCCCAATCTGCCTATTGTCTGTCATCTAAAAACTATTCACTCGAGTCATCCTGAATAGGATTAGCAGAACACTAGATGATGGACAACCATGTGAACAAGCTGGATTCCGAAAAGGATTCAGTACCATTGACCATATCCACACAATAACCAAGCTCACTGAGGTATCTCGGGAGTTCAAGATGCCGCTCTGTCTAACGTTCATTGATTTAAAGAAGGCCTTTGATTCTGTTGAGACGGAAGGTGTCATGGAAGCCCTAGCCAATCAGGGTGTACAAACTCAATACATCAGGATCCTTTGTGAGCTCTATTGCGGATTCACTACCAAGATCTCACCATTCTACAAAGAAGTAATCATCCATATCAAGAGAGGGGTTCGGCAGGGTGATACCATTTCACCAAAACTCTTCAGTGCCACCCTCGAGAACATCATGCGACGACTGGAATGGGAAAACATGGGAGTGAAGATAGATGGTTGGCAACTACACCACCTCCGCTTTGCTGATGACATTGTTTTAATAACACCAAACATCAGCCAAGCGGCACAAATGCTGGCCGACTTTGACCGTGAGTGTGGAAAGGTCGGACTACAGCTGAATCTTACGAAGACAATGTTTATGAGAAACAGCCTTGTTCCTGACGCTCCATTCGCTCTCAACGGAACCACCATCTCCGAATGCAACAGTTATATATACCTAGGTCGAGAAATCAACATGATGAATGACCTGGCACCTGAGTTGCGCAGGATTAAGAGAGCGGCTTGGAATGCCTTCAAGAGCATTGAAGAAATAACTAAAAGGACAAAGAACCTCCAGCCACGAGCACATCTCTTTGATTCCACTATTCTTCCTGCATTAACATATGCCTCAGAGACCTGGACCCTACAAAAACAGGATGAGAACGCTATTCGGGTCTCTCAAAGAGGAATCGAAAGAACTATGCTTGGAATATCACGATTCACTCAAATGAGAGATAGAATCCGGAGTTCTGATCTTCGTCAACGCTCAAGAATCAGGGACGCTGTCTCATTTGCCAAGACATCAAAAATCAGATGGGCTGGACACGTAATGAGGTTTACAGACAACCGCTGGACTAGAGCCATTGCTGATTGGATTCCACGGGACATCAAAAGATCACGTGGACGCCCACCTATAAGATGGTCAGACTTCTTCGTCAAGACCCTAAATGATCGGTTTGAGGCTCTGCATGTTCCTAGAATGAACAGATACCATTGGGCTACGCTAGCACGCAACTGGGATGAATGGAGACGTTACTGGCACCCACTCGAATAAATCGATGAATAACGGGGATTAAGTGATTAAGTGATAAGTGATATTATATTATTATATTATAATATATTATATTATTATACATGTATATCATATTTATATATTATATATATTTATATAAATTTATATAAATTATATAATTCTTGTAAATTACCATATCACAGGGCCTATTGTTAACTCCCGGTGAAGGTAAAAAAACCTCACTTTTATGCATAGATACATGACACAGATACTACAAATTGAGGAATAAGGAGGCAATTGGGTTTTTATAAGAAAGGAGGGCAGGGAAGCACATTGTTAGGAGGGGTGGGTTGTAGAAAGGTGGGTGGCAGGGTGACTAGTAAATTACTTCAGGGCTGGTTCCCCGAGTGACACTTCTGATAAGAAACAGATTTCTGATGCAGAAACGCTTATCCTTTAGGACTTGATAATGGAACATCCTCACCATTTTCAACCATCCTTGTCCAGGTGAGTTTTTTTGGATCTTAATATTGAACTCGGTTCTTCATTTCTCTGGACCAGCTTCGTTAGTCTGGGACACAGTCCCTTCATCCTTGTTTTTAGGACTTTAATTGTAGTTGTGCTCGGTTGGTGATTTCCTTAATAACTTCAGCTCCCTCTTGGCTATTTTCAAGGACAATCCTGATTCAGCTTGGAAGAGTTGTCTTATTTGTAAAAGAACTCCTCTCCTAGTCCCAGGCAAAGCATGGTGGAGCAGAATTGGGCACAGAGGAGGTGATGTTTTTGAGGTTTTTGAGTCAGCCATAAAGTGAAAAAAAAGAATGTCCCTTTAGGCCCTGCAAAACTCTGGGCCATAGTCCATTTGTATTTCAAGCTTCTGCTGAAGAGGCTAATGACTGCATCTCTAACAGTAAAAGCCAGATGTGTTCACCCAACCAATGTCCACCTCTGCCGCCCCCTTTTTTGCTGGAACTGGGGATTGAATCCAGGACTTCACACAGTAAGCCAAGATCTGTACTGTTATGGATGAAACGAGCAGGGAGAGGCCAGATTAATAAGACCTTGGGTTTGGCCCCTAGATAATGGTACCATCTGATTGGTCATTTTATAAACCCATATTTGCATAGGACATGTAGAACTGATCTGTCAGTTCCACACATTCTCATTTTTAAACAGCATAATCAAATTGTAAAGCGTGGGGGAAGCATAAGCTATATAAATTTAAGCCATGGAATGCATAAATGCGGTGGTTGGGGGTTGTTGCTGGTGCTGTTACATGAGCTAAGAAATAAAGAGCTAGGGGGCACGGGGAGGGGTGGTTGGTGTGCTAATCTTACCTGCTTTCCACAAGAACCTAAAGGAAGTGAGATCCACTGCAACTATTTTGGCAACTGTGGCACGAACAACAACCCTATAAGCTAGACTGGATGTTTCTTTACCAAGGGTGTACTGATGGCCTTACAAGGTCTGGATTTATATGGCACCCAGTGATTTTCAGGGCTATATATCTAGTCCTAGGCCATACCAGACAGGAGACTAACAGAAATCCTCCTAAAGTTTGATGTAGATTCAGACAAGACCTCCTGGATTGGCGACTTCCTCATTGCCACCAACACTCCTTTTGGGAAACCTTTCCACACAGTTCCCTTTACTTCTTACCTTCACATACCAGTCAGTATAGACACTTTCCTACCGCACCACATGTATCTCAAGAAGTTGGCTAGATTGCTACTCTGACTTCTACTCAGAGTGGCTGTTTCTCCCTTTCATCTCTGCTGGTATGGATTGCTCATGGCCCAGTGATCTTAATCGAGAGGTGCCTACCCATCTAAGTATATGCTCTTGGCCCCATCCTAACCCACAGGGTTAGTATATGCTGATGTGTTCATCTGTGAGGAAGCAGCTTTCAGCCTCACTCCGGGGTTCTGATCCATGGGGCAGCAGCTCTTGGCCTGCTACTAGATGATCACTCACGAGACAACAGTTCTGAGACTTGGTGGATGTGGGACCCCTGCTACCAGGATATCTCTTTTGCTTGTGCATTTCAGGAGGGGAATCATCAAAGGGGAATCATCAAATGACACATCCTTGGAATGATCAGTGCAAAATTGGGAGAAATCTCATCTCCGGTCTCAATTTATTTTTAAACTAAGATCTGGAAAAATCAGGAAACCTGGCTGGAACAGCGGAGCATTAATTATGATTTTATTTGGAAATTAGATTGATTTCTAGAAGGATGGGTAAGGATATAGAAATTCCCTATGTCCAGTTCTTCTATGTCCAATGTGGAAAACCTGACATCTGCCACAACTTCTTCTGGACCCAGGTTTACAGGCTGCTGTTCTGAAAGGTTGACCTGGGTTCGATTCCTCCGTCCCTCTCGGAGAGCCCGGCAAGCTACTGAGAGTATCCCGCCCACACGACAGCGCCTGGCAAGCTCCCCGTGGTGTATTTGATATGCCAAAACAGTAACAACAAGTCTCACAATGGAGACGTTACTGGTGCCCGCTCGAGCAAATCGATGAATAATGGGAGGACAGTGCTACAGAGCTACAGTTCTGAAGGGACCCTGTAGATCACACTCTCCCTTTAGAGCCCACAGCTTGAACTTAAACTTCGTACGTAGGCCCACTGCCACCCAGTAAACCATCCAATTCAAAACCAAGTTCTTGGTGCCCTCTTCAAGAAGCACCCTGAGGGGAGTTTGGGATACTTAAAATCCTCCTGGAAGGATTTGAAGCAAATAAAACTACACCTGGGATACATTTTGGGTTTTCTGATAAATAAACATATTGGAGGTGTCCAGAACCTGACACAGGGGTTTGAAATGACTTGGATGACGAGATACTCATTTGAAAGCAAATCCGAATGAAAGATGAGAGACTCACTGTCTTAGTGATGTGGAGGGCTTTGAGGAGCAGTTTCATCTGATGACTGCTGCCTGCCTACCCAGAAGCATTGCAGTTCCCCAAGCTGACCCAGAGTGGGATTACAACCAAGATGCTTTCACATGCTTGGCACTCTACAGGCTTGTCTAGTGGAGGGGTTAAAAAGAAATAGCTCTAATCCCCTCGGCTCTCCACAAGATCACTTAGCATTCAACAAGAGCCTAGAAAAAACCCTAACAGTCTTTATAGACAGACAGAGGCTATAAGCAATATGTTCTTTATTCACGATTGCCAGAATCTGTAAACAACCCAAGTGCCTAAGAACAAATAACTGGATACAGAAACTATGGTACATCTACATAATGGAGTACTACGCAGCTCTTAGGAAAAACGAAGTCATGAAATTGGCTTATACTTGGATGGACTTGGAGAATTTCATGCTAAGTGAAATGAGGCAGAGGGACAGACCTAGAATGATTTGACCGATATTAAAAAATAGTATAAGAATAATACCCAGGGGCTGGAGTGATAGCATAGCGGGTAGGACGTTTGTCTTGCATGCATACCGGGTTTGATTCCCAGTATCCCATATGGTCCCCAGACCACTGCAAGGAGTAATTCCTGAGTGCATGAGCCAGGAGTAACCCCTGAGCATCGCCGGGTGTGACCCAAAAAGAAAAAAAAAGAATAATACCCAAAGACAGTAGGAATGAGGTTGACCAATGTATGAAAGGAAACTGGCTACAAATTGTGGGGGAGGGCAGTTAGGACATAAAAGATTCCACTACAACAATGATAATTGGAAATGATCACTCTGAATAAGAACTGAGAACTGAAAGGAAGTAAAGGGATATACAGAGACCTTTTCAGTAACAGAGTCATGGACCATAGTGTCCATAAGGAAAAGAGAAAGAGAAAGAGAGAGAGAGAGGGAGAGAGAGAGGGGGGAGAGAGGAGAGAGAAAGAGAGCTCGTTCTGAGAGCTGCTCCCCCATACTTCCCGAAGCATACTCCATCATATACTCCAGTTTATAAACCCTTGTGACAACTGGACAATTCTCAGCAGAAGAAAAATTTACAGTAAAGTCATAGTTAATGTTGGCAAAAACATGTAGTCATTCTTAACATCTTGGCTTAATAAGAAAAAAATGCATTTAAAAAATTTATTTTTTTGAGGGGGGGCACACCTAGTATTGTACTATCTTTCCACCCCGCATTTGAATTTTAAGATGTTACCTGAACCAGAAACCATTCTAAGTGCAACGCAAGTACAAATTAATGTTGAATAATTCATCAGCAGATACAAGGTTGGCCTGGTCTTACGGCTACTGAGGGCTGCCTATCTGCCAGGTGGTCTCAGCAGGGTCTGAAACAGAGACGGGCAGGGCCCTGGGCTGCCCAGTCAAAAGGGGAAGGAATTTTCTCTTTACAGCGGACTAATAAAGGCCTCTGGAAAGCCAGCTCCTCTCTGCCCAATTTAATTCTACAGTCTGCATACCAAGAGGGCAACCCAGTCAATGAGCTCCAGTGTTTGTTGCCGTCTTTGTCTCTAAGCCTCTCATGAGGCAAGTGAGAGTCAAAAGAACACTGGCTTACACCTATTTCTATGGCGAGTGATGGGTTTCTTCTCCCCAAAACTTCAGACTACCTCAATCTCAGTTCATTTCCAACTTGAGTTTTAGTAATATTGGTAAATGAGAAAAGAGAAGGCACCCCCTCCATCCCCCTGGGATTTTTGGGTTCTTTATTCCTTACCAAAGAATTAGTGTGCATGACATACACAAACATCTCAGCAAACCCCAGATCTTGGTGTAGAGGAGAAAAGACCAGAGACAGAAACAGAAAGGCGAAAATCAAAGTTTTTAAAAAATTAAAAAAAAAGGTTTTTTTGACCACTTCTGGTGGTACTCAGGGCATACTGCTGGGTCTATGCTTAGGGATCACTCCTGGTAGGCTGGGGGACCATGTGGGGTGACAGTCATGGAACCAGCATCAACCACATACCATCTAAGCACCCTGCCCACTGTACTATCACTCCAAGAAGCCTTTACTAAAGGAAGTGCATCCCTCAAGAAGTAGGTCTCTCGAGGCCAGGAGGATTGGTCCTAGGTTAGAAGCCTGATTCAAGTGCTGGGGAAGAAGGCAGTTGGGATAGAGAAGGGACCACTATGATAATGTGGAAATGAACACTCTGGGTGAGAATGCAGGTAAAGGAATAAACCTGATAACCTCTCAGTACCTGTATTGCAAACCATATTGCTCAAAAGGAGAGAAAGAGAGAGAGAGAGAGGAAAAAGAAAAGTGCTTGCCATAAAGGCAGGCTGGGGATTGGGGATGGGAACTAGCGGGAGGGAAACTGGGGATGGGAAATAGACCCTGGTGGAGGGATGAATGTGTTAGGATGCGGACCGTGATCTCCCTTTAACGACAAAGAGACTCCAGAGACTGCAAACAGCAAGCAAGGTTTATTGTAAGGCTGGCTAGCCAGGGTTGAGCTGCTTACACAGACACGCAGGTCAGATAGGTGAGGCAAGACCCCAAACTTCTTCAAAGGGGATCTTATATAGGCCTTCACTGGCCGTTACAGCAAAGCCCGCGCATTTCATAGCCAATAGATTTGTAACAACATATGCTTTCTTAACCAATCCATTTAAAAGTACATCACTCCTTAGTCTATAGATTCAAAGATCAGCATTTACGTACATAGGCATTGTGGCTAGTAGGCATCTGGTAACTGGGACATTTGGCTATCACCTGGCTCCCTTTGATTCGGTGGAAGTGGATAAGGGAAATGTTCCTAACAGAGGTAACAGATCTGGAAGGGCCAACAAAAGGTTTCTGAATTTACATTCCAGCTGGGAAGAGTCCACAAATGGTTTCAGAATTTACATCCCAATAAGGAAGGGCTTCACAGCTAAGGCTCTACTAGGGAGGGGGCAGGAAAGGGAGAGTTACTAATTAGTAGAGTTTTAACTCTGGAATCTCCCTGGGGTCCCAAGGGACCTTACAGGTGTTGGAAAATTGTCAGACCTAACCATGAGCACATGAGCTGATTTGTAGTTGTGTATCTCACTGTGATTCAGTTAAAAAGAAATCATATATATAAAAATCCATATATGTGTAAATATAGGAATTAGGTGGTTGTGAGACCCCTGTGTCCTCCTTTGTCCAGGATGATGAATGAGGGGCCTCCCCAGACCCCCCCCAGGTGGCAAGTGCTGCCCTGCCAGGGGAAGTCACATGCCAGCCTGGTTTGACTTCTGAAGTGATAAACACTCCTACTTTCTTTTTGTCCACACATCTGTCCAGTGCCCTGGACTGGTGCTCAGTGACTCATAGGTGAGAAATATGAATGGTTAGAAGGAAAATTCCTGGTGGTGCTCAGTAGACCATATGGGATGCTGGGAATCGAACCCTGGTTGGCCGTGTGCAAGCCCCACTCGCTGTGCTATGGCTCCAGCCCCAGAGAATCTCTCCTTATGGGTTGCAGTGAATTTAAATGAGCAGAGTGGTCAAGTCCAGCTGGTGTATTGTAAATATTTGGGACTTTCTGTTCCTAACTATCTTGACTCTTGCGCTTACGACCCTTTGGGCATAAATTTTGCCTCCCCTCATTAAAGTATCTGCTTTCAACTCCCTATTGTTTAACACAATAAGGACACTTAGGTATTCTAAAGTCTTTGGTGCTCTCTTGAATCTTGAGTACTCTTTTATTAGGATTTTGTTTGTTTGTTTTTATAAACTTCCCTGGGCTAACAGTCTTTTTGGTTGTTAGCTCCTTATGGGCCCTGCCCCAAGAAGATTCCAGGTTATTTCTAATTTCTACTTCACTTTTTTTTTTCATCTTTCAAGTATTTTTCTGCTGCCTGGAAATGGTTTACTGTTTCTTTGGAGACTTTACCTTGAATTGACAGTGATTCTGGGAATAAAAATGTCTCTGGGCCAAAAGAGCATGAGGTATGCAGTCAGGCAGGGGGCCCCTTGGCGACATTTCAGAAATGTTTGAAGAGGCAAGACTGATCTGAAAAGGAGTTATTTTGCTGCAGGCACCAGACTCAAGACCCCAAGGCTAGGCCTCCTCAGGATGTAATTCAGGAACAAAGGCCCTAATGGAGAATCATCAGACCACCAGACATCCCCCCCCCCCCCCCCCCCAAAGTCCTAGTATGACTCAACTGGCACTGAAAGCCCAACAGGAAGCAGTTTGGAAAAGGTCATGACCAACTTCCCAAAGTAACTTGGGCCACTGTGTCCTGGAGCTGCCTGCGTCTCTACTATGGAAGTGTAATTTTCCTTCCCTTTCACTTTACAAGGTTTCCATCTATTTCTGGAGGAGACAGTGTTCTTTCTTTCTGTTCGTTTTTATAAAGTTGTAATTTTTTAACTGAATCACAGTGAGCTCCACAGGTGCAAAGTTGTTCATGATCGGGTTTTGGTCATATAATGTTGCAACCCTTGTCCCTTCACCAGTGTACATTTTCCACCATCTGACTCTGTTCCTTGTTTTGAACACTTTTCTGTCTTAATTAAACTCTTCTTTACTATTTTCCACTGAAATGCTTTTTTAAAAAGAATCAAGAATCTGGGTCCAAATGGAGGCCAGGACTGATCCCTGCTTTTCCTGAGCACAGCTTCCTCGTTTCTCTCTCTCTTGGTTTCCTCTTCTTCTGTCTGTTCTGTGATTCTCCTTTTCAATCTACCTGTACCTTCTCCTGCAAAAGATCACGTCACAGCACTTTATTTTTTTGCCATACTGCAACGCTAACACTTAATCACTAGTCTCCCCCAGCTCATAAGGCAGGCTTCCAACCGTGGAGTAATCTTCCTGGCCCTTGTCTCCACTGTCCTTGGGTGTTAGTCTCATATTACGATATTTTATATTCTACAAAGGAGTGCAGTCATTCTATGTCTGTCTTTCTCTTTCTGACTCTTCACTTAGCATAATACTCTCCTTATCCATTCACTTATAAGCAAATTTCATGATTTCATCTTTCCTGACAGCTGCATAGTATTCCATTGTGTAGATGTACCAAAGTTTCTTTAACCAAAGTTATCTGTTCTCGGGCACTCAGGTTGTTCCCAGATTCTGGTTACTATGAACAGTGCTGCAATGAACATACAGGTGCAGATGTCATCTCTACTGTGCTTTTTAGCACCCTCGGGATATATTCTCAGAAGTGGTATTGCTGGGTCAAATGGGAGCTCAATTTCTAGTTTTTTTGAGAAACATCCATACTGTTTTCAAAAAAGACTGGACCAGTCAGCATTCCCACCAACAATGAAGAAGAGTCCCTTTCTCCCTACATCCACGCCAACACCTGTTGTTTTTGTTCTTTTGGATGTGTGCCAGTCTCTGTGGTGTGAGATGATATCTCATTGCAGTTTTTTGCAGTTTTCGTTCTTTAAACTAGAGTTTTTCAACCTTTTTCTGACTGTGGCCCCTTTTGACCTTGTTTCCTACCTGTGACTCTCCCAGGTTCTACTGGTTGACCCCCTAGTTTCATGCTGTGACCATCCTTTGTGTGATTTTCACCTGTAAAATATTTTTGGACTATCCTGGGGGCCGAGAGGGGGGTCATCTGCCCCCTGGTTGTGAAGTGCTGGCTTAAACCAGCCTTAGTGTGAAGGGGTTTGGAGCATGGAGATAGCTTCTCCCTGATGGGAATTCTGGTGGACAAGATGGAGTTATAGCACAGAGAGCTAATGTCTGTAAGAGCAATAGAGTGGGATTGGAGAGAGAGAGAGAGAGAGAGAACACTGCATCACAAAATTTATTAAACCTTGAGGCATTCCCAAATACCAAATAGAGTGGACTTGGTTTGGGAGGGTATATGGGAGATTCTGGATTTCTCAGAATTATCAAAGAGTGATAAATGGCCCTTACAAGTTTTTTCCTTCTTGGTTGGGAGATTTGGTCTATTCTGAGGACCCATATATCCTTACTTGGGGGCACTCATCTTTTAGACCAGATTTTGGAGTTTCAGTTTGATGTTAGCATATATCAAATTGAAGTTTTCGGTGTGAGATTGGGGTGTGAAAGAGATAGTAGGTTCAAAAGACAGTGCTTCCCAGGAACTTGGCAGGGGAGGGGTTCAGGACTAGTAAGAGTTTGCCATGAATATCTCCTTTGTATGGATGTTAGGGTCCTTCCAGTCCCACAAGGTAGTTGTCAGGATCTTTCTGAGATCTACATGATCTTCATGGCACAGGGACTCATCCTGATCACCTGAGTTTTTGGAGACCTGTCACCTTAGTTTGAAGCAAGGGATTACTCTTTGCAGAAACAGGAAGCCAGTCCTGACCTCCTCCACATTCCCAGGTTTGTTGCCTACCCTTGTAGCAGAAAAAAAATAGTAAAATATAATAGTTTCATTCGGGAAATATGAGGGGGACGTGAGGAGAAATATGTTAGGGGAAAACAATAATAAATCCTCCCCTAAGAGGGAGAGGCAAAGGGAGAGGGTGACGAGGGAGAGAGAGACAGAGGGAGAGAAGCAGAGGCAGAGGGAGAGAGAGAGGGAGACAGAGAGACAGAGAGAGGAAGGTAATGCGTTCAAGAGAGCACATGTGCATTTCCGGGAGACAGTGCTACTTGCTTTTGCAAAGCTAGTTTTGTAGGGTTTTCCCCAACTGCTCCTGCTTTGGGCTTTATTTGTTGATAAGAATCCTTGCTAGGCTATTATCAAGAGAAAAGGACTTTGAACGTGTGTTGGTCTTATTTGGAGCCTTCTCTTCCTGCTGAAGTTTCTCTTACTCGAAAGGTGTCCAGCCTTCTCTGGTTTGGCACTGGCACCAGTTAGAGTCTTATCAGGCCTTAGCTCCTGCTTCTCTAATGGGTCCAATCTTTATGTTCTTGGGACGCTTCTTGGAGGGTGACGGGGTAATTTTGTGGGATCATATCTTGGTTTACTAGTTACTGAAACTCACAGTTAGGGAGCTCTCTATCTACAGTCAATATCAAAAACCTGTGTCAGCATAAAAACTTTTGGGGAAGGATTCTTATTGGAATCTGAAGAAGTTGCATCAACAGATAAGACTCACCTTGTCATGCCTGGGAACCGGGATGATGGTGGGGAGAGCAGTCATTCTCTCATGGGAGGCATGGGCGAAGGAAACAACCACAGTGGCAGACATAGGTGACCTACCTGAAATTCCTCGCTCATTTGTGGCTTGTGTCTGTCCGTTTTTATGTTTGATTTTTCTTTTTAGCAGGTAGGGCGTTTGCCTTGCACTCAGTCGACCCGGGTTCGATTCTTTCATCCCTCTCGGAGAGCCAGGCAAGCTACTGAGAGTATCCCTTGTGCACGACAGAGCCTGGCAAGCCCCCCGTGGCCTATTCAATATGCCCAAAACAGCAACAACAAGTCTCACAATGGAGACGTTACTGGTGCCCGCTCGAGCAAATCGATGAACAGGAGGACAGTGCAGTGCTACAGTGCTAGTGTACACGCATTGTGCTGCTTGCTCCAGCGTCACTTTTAGGCTGTCTGGGACAGAGACAGGAATTTCCCTGGTGTGCCTGGATGTGCCCCCGGAGAGTCCAACAGAGGCTCCAGGAATTGGATCGGTGCCTGCTCCTCCATGTGCGTGTCCTGGTGTTGTGTAAGCCAACTTTGGTGCCTGATGCCACTCTACGGATCCTGCTTTTCAGGCTGGAAAGTTGCTCTTTGACTGGCCCTGAAGGTCTGTCACGTCCAGCTGTTCCAGCTGTTTACTCGGAGACTCTCATTCCATTGATGTGAGTGGTTAGAGGTGTTTGAAAGGAGATACCAGGTATCTTGAGTTTTGTGGGCAGGGCGTAAGAAGGCAGTCGGAGTGAGGTATCTGGGTATTTGGGGTTGGAGGCAAAGTTTTCTTTCTTTGTTTTATTTTTTGATTGTTTGTTTTTGGGACATACCTGGCAGTGCTCAGGACTTACTCCTTTGCACTTGGGCTCTTGCTGTTGGGCCTCAGTCTGTGCATCTTGAGCTCAGCTGGGCCTGCCAGCGTACTTAAAACTGAGTTCTTCGACTTCTCAGAGTATGGTGCCGGTTTTCAATGGCTCTTGGTGAGAATTTTTGCAAGAGCAAATTAATGCTAGCCGGGAAGTGGTGACATAATGGAAGTCTCACCCACCACTGGTAGTACTGCAAACTGATTCAGCCACTGTAGAAAACAGTATAGAGACTTCTCAAAAAAAAAAAAAAACCCAAGCAAACAATAACAACAACAAAAAAACCCAAAAACTAAAAATAAAACTACCATCCAATCAAGTAATTCCACTCTTTAGTATCTATCTAAAGAACACAAAACCATGAATATAGAAGATAAATGTACAGCTAGATTTTTTGAAGTTATATCTATAATGCTGGAACAATAGCACAGCAGTAGGTCGCTTGCCTTACAAGCGGCCAGCATGGCCGACCCGAGTTTGATTCCTCCGCCCCTCTCAGAGAGCCCGGCAAGCTACCGAGAGTATCTCGCCCACACGGCAGAGCCTGGCTCCCCGTGATGTATTCGATATACCAAACACAGTAACAAGTCTCATGATGGAGACGTTACTGGGCCCGCTCGAGCAAATCGATGAACAATGGGAGGACCGTGATCTATAATAGCTTAGATGTGGAAATAATCCAAATACCCAACGACAAATGCGTGAACAAAAAGTTGAGTATATCTAGACAGTAGAATACATATCAGCTCTAAGAAAAGATAAAATCTTGCATTTTTTTGCCTACCACACCGACTAGCATGAAATAAGGGAAGGAAGCAAAAATATTAGATGACATCATTTATATGTGATATATAAAAAAAACAGACCAAGGGAATAGATAATGCCCAATAAAAACAAATCTGTAGACTTTGACAGTAGAACCAAAGAGGGGTGGGGTCGCTTGGTGGGGAAGGACAATGACTGAGATAGACCCAGGGAAAGACTGGAAGGATAGGCAACTTTGGGGTGACTGTGGCATTGTAACATTGTAGAGCAAAATCAGAGGCATCAATAGTATTTAAATCATGCTACTTCAATAATAATAATCACTGTCATCCCATTGATCGTCAAATTACTTGAGTGGGCGCCAGTAATGTCTTTCTTCCTCCCAGCCCTGAGATCTTCTTACTCGTCTTTTCCCAACCATTGGAGGCTCTCTCAGGGTCAGGGGAATGAGACCTACTGTCGTTACTGCATTTGGCATATCAAATACATCATGGGTAGCTTGCCAAGCTCTGCCTGTGCAGGTGGGATACTCTTGGTAGCTTGCTGGGCTCTCCGAGAGGCATAAATGGGTAGGAAGTGTCTTATAATGTGTTACAAGGCTGAGAACCGAAAAGCGGCCTGGAGTGTGGCGGTGGTTGGGCAGTGGAGGTCGGCTGCTGGGGTTGGGTCCCTTGGTGTGGGGAGGGCTCTCACCCACACCACAGCCTGGCGTGGAGTCTGGTGGCATAGTTCTGGGAGCCTCCCTTTATAATAACAAAGCTAACATAAAACAAAGTTTCTCACATCCTGTCCACCATTGAGCTGCCAATACCGGCTTTATCAATATCTCTTGGACCCTCTCTACCTTTGGTGCTTTCCATGCCTTTTCCCTCTGGCAACCTCTGTGTTGCAGTCTGAATCCAAGACAAATCCAAGGGTTTTGTCAGCTCCCTTTTAATGAATTAATTTTCTCTTTTGCTTTGGGCCTATATCCAGCAGTGCTCAGGGTTTACTCCAGGCTCAGCAACCAAGGATCATTCTAGCTCAGGAGACAATATGGGGTACCGGGGATTGAATTTGGGTTAGGTGTGTATAAGGCATGAACCATGCCCACTGTACTATTTCTCTGGTTATCTTCTTCCTTTTATACTAAGTACTCTAACACACACACACACACACACACACACACACACACACACACACAGAGCAAGGTGGCAGAAGCATTTTTTTGAGGTGACAGATGTTCATTACTTTGTGGTGAATGTTTCGTGGTTATATTTAGATAAACAAAGTGTATACGTTCAATATTTGCATTTTTTTCTAAATTAAGCGTATCCCAGTAAAGGAGGAAGAGGAAATTCAAAGGACAAAAATAAAACAGAGAAGTTGCGATTTTATATGGGTTGCTAGGAAGAGATCTTCCTAAACACATGATATTTGAGTAAGGATCTGAGGCAGTGACGAAGAGCCAGATGGTTAGCGGGGAGAAAACTACTAGGCAGGAATGAAAAATCCTTGAGTCAGGAATACGGCTGATGTGCTGGGGAGAACAGGGGGCTCTGTGCAGACATCGCTGAGTAAGAAGGGCACAGAATCACAGGAGGAACGTGGTAAGACCTGGAGGAGTGGGTACGACATTGAAGAATTTATCTATCTTTCTCTCTGAGCACACAAAGTTTTGGAAGAGTCGAATAAAGTGGTTTATAGTCATGTGAGGGCTGGAGTGATAGCGCAGCGGGTAGGGTGTTTGCCTTGCATGCTGCCAACCCAGCAAATCCAGGTTCGATTCCTCCGCCCCTCTTGGAGAGCCTGGCAAGCTACCAAGAGTATCTCGCCCGCATGGCAAAGCCTGGCAAGCTCCCCGTGGTGTTTTCGATATGCCAAACACAGTAGCAACAAGTCTCATAATGCAGACGTTACTGGTGCCCGCTCGAGCAAATCTATGAAGTGCGGGAGAACAGTGCTACAGTGTTATAGTCATGTGAACTGTCATTGAAAACTGGCTGTTGTGAGAATAAGCGAAGGGGGCAAGGCTGATCAAAGAGGTCAAGGCAGAAGCAAGGAAAATCAGCTAAGAGGCCATGGCCTAAATCTGAGAGTAAACTATGGGGACTTGGATTTGTTCATCAAAAAGGAGCAAGGGCTTCAAAGAGGTCAAGGAAGATGGTGTAAAGGTCATTGTGGGGGAATACAGGTACCCTAGGTCATAAAGGTAGTAAAGGCAGAAGCAGCAAATCATGAATAACTTTCTAAAAATTTGGGAAAACAATAGGCAGAAGGACACACTTGCAAATGGAAGTGCTTCTCTGTGTTTTATGAAGAGGATGCACAAAGAGAAAGGGCAGAAATAAGTTAAAAAATAGAGAAAAGGCAAGATTTGGACCACTTTGAATGCCAAGCTAAGGATTATGAGCTATGCAGTGAAAAATGGAAATTATGAGATGCATTTGATGATGTTGTAGAGCGAGAGATAGATGAGAATGCCACGATTTTATTTCCTTATCCTTTTATCATTTTGGATTGTCCATCACCGTTCTCTTGGGCTCTTCCTTTCTAGTCCGTTTTATTCACTGGCTTCGTTTTCTCTTCTTGTTTCTATGTCTCTTCCAGTCATACTTCTCTGTCTAAAGAAACATTCCTTCAGTTAAAACAAACAAGCAAACAATCACAAAAGAAGTCCTCAATCATGTTTTCTCTTTTTTAAAAAAATTTTTTTATTGAATCACTATGAGATACAGTTACAAAGCTTTCATGATTGACTTCAGTCATACAAGGGTCAAAGTTTTCTCTTTACTTTTGCTTTTGTTCTTTCTTTATAATGGAATGGACAAACTGGCAGGCTATCGAATGTAGCCTGACCACAAGGCAGAGTCTGGCAAACTCCCCGTGGCGTACCCAATATGCCAAATACCAGTAACAATGATGGGTCTCATTCTCCTAAAGAGCCTTGAATATAATCTCAGGACTAGGATGAAAGAGACATTACTGGGGCCTGCTTGAGGCAATCGACGAATAATAGGATGATTTGTGATTTGTGATTTTTATAATGGAATACAATTGACATTTAACATGTACAAAGTTCGAGTTGTACAATGTGATTATTTTACATATTTAAATATACTCAGTGATGATCAAAATATTAATCAACACATTTCATGAAATTGTCTTTGGTTTTGGTGGACAGATGTGTGTACTCTACACTTGTAGTGGCTTTTATGTGTCAAATATGGTACTGTTATCTAGCTGCTCTGTGCTTTCACTAGTTCTCTAGAATTTCTAGTGGTCAATTGGATATTGCTCTTTCAGCAACTTCTCCCTATGTCTCCCACTGACGTTATTGGCAGGCATCATTCTGCTCAGTTTTTCTAAATATTTGTCTTAGTTTTGGGGCTGCGTCCAGTGACTAAACAATATTGCTCTTAGCAACCACTAGGTCAATGAAGAAATGTAAGCAGAACTTAAAAAATACCTCGAAATAAAAGAAAATGAAAACAGAAATTATCAGAAACTGGGGCCGGAGTGATCGTAGAGCGTGTAAGATGTTTTCCTTGCACACAGCCCACACGGGTTCAGTCCCTGTCATCCCATATTGTCCCCCAAGCAATGCCAGGAGTAATTTCTGAGTGCAGAGAGAGGAGTAGCCCGAATTACCAGCTGTGACCCCAAAAGCCAATAAATAAATAAATAAATAAATAATGTTTTTTATAAAAGAAATTATCAGAACCTATGGGGTAGTTTGGAAAGTTAGCTTGATCATAGTAAATTATGCCTTTTAAAGAAAGAAGAATCATATCCTGACCTTATACTGAAAGCAACTAAAAAGAGAACAAATGAAGTTAAAAGTTAGTAAAAGGAAGAAAATAATAAAAAAATCAGTGTAAGTAAATAAAAAAAAATAAAAAAGCAGTCTCATAACCCAAAGGGCTTTGTTAAAAAAAAACAAAACCCTATGATGGGGCTGGAGCTATGGTACAGCGGGTAGGGTGTTTGCCTTGCACGCGGCCGACCTGGGTTCGATTCCCAGCATCCCATATGGTCCCCTGAGCACTGCGAGGAGTAATTCCTGAGTGCAGAGCCAGGAGTAACCCCTGTGCATTGTCAGGTGTGACCCAAAAAGTAAAAACAAAATAAAACAAAAAAAACCAAAAACAAAACAAAACAAAAGATCCCTATGGCTCGGCTTATAAGAAGGAAAGATATTAAGTAAAGTTAGAAGAAAGATAGGAGACATTACAACAGATACCAGAGAAATCGCTTTCACTTTCATTTTTCATCTCATTGTTCATAGATTTGCTCCAGCCGGTGCCAGGAATGTCTCCATTCGTCCCAGTCCTGAGATTTCAGCAGCCTCTCCTTACTCGTCCTTCCCAATGCTGCTGCACTGGGGGCTCTTTCAGGGTCAGGGGAACGAGACCCATTATTGTTACTGTTTTTGGCATATCGAATATGCCACGGGGAGCTTTACAGGCTCTGTCGTGTGGGCGGTATACCCTCGGTAGCTTGCCGGGCTCTCTGAGGGGGATGGGGGCAGGAGATTGGAAGAATCAAAAATAAAATTTAACAGCCAAAAAATAAGGGTCAGGGTCAGGGAGACAGACCCGCATCTACCCACTGGACTACAAGAGAAATACAAAGAATAAATAGAAACTACTATGAAGAACTACATGTAAATACACCTGATAATTTACAAAGGATAAATTTTATTTTTATTTTTTTGCTTTTTTTGTTCACACTCGGTGATGCTCATGGGTTATTCCTGGCTCTGCACTCAAGAATTATTCCTGGCGATGCTCGGGGGACCAAATGGGATGCTGGGAATCCAACCGGGGTCGGCTGAGTGCAAGGCAAACGCCCTACCCACTGTGCTATCGCTCCAGCCCCACAAGGGATAAATTTTAGAAGAAGCACATCCTACCAAGAATTGTAAAAGAAGAAATAAAAAATACCAGTGGAAATGGAAACAATGAAAACTCTTGTTCTAAACAAAAGCCCTGGCCCATATAACTTAACCAGTAAATTTTTAACGAAATCTTCAAAGTAGAATATAATCTATTTTCTTTAGGCTCTTCAAAAAGAAAAAAAAAAGAAGTGGTTCCAAATTGTTGGATATTGACCCTAAGTGTTTTAGCCTTCATCAATAAATTGCCCCTTCACCTCCTCCCAGAGATGCTTACAGTGCTCTTAGGAGCACTTCTAATTCACTGAGTTTATCTTTAACTTTTCTTTTGTCTTTTACCACTCATTGCTACATTCCCCAGGTCAGTCTCAGTTACATATTAAGTCAAAACTTCTGGAAACTCTGGACTTTGTATTTGTAGTGAATCACTTGCTCTTCTATTTCCCCTCCAGCCTTTTCGTATTTTACTATAGAGCAATGTTCTTTGCTTAAACACAGACAGACCATTGATGCTGTGCTTCTAATACTTGGGAGCTGACTGACTCTGAAATAGATATATTCCTGGGAACTCATCATAATAACTTGACTGAGACTTTGGTTGCCATAGTTCCTAAGACCCCACAAAGGGAGGACCTGCTGTGGGACTGAGATATACCCGGGGCCAGCGGCAAAGCTACCCTGGCATCAAAATGGGACAGTCCAGGAAGCATGACAGCACAGTCTTGATGCAAGTCGTTATGACTTAAGAGACAGGATCCTGTGGGGAAGGACAAGTTGAACCGGCCTGAAGACTTAGTCTGGGATTTATGGTAAAAGCCTGGCTTGCCCTCAGAGCCCAGAGAACTACGTTTTGGAACCTATATCTCTTACTCTGTTTATCCAAATAACTGCAAGTAGTAATAAGAAGTAAGCTTAATTGTTTAATATGTATAACTAAAGGGAAAAGGAAAAAAGCAATCTAGATGTTCCTGGGAGACAGAGTGTCTCCTTGAGTTAATCCCACCAACAGAATTGTCTCCATTGAAACTCTTTAACTCTATAAATGATCTATCACACTCATGTGCAGTCCTATACCTCAGACCTCTTCAGATATTCTGTAAGTATGCTAAAAGACCTGCATTAAATGGGCCATTTTGACCAAGAGTCTGTGATCTCCCATCTTTTTTCTCTGCGAAGGAGGCCAGGGAGGCAGTTCTGGACCACTAAACACATGCATTGCACATCCCCACACTTTGAACTCACACAAACCTGTTTTATAATGCTGATATTACCCTGTTGCCTAAGCAAGGATATCACACATGGACTACTAATGTCTCTGATGAACACAGATATAAATATTCTTAAAAAATACTAACACATCAAATTCAACAATACATGAAAAGAATCATAAATCACAGCCAAGTAGAATTCATTAGAGAGATGTGGATATGATCCAGTAAATGCAAAGCAGTAAAAGACAAGGCCTACGATCATTTTGATAGATGTTAAGGAAGGATTTGACAAAATTGAGCATCTGTGTATTCAAAAAATAAATTACGAAACCCGCAGCAGCTCTCTCTCTCTCTCTTGCCGCCTGTGTTCGGTGGTCTCACGCTGATTTGCCCACCCTGGGGCGGCCGATGGCGACAGGCAGATGAAGGAGGGAACGGGGGCCAAGCTGGTTGGTGTAAGTTTCAGTTTACTCCATTCCCATCTCCATTCTCTTCCTCCTCCAGATCTCCCTTCCCCATCCCCCTCATCCTCCTCTTGGATCCTCTCCTTCATCCTTCTTCCTGCTTCTCCCTCCCCTGGACCACTCTTCCAGCCTTAGTTAAATTCCAGATCATGAGGTGTTGGGGGTAATAGTTACACACAGGTGTGGTCATACAGTCAACAGAGATAAAATTCTTCCCTCAGGGGAAGCTTCTTCTAGGACAAACTCTCATTCAGCAGGACCACCCACCCAAGAGCGAAATTCCACCTATGGGTGTGTTTCTCCCCTCCTAATCCAACAAACATATAAATATTCATAATATTAGTCATTTTGTATGGACACAATAAGAGATACATTAGGCTTATAGGATTGTTCACCTGGGACCATCTCGTTGTAGATCGCAGACTACAGTGCTCAGGCCAGATTAGTCTTTCCTAGCCCTAGTAGGGTCCTAATTCAGTTGTTACTTTTTGGATCATGACAGAATTTGTCCGTGATCATGCTCTTAATTTATAGTTAAGTATTGTGGCGCTTTGGCCTGGCCCATTTTGATGCCAGGGTAGCTCACAGCTTGCCCTGGGTCCATCCAGTCCCTTGTCAGGCCCTGCTTTTGGGGTGCTAGGAACTAAGGGCTACTGAGGTCGAGAAATCAGATGCCCAGGAGTGAATATTATTTGGAGTCAAGTCAATTAACTCCCAAGTTCTGTTTTTATTTATTTATACATTTTTATTTATATATATAACTTATATATAATTATATATTTGTATATTTATTTTTAATTTCTTTTTAATTGAATACTTTAACTGTATAGGGTCTTTATTTTCTTTAGCTGTTTACCTTCTATCATTACTTTATTGATTTTTTTTTTTAAATCACAAATGGATACTTGTAGGATAACATTGATTTGTCCTTTCTCCCTTGCCACAGGGAGCTTAAGTTTATCGAGTTACACCCATTACAGTTGTCCTAAATCACTCCCATTTCTTTGCTTATCTGTAACCTCTTTGTGCTCTGCTTCCCCAGCTGGTCTATCACCTTTTTTCCCCTAAGCAGATTCTGTTAACTTGTTAGGTCAGATCCTTCTAAGGACACTTGATTTGTACTCATAAGTGAAATATTGTTTTTCTCCTTCTCTTATGTCCTTTTGCAGAGTATACTTTAAAGCAATGTCCTTTTTTGTATAGACACAAGAAGACAGTTAATATTATGCTTGTAACTTGGGAGTTAATTGACTTGACCCCAAATAATATTCACACCCGGCAATGCACAGAGGTTATTCCTGGCTTTGCACTCAGGAATTACTCCTGGTAGTGCTCAGGGGACCATACGGGATGCTGGGAATTGAACCCGGGTCGGCCGTGTGCAAGGCAAACACCCTACCCGCTGTACCATAGCTCCAGCCCCATCATAGGGTTTTTTTAATTTTTTCACAAAACCATTTTGGTTATGAGACTGCTTTTTTATATGTTTTTTTTCATTTACTTACACTGTTTTTATTATTATTATTATTATTTTCTTCCTTTTACTAACTTTTAACTTCATTTGTTCTCTTTTTAGTTGCTTTCAGTATAAGGTCAAAATATATTCTTCTTTCTTT
Organism: Sorex fumeus; assembly: GCF_029834395.1. Classification (NCBI taxonomy): domain Eukaryota; kingdom Metazoa; phylum Chordata; class Mammalia; order Eulipotyphla; family Soricidae; genus Sorex; species Sorex fumeus. The sequence continues at coordinate 10,853,570 of NW_026606099.1, forward strand.
AAAAGGCATAATTTACTATTAACGTTTTTCTTAGTTTTGTTTTTGCTGTACCCCATAGATTCTGATAATTTCTTTTATATAAAACATGTGTGGTGGTGGGAGGAGCAAGAAAGGTGGTGGATTTCTTTGGTTATTAAAACAGAGTGTAGATTCACTGTCGCTACCCTCAGGATGGAGGGAAGGGACCAGACGAGGCAAGAGGAAGACAGTCTGAATCAATAAATGTGATATTTGGAGCATGATGTTTCATGCCTAGGGCTCAGGGAGAGATTTTCAAGAGAGTTGATAATTCCCTCTTTTCTTTCTTTTATTTTCTTCTTCTGTTTTTTGGGGACACATTGTCTGTGCTCAAAGCTTGCTCCTAGCTCTGTGCTCAGGAGTTACTCCTGGTGGGACATGGGGGAGCTTATGTGGTGCTGGGTCAGGGTAGCACTGTATAGCATTGTCCTCCTGTTGTTCATCAATTTGCTCGAAAGGGCACCAGTAACGTTTCCATTGTGAGACTTGTTGTTACTGTTTTTGGCATATCGAACAGGCCACGGGGAGCTTGCCAGGCTCTGCTGTGTGGGTGGGATACTCTCGGTATCTTGCCGGGCTCTCCGAAAGGGATGAAGGAATCAAACCCGGGTCGGCCACATGCAAGGTAAATGCCCTACCCGCTGTGCTATTGGTCAGGTATGCAAGGCAAATATCCTACCCACTGTACTATTGCTCTGGCCCAATAAGTCACTGGGGTGCAAAATGCTACTGAGGACCTTGATGGAGGAAAACAAGAGTTGAGGGATAATAACATGGATAATTGTAATGGGTTTAATTGTTTTTGGTCAAGTGCCAGTTATCACTATTCTCTCTCTCTCTCTCTCTCTCTCTCAATGTAGTGTTCAGGGGCTCCCTCCTGGAAATTCTTGGTCAACTAGGCTGGAAAGGGCCCCATTATTTAGATATGATATTTGAGCAGAGGGATTGAAACTGAACAGACAGAAAGTTACCAAGAGGAACTTTCTTATGGGAATATCTGAGACTCCTTGATCAAAACTGATAGGTGGTATATCCTGCCATCCAATCAGATCCCCCTCAAGAAGGTAGAATCATCTCCTCTTAAAAATATGCCCGAGTCACCTAACCTGACACAGTGGTTCTTCCTTCAGGACCTGCCTACACTTGCAAGTATGCTCAAATAAATTTTTGTCTTTTGTTTCTGACTTTGGAAAACTCTCTTACCAACATGGAGGATGCAATGCTGTCTAGACCTTGAGATACTGGGGACCACCTGGGTTATACCCAGTGATACTTGGGGGATCTCCAGGACTACTTTCAGTCTTGAGTGGCAGCGATCATACTGGGGTTTGGCGCACACACCCTAATTTGTGTACTTTCTCCCTAACCCATTATTCTTTACGGTCCTATGTAATTAGCTACTCCCGTTCACGTTGTTCCAGTGTAGGAATGGCAGGCTAGATGGATATGTTTTGAATAAAGGCACCACAAAGTGACTTACCAGCCATGACTCAGACATTGATCATTTTCAGGGTAAGTCCTGTTTTTTTGGAGGCCGATTTAAATTTTGGAAATGTGCCATTGTCAGTGGGGAGTCCCGAGTGAGGAAGAAGGAGGAAGCCCTGAGCTGGGCTGGCACTTGGAGTGAAAGGAAGCTCAGCAGGTATGTGGCTGGCATTCAGTGTGAATAAAAGAATCCCTTTCAGAGGACCGTGCCCTCTAAAGGGTTGTGTCCTCCAGGCAGGCTGTAATAGGTTCAGGATCTGGCTGGGACATCCAGTACTTTGAGACAGTTCAGGTAAGGACTTTGAATTTCTCTCCCCAAGGACCCACCCCAAAGAACACAGGCCCAAGGTGGGGTGGGGGTGGGTGGGAAACATTCTGTTTAATTGCTCTGCAGTGCAGGCATGCAAGCCTTTAAGTCCAAATACTCGGGTTTTTTTTCGCTCGGAATTCTGCAATTCACTTCGTTCTAGAAGGAAGCAGGGCTGGAGCGATAGCATAGCAAGTAGGGCATTTGCCTTGCATGTGGCCGACCCAGGTTTGATTCCTCCGTCCCTCTCAGAGAGCCCGGCAAGCTACTGAGAGTATCCCGCCTGCATGGCAAGGTCTGGCAAGCTCCCCGTGACATATTCAACATGCCAAAAAAACAGTAATAGCAAGTCTCACAATGGTGCCTGCTCCAGCAAATCGATGAACAACTAGGCCTCAGGACCTGCCCCACCCTTTCCATCTGCCTCACTTTCCACCTCCAGAGGAAAGGCAAGTGGAGGCTTGGAGGTTAGAGTTACCTGCCCCTTACCACCCTCAGGGAAGAGAGCAATCAGAAGGAGCATTGTCTACAGTGGGAAGCCTGTGCTTTGGACTTTAGGGGAACCTCGATTGGACCATCCGTAGGTGGAAGTGGATGGATGAGAAGGCGGAAACTTTTGAAGGCACAGAATATGGGAAGCCGTGGGGGGATGGGTAGCTATGGTTCCAGTTTCATAAAGGGCACGGAAGGGTGGGACGGGTGGGTGGGGTCATGTGCTCCCCCAAGCCTCCCACTTGGATGGCAGATAGAGACTTTCTCTTTCCCACAAGCCTTTACCTGAATTGCACTTACTTTGACTTCATGCCAGCTAGTTTTTTCACACATATGCAAGCTTGCAAATCCACTTTCGTGTTTCTAATTTTGGAAGAGAATTATATCAGCAGAAAGGCCACATCATTTAAAGAGAAATCTGCCTTCCTTCCTCCTTCCATCCCAATATTCTCCCTGAACAATGTGAGAAAGTGAACTTTGGCTGCTAAAAAATTTTTAGCAAAAATGATTTTTTGCTAAAATTATTTCCAAATTATTTTGGAAATAATTTTATGGAAATGTGGGTGACCAGCAAAAAAACTATCTGTGGTATAAGCAACAAAATCTACCATTGTAGAAGCTCTGTGGATGTGGATGCAATGAGAACCTCCTCTCGTTGTCTGTTTTTCCTATTTTTTTTTTTTTTTGAACCAATCCCAGTGGGGCTCAGAGATTACTCCTGATGCTGCACTCAGGAATTATTCCTGGTCGACTCAGGGGACCACATAGGGGTCCAGGGCTTGAACCTGGGCTGGTTGCATGCAAGGCAAAAGTCCTGTTCTGGTCTGAGCACTCTCTTTTGTGCCTTTGTGTTTAGGTAAATAATTGGCTTACCATGGGCTAATCTTTGTTGGAGAGGAATCACGTAGGCATAAAGCCAGAACTGTGTTTAGGTTATTATATGGAAGAAATGCACTTACTTTCCATGACTTTTTAAATTCCTGTTTTCTTCAGGATTTTAAAAAAAATTTCTGACTTCTTCAGGAAGTTTTTTACTCCTTACCTCCTTGAAATGATTTTCAATGTCCTGTTAACTGCTGCCAAAGTCTCAAGGCATGCTGGGATTGTCTTTTGGTCTGAAGAAGCTTCTAAGGCTGTGGTTTTCCAATCAAATTTAGCTACGACACACCAACTTGTTTATTTGAGCAAAGTCAACGTGAGTTTTCATTTTGAAATGGGTGTCAGGATCTCAAAATACCTAATGTGCAAATGGGTACAAGAACAAAGAAATGAAGTGATATAAACCCTAAGAAATAAATTTTTACATTCTCAGTGCATGTTGTAAACAGAATGTTGGTTTCCCCCTCAAATGCATCCCCAATAGGATGGTATGAGGAAATGAGACCTTTGGGAGGTTATCTTTTAGTAATGTGATCAGTGTCCTTATAAAAGAGACTCCAGAAATATTATTCTCCTGTTTTTATCATGTTTAGATACAAGAAGTTATCAGTTCAGCATCCTGTAAAGGATCTTTGCCAGAACGTGAATAGATGGGAACCCCTAATCTGAACCATTGAATTCCCAGAACTGTGTGAAATACATTTCTGTTGTTAAACTTACCCAGGTTCTTATCACTTGTTGTTCAAATCGACTGAGACGTGCCTCTGGGAAGAAAGATTGCTCTGAGGTCAAGATGTTGGAGAATCTTGCCTATGTTTTCCTTAATATATTTCAGAGGAACAGGTTTGATATCAAAGTTTTTAATCCAGCTTGAATTAACCTTTTTGTACCCTTTTATAATTTAATTTTATGGCGCGAGGCTATCCAATTTGGTGAAAAAGCTCTCCTCGTCCCACTTCATGCATCTAACCCCTTTGTGGTAAATTAACTGCCCGGTACATCTGAGGGTTTATCTCTGGGCTTTCAAGGTTCTATAGTGGGTAGGTTGGGTCAGGGCTGTGGGGCATACGGCAGCATGTCTAGAAAAGAAGGGTCTGGAAAGCAGGGATTTGACGGAAGAATATTCTGAAGGAACATTCTTGGGGTCCAAAATTGACAAAGCAGACATTCATAGACAAGCATGTGTGGGATAGTTGTGGTACATGGAAAAAAATTTACTTTAGCTGATATAAGTGTTACAACAATCATGAAAATAGGTTTGGAAAATGAGGCGTAAATCTGCAGTGGAGATGTTGCTGAGAAGTTGGGAGTTACGGAAAGTGCTTGTGGATGAAGTATTAAACCCTTTAGGATGTTTCCTTTCTGAGTTAATCTTTTCATTTCCTCCTTTCATTTTGCAAGAGTCTTCTCACTGACCGTGCCCAGCAGGTAATTCTGTTTGGTCTAAGTCTTGTTCCACCCTAATCCATGCAACTCCAACATCACCAAGAACAGAATCCAAATTCCCCTTTGCCCAGGAGTCCCTTCTTGGCCTCAGTGGCAGCCCCAGCTTCAACCTCTCCTCTGAGGGTTGTGACAGGACTGAGACCACTTAGAAGCCACAGGATGGGGGGTGGGTAGTTTCCATGGGATCAGAGGTGCCATCTGCAAAAGAAGAAGGGGAGGATAGTGAGGACAGAACCAGAACGTGAGTGGACACAGAGATTTCCCTCTGTCACCCCAGTAAGTTATCCAGACATTCTTGCTTTATTGAACTTTCGCTCCTCCTGCAGCCTTTGAGGCAGGTTCTCCTGTGAGAAATAATACATTCCTCTGAAATGAAGGTTCTGTCCTAGTGGCCTCTGCCTGGATGATGCCTGAGATTCCTGGCAGGAGACAACTGTGGCCACAGGGCCACAGGTTTTTCTGTGGTAGAGGACAGTGCAGGCCCATGGAAACTTGTCCCAGTGAATTCTAGGGTTGCCCCCCACTCCAATTCCCTTTATTCTTTCACTGCAATGTTTATGCAAGAGAGTGCCATTGCTGAAAGAACCCTGCCCTGAGCTTATGTTTGACTGTGGGATTACTTAATTGTGTGATACGTTGGAAGGGCAACTACAACATAGTGTTGAAAGGGCAACTGGGATCTAATATATTATACTGTTTGTAGTAGGATTTGGGAAGAAAATGTCTTTTTTTCCTTCTTTTTTCTTATTGGCGGTGCAGGAATTGAACCCAAAGCCTCAACAAATTAAGACAAGTGCTTTACTCTGAATGGCATCCTGGGAACTTGGAGGAAATCCTATCTAAATTATGACTTGACAGATGAGGACTGGAGCAATAGTACAGACGTGGGGTGGTTTACCTTGCATGCAGCCAAATCCAGGTTTGATCCTGGAACCACTCTCTCTAGTGCTCTCACTCCCACTCCTGAGCCTGCCAGAAGTGATCCCTAAGTTCAGAGTCAGGAGTAAGCCCTGAGCATCACTGGGTGTGACCCTAACCCTCTACACCCACCCCCGCAAAAAAAAAAAAAAAAGGATTTGACAGGTGGAAAAGACATTGGTTAGGTGACATGCTCAGATTGATAGGGGACAAAAGAAGAAAAGCCTTTCAGGCAGAGGGAAGAGCAGGGAGAAAGATCCCACTGCGATTAATTGAGATTTAAATTGAGATACACCTAAATGGATGTAAAACATTGAAGCGCGAGCTTCAGTATTGGTGACGGGAAGGGGAGAGGGAGAGGAAAAGCTTTTCAGGCAGAGGGAAGAGCAAGAAGGCCGGCCCCGGTATTGTCAGAAAGGCGGGTCGCCCTGGCCTGAGAACTGACCGTGCTTGGAGAAAGATCCCGAGAGACAAGTCACAGGCAGTGCATCCTGCTTGGTGAGGACAGCCTGGGCTACATCTCCGCTTTTTGCCTCAACTTGGACTTGTGCGCAGGTCCAAGCTGCCCAGCTGTATCCATTGGCACTGTGATAAGAGTGTTCTAGGTGACGCAGTGGGTGAAGATACATCAGTTTAAGTACTGATAAACTGAGAGGGCAGTGGGGGTTTCCGTCCCCCCTGGGCAGTGAGATATAGAGATTGGGTGTACCAGATGAGGGCCAGCAGTCACTTGCAGGGGTAAGGGAGCCCTGGAAGCACCAGGGAGATAGGTAGGAGTGAGCACAGCAGCTAAGGATGCCGTGGAGAGGGTACCAGTGGGCTTCGTCTTCACCAGTGTAGACCGGGGCCCCAGCCGGAGCGGATGGAAAGAGGAGAGCTGTGAACCTCATCCTGGGAGAGGAGTGTAGCCAGAGAATCTTCAGTGTTCAAGAGTACGATTGCTGAGACTGCTAGGCCCAGTTAAGGACATCTGGGTCCAAAGGTAAAAAAAGGATTTGAGGTGTATCTTTCTATGCCCCTCCCCTTCTTCCCCAGATGTCACTGGCTCAGTCAACAAGGATGAGCTGAGACTGCCTGATACCTGTTCTTGTGGAAAGTGTTTTCCAGCCATCCTTTTTCACTCTCCTGCCTTCTGCACCTCACCTGCAAGCTAACTTCACCCTAGGGACTGGAGGCTGAGCGATATTGCTTGAGGATACTCGAGGGTCCTGTCACAATTCTGGTCTCTGGATCAACAGATTATGAGTTCAGAGATCATGACCACCTGATACCTCACCTCCTTAGAAAGCGTTGCAGCCGGAGGGGTTTACCAGTCTGCTGCTTCTCACTAGCTAAGCCTGTTTCCTGGGAGACCACAGAGTGACTAAGGAATTTAGTCCACACCTCCTTTCTTCTTTTGAGGAATAGTTTTGAGGCATGAATGCCTCTCTTGAATTGTCACCCGGTCTTTTTCTTTTTTCAGACTTGCCTGTAACGAAATTATCCAAGCCCTCAGAGGAGCTTTCCACCCCCACATGGACCCTTGTTAAACTCTGATTTCAGGTTACAACAGGTACAATCACTGAGACCCCACGTTTCTGTATGTTCATTTGCTTAAATGGTGATGGCAGTTCACTGAAGTTGGAGTTTGGTTCTCTCTCATGTGGGTGGCTGATTCATGCTGTGAACGATCCAGGAAAATATATAATTCTCTTTGACTTGGAATTTCTTACTCTTCTGAGTTGGGATTCAAGAGACCTGAATTTTGAATTCCTAGCTATGTCATAGTCAAAGGCAAATATACTCTCAGGTAGGAGATGGATGCTCTCATATACTAAACATTTTCAGATTTTTGTTTGCCATCTAGGTTTGTGGGTCTTATATAAAGGGTAGGGTGGAGGTTTATTGTTTATTTATTATTGGCTACCATAAACATGTATTATTTTTTTGTATCTTATTTTAACAAAGACATCCTGAGTCTTTGTTACTTTATAGTAATTCATTATTATTATTTTTTACAATGATATTTGCAATGATATTACTGATATTATTGTTTTATACCTGCAGTGTTGGGCTGGAGCGATAGCAGAGTGGGTAGGGCGTTTGCCTTGTATGCAGCCAACCTGGGTTCGATTCCTCCACCCCTCTCGGAGAGCCCAGCAAGCTTTGGAGAGTATCTCACCCACATGGCAAAGCGTGGCAAGCTACTTGTGACGTATTCATTATGTCAAAAACAGTAACAAGTCTCACAGTTTGTTGTGAGACGTTACTGGTGCCCACTCGAGCAAATGGATGAACAACAGAAGGACAGCGCTACGGTGCTACTTGCAGTGCTGCTATACCATGCCAACCCCAGTGCCAAGATCCTTCTACCACTATCTCAAGGTCCTTTCACAACCCCCACTTCCACTTGCGTCCTCAGACCATGGTTCTACTGACCAGAGCTCATTCAGGTGCTGTTTCCACTGGGATTGCTTAATCCCTTGCTTTGTTTCCTTGTATTCTGCTTATGCGTGAGATAATCTAGCATTTGTCTTTTTCTTCCTGACTGACTTCACTTAGCATGACACCCTCCAGTTCCATTCAAGCTGCGTCAGCTTTCAAGATTTCATCTTTTCTCGTAACTGAAGAGTATGCATTCCACTTTGCATTTATACCAAAATTTCTCTATCCACTTATCAGTTGTTGGGCACTAGACCGTTTCTAGCTCTTGGTTATTGTAAATAATGCTCTGATGAACACAGATGTATATATATCCTTTTAAAATTAATATTATTGTGTTTTGGGGATATATACCCAAGAGTGGAATCTCAGGGTTATAAATCACTGTATGACTGTATCACTGTCGTCCTGTTGATGGTTGAATTACTCGAGCAGGCGCCAGTAACGTCTCTCTTCCCCCCAGCTCTGAGATTTTAGCAGCCTCTTCTTACTTGTCTTTTCCCAACGATTGGAGGCTCTTTCAGGGTCAGGGGAATGAGATCTGTTGTTGTTACTGTATTTGGCATATCAAATACGCCATGGGTAGCTTGCCAGGCTCTGCCTGTGTGGGCAGGATACTCTCGGGAGTTTGCTGGGCTCTCTGAGAGGCATATATTTATAATTTTTTCTCTATTATTTGTTGCTACTGTCTGAACCCCATCAGATATGGTGCAGTAATAGTGGAAAATGGGTACGAAGTGTCTTATAATGTGTCTTATAATGGTCCAGAAAGCAGCTTAGAGCACGGCAATGGTTGGGTAGTAGAGGTCGACTGCCGGGGCTGGGTACCTTGGGGTGGGGAGGGGTCTCCCCTGCCCCCACAGCCTGGCACTGAGTCCGCAGGGTTATAAATAGAAGCTTTATTGTTAATTTTTTGAGAAGCCTCCAGACTGTTTCCAAAGAGGCTTTACCAAACAACACTCTTTACCAACAGTGAATGAGAGTTCCTTTCTCTTTACATTAACATTGATTGTTTCTGATAAATTTTTTGATATAGACAATTCTTGCTGCTATGAGGTGATGTCACGTTGTTGTCTTGTTCTGCATTTCCCTAATAATTAATGATGAGAAATATTTAAGAATCAAAGAAATTTATAGTTCATGTTATTAGGTACAAAATTACTGTACACTACCACCATAGAGTCCATGAACCTCCACCTGTGTCTCTGTGCCACCTCTGGTCTGACCTCCCTTTTCCCATCTATCCCCATTATTTGTCAATTAACAATTATGGTTTAATTTTTTTCTTAATTGAATTACCACGAGATACACTACAGTTATGGTTTTGGTACATGCTATTAACTTCCATTAGCCATTAACCACCACTCCTGTGTTCAGATCCTCCATCTATGTTCCTGTGTTACTTCCAATCAACCTAATTTTTCTCCTCTCTGTCCCCACCCCAACTTGGCATTCTCAGGTGTATAGTACAGCTTCCAAGATTTATTATTGATTGATGTTTGCCTTGCACATGGCCGATGCGGCCTACCCGGCCGACCTGGGTTTGAGTCCTCCGCCCCACTCAGAGAGCCCGGCAAGCTACCGGGAGTATCTTGCCTGCAAGGCAAAGCCTTGCAAGCTACCCGTGACGTATTCAATATGCCAAACACAGTAACAAGTCTCACAATGGAGATGTTACTGGGCCCACTCGAGCAAATTGGTGAACAATGGGAGGACAGTGCAGTGCAGATATTGTCTATACCCTTACTTTGTTTCTCTATATACTGCCGGTGAGATCATCCAGTATTTGTTCTGATGATGAACAAGACAAATAACCCTGATGACCATCTTTTGTGGTCTTTGAGGAAGTGTCTATTCATACTTCTCTCCATTTTTTCATGGGGTTGTTTGCTTTTGTTGAGCTTCGAGAGTGCTTTATATATCTTAGATATTAGTCCTTTGTTGATTTATAATGTGTTTTCTCCCTATCTATAGGGTGCCTTTTAATTTTAGGCTTCGTTTCTTTCACAGTGCAAAAGCTTTTCAGTTTGACATAGTTTTGCTTTTGTATTCTTTGCCAATGGGTTTGTATCAGTAAAGACTGCTCGGAGGTCAAGATCTTGGAGAATCTTGCCTATGTTTTCCTTAATATATTTCAGAGAAACAGGTTTGATATCAAGGTTTTTAACCCAGCTTGAATTAACCTTTTTGTACCCTTTTATAATTTAATTTTATGGCGCGAGGCTATCCAATTTGCCAACCCCTTTTTGGTGGAAAAACTCTCCTTGTCCTACTTCATGCATCTAACCCCTTTGTGATAAATTAACTGCCCGGTACATCTGAGGGTTTATCTCTGGGCTTTCAATTCTAATCCATTGATGTGAAAGTCTGTTTTGTTCCTGTACCATGTGGTTTTGATTACGATGACTTTGTAGCAAAGATTAAAGTCTAGAAATATGATGCCTCCCATCTTTTTTTCCCTCGAATTGCTTTGGTTATTAAGGGAGTTTTATGGCTCCATACACATTTTAGAAATATTTGTTCTATGTCTATGAAAAATGCCATGAAAATTTTTATGGAAATTGTTTCCATCTGTAAATTACTTCGGGTAAGATGATCTTTTCTTTTTTTCTTTCTTTTTTTTTTTTTTTGTCCCTCTGAGCAATACTCAGGAGGCCTGAATCCCTGAATCCTTACCAGTAATTCTTGGCCAACCAGGCCAGTGGTTCAATGCAAGGGAATGAGTGTTGCATGGGCCCTATTGTACTGGGGATTACTTGGGCCATCCTAGCAGTGCTCAGAGGCCAGGCATGTGCCCTAAGTGCATGTCCCAGCCTTAAAATGATCATTTTAACAATGTTGATTTTTCTGTTCCATAAACAAGGAATGTGTTTACATTTCATGTGTCTTCTTTCCTTTCAGAAGAAATGCATCATTTTTACTAACTTTTACCTCTTTTGTTAAATTGATTCCGAGAGTTAAGTTTTTGGACACAACTGTAAATGAGATAATTTTTAAAAATTCCTTTTCTTTAACATAGTTGTTTACATATACAAATGCAAGAGGTTTTTTACCCCAAATTTTATTTTATCAAAGCACCATGATATACAAAGTTATTCACCGTTGAGTTTTTGACATCACTGAATGCTCCATCACTGATCCCGCCACCAGTGTTGACCTCCCTCCATCAGTAGTCTCAGGGTCCCTCTCCTAATTCATCCACCCGCAGCCTGCCATCTTGACAGGCACCTTTTGAAGTTTGGTTATTAAAGGCTGGGTTTCATGATTCCAGTGTTGTTGACTCTGTAGTTTGGAGAGTTAGCTTGATCATTCCTTAACATCACCGATGTATCTGGATCCTTGGCCCCTGTTTCTTCTCATCTATTTCTTCTACCCCTGCCCTACTTCCACTTGTTGTCTTCCCTTCTTCTCCCTATACTGAGAGTGCAGCTTAGATTTCTGTGTATTTATTGTGTGGCTTCTCTCTCTCTCTCTTTATTTATTTATTTTTTTATTGATTCACCATAGCACAGCGGTAGGGCATTTGCCTTGCACGCAGCCAACACGGCCGACCCGAGTTCGATTCCTCTGCCCCTCTCGGACAGCCCGGCAAGCTACCGAGAGGATCTTGCCCGCACGGCAGAGCCTGGCAAGCTCCCTGTGGCATATTCGATATGCCAGACACAGTAACAACAAAGTCTCCAATGGAGACGTTACTGGGCCCGCTCGAGCATTGATTCACCGTGAGGTACAGTAACAAAGCTTTCATGTTTGAGTTTCGATCGTACAGTCATCAAACACCCATCCCTTCACCAGTGCACATTTTCCACCACCCAAATCCCCAGTATCCTCTCTCCCCTATTCCACACCTCCCCCTGCATGTATGGCAGACGATTTGCACAATCCTCTCTTTCTCTACTGTAGTTACCTTCAATATTTTGAGACCAGACCCACCATCACTCACACCTGCTGAAAAGGCAATGCTAGACAATGTGTTTTGTTTTGTTTGTTATGAATGCAATATAATGTTGCACGGCTGCATGCTCTGGGAATTCTAAAATTTTAATAATTAGGGTCCAAAGAGGTTGCTGCAGCAGTTGCTCGGTCCGAGGTTCGTTTGTGTGTCTCTGGATCCTGGTTGTGTTGGAGGTTAAGTAGACGGTGGCCGTGTGTGGCTTCATCTCAGAGTCCCATCAGGGTGGGGGGAAGAAGGAGTGTCCGCTCATCCCCTGTCCCGTTGAGGCACGGCGTTTGGTGCTACTGGTCACTCGTACCTGAAGTTTACCGCTGGCTTCTAGAAAATGATGACCACTGGAATTTCTAGAGGGCAGGCGGAGGGACGGCACCTGCCCCCATCTGGAACTGCCCAGCGGAAATGGTGTATGGCTTTCCTTTAGAATATAAGTTTTGCTGTTTCTAAGAGTTTTTATTTTTTAGAGGAGTCTTTAGGTTTTTTGACATCCATATCAATGACAGATAGCCATAGTTTGACTTATTTGTTGATTTTATTGCTCTTTTTTTTTTTTTACCTAATTGATCGGGCAAGGATTTCCAACACTATGCTGAATAGTACTGGTGAAAACAGACGTTCTTCATTTGTGTCTGACCTCGGAGGATAGGCCTTCAGGTTTTCCCTGTTAAGGAGGATATTGGACGTGGGCTTGTGGTGACAAAATGTTCAGACAGTAAATTTCTATGGAGGTGTTCAGAGTGCTTATTGTTATGGTTTAGTTCAGAATGTTCACATCACAATCACAACCATCCTGTTATTCGTCAATTGCCTCGAGCAGGCCCCAGTAACATCTCCTTCGTCCTAGCCCTGAAATTTTTTTAAAAAGTGCCATGTTCAAGGCTCTTTCAGAGTTAGGAGAATGAGACCCTTCATTGTTACTGGTATTTGGCATATTGGGTACGCCATGGGGAGTTTGCTAGACTCTGCCGTGTGGGCAGGTTACATTCAGTAACCTGCCAGTTTGTCCAAAGTAGGAATGAGATGATAAGATGTTGCGCGGCTGCAAATGCAGCCACGCTTCCGGGAGCTGGGTTTTATAGTCTCTGGGTCTTGGCTGTTGATGGGATTACGCAGCACCAGGGGGCCAGTTGGTGGGTGTGACCCCCGCCTACTGGAATTTGGAGGATCCGGGTAGAGGATGCTCAGCCCAGATCTGAGTAGGCTTGGAGATCTCAGCCCCGGGACCCGCATGCCTTTGTTCCTCTGCTGGTACCTTCATGTGTGCGGAGAGTGGTCTCAGCCGTGTAATCCCGTCAACAGCCAAGACTCAGAGACTATAAAACCCAGCTCCTGGAAGAGAACAGCACAGAGACTCCTGCCCCCGTGCCTGGCTGTCCTTGCTGGGGCCCCTTGGAGGGGAGCGGGTTGAGTTTTCCTCCCCACCCCGACCAGGGCTCCGCCAGCTGAAGACCTCCAGAACCAGTTCAGAATGGTGCTTATTGTTAAACAGAAGGAAGCCTAGGAAAAAGCAGGAGTCAGCTGAGAACTGAAGGGTGACAAAGGATACTACACACTAATATTTTGTTTGTTTTGGGGCCATACCTGATTGTGCTCAGGGCTTTCTCCTGGACCTTCACTCAGGGACCAGTCCTGCAAGTCACAGGATCAAATCCAGGTCAGTGGTACGGAAAGTCTTACTAGCTATACCATCTCTCTAAATTTGGATTCTTCATTTGCTTGGAGTTAGCTCTTCCCTGGCCCCGATGGTGCTGACTGGTCCTATAGGGCAGACGGACACTGCAGGCACCTTCACCTCATGGTGGCTTTGAAAATTGGTGGGAAAAAGAGAGTGCCAGTTAGCAATGTCCAGATAGAATATTGGGCTCAAAGGCCAGGGTTAAGGGCTTCAACTTTCAATGACTAAAGGTTCTGGATAATCACGTAAACATGTCAGTCATGGCCGGTGCAGTGGCAAGTGATAAATGATAAAACTTGCTGAGGTTAGGGAGTCATGAAGAGGTGGTGGAACGGGGGCAAAGTGGAGGGTGCCTGTTCCATCAAAAACAGCTGCTCTTGGGGCTGGAGCGATAGCACAGCGGGTAGGGCATTTGCCTTGCACGCAGCCAACATGGCCGGCACAGGTTCGATTCCCAGCATCTCATACGGTCCCCCGAGCACCACCAGGAGTGATTCCTGAGTGCATGAGCCAGGAGTAACCCCTGAGCATCGCCGGGTGTGACCCAAAAAGCAAAAAACAAAACAAAGCAAAACAAAAATAACGCTGCTCTTTCTCCAGTTGATCCTTTCCAGGCTTTCACATTCTTTAAGAAAACAACAACAGCAACAACAAAATCTTGATTTCCACGGGAAATCTACTAATTTTCTTCTTTGTTGCATTTTGACTCTTTTTGAGGGGTGGGTGGTATGGGGGCACACTTGGCAATGCTCAGGGCTTATTCCTGGCTCTGTGCTTAGCAATCACTCCTGGTGGAGCGTAGAAGACCTTATAGGGTACCAGGTATTGAATCCAGATTGATCTTATGTAAGGTAAATGCCTCATCATTCCATCGCCTCACGATAGCACAGCGGGTAGGGCGTTCAATAGCAATAGGGACAGGAATTTACAGATACCCATATCATACCTGCTTTATTAAAGTCTGATTTTATATTTCTTTTTGGGGGTTTTCTTGAACTTTTGAGAATTGGATCTAAACTTTCAGAAAGTACAGTACAAGATATATTCAGAAGTGGGTATTAGGTTCTTGATTATCTTTCATGATGGTAAACATCCTTGTAGGTTAACTTTGTATTTGGAATCAGTAATTTATTGAACCAATCAGAATTAGTATTTTCCTATTCTGTGAATATACAGATATACACTGTCAAATCTCCCTTGCCTATTTATTAATGATAATGTTGACTGCTTCCTGTGCTTTTCAGTTCCTCTTGTTGTTGAGTTCATATAGTTTATTTTATTTATTTATTTATTTATTTATTTTTTTGGTTTTTGGGTCACACCCGGTGATGCACAGGAGTTACTCCTGGTTCATGCACTCAGGAATTACTCCTGGCGGTGCTCGGGGGGACCATATGGGATGCTGGGAATCGAACCCGGGTTGGCCGTGTGCAAGGCAAATGCCCTACCCGCTGTGCTATTGCTCCAGCCCCAAGTTCATACAGTTTAAAACCTTGTTTCTATCTATTCAAACCTCCACTCCTTTGACCCCCATATGTTTCCTGGAGGAATTGAAAAAAAGGGACAAGGTAGGCAGGCACCATCTGTCATTGATAAAAGAGTGGTGAGTTCTTGCTCCCGATGTAGTTTCTATTTATTTGCTCTTCTGGAGGCCTCCTGTGGAATAGGGTATGATGGTCTTCAATCACTTTAGCTCTTATCATTTCTCTGGTACCCCCGTAATAGTGGTAGTTATTTCATTATCTGCCAGTGTTATATACTCATCTGCCTATTGCTTCATTTAATCATTTGTAATACTCAGTACGATTTATATTTATGTACATTTATATTTATATTCTGTACATACCAGGGGCTATATTCAGGGACTAGCAAGAATTCCTTGAAGGGATCATGCAGTTCAAGGGATCAAAGTCAGGGCCTCTCACATGCTGTGAATGTGTTCTACAATTTGAACTACCTCCCTGGCCTCTGTTTCTTTGTTTTCGACCTATTTCCTAAATCATTCATGGGAGTAATAGGAGATCTAAGCTTTCATACTTGCTTCCAAAGACTTCTGGGATTGTCTACTTCCATCTTTTACATATGCTATCATGGAAAACTTCCTGCCTACAATAATTTCACATGAAAACAGATACTTTTTGACACTTTCAATCACTGTGTCATGTAGGAGAATTTGCTACAGGTCCATTGATGTTCATTCTGATTTTCTTCCTACCAGATATTTTCTAGATCTTCTGTGGCTATAGCAGGAAGTTCTTGACAATAACCTGCCTCACTTGCTGATATAGCCCATACACACCTTTAAACTATCTGACCTAGGCACCTTCTCCACTCCTGTGTTTGGAATGGTGATTAAGATGACCGACTGATAGCAGCACAAATCTCTGCCTGAATTTCTAAGAGACCAGATTGGAAAAAACTCACCATTGTCCTCTCTCTCAAATGTAGTACATTAAAAAAAAAAGACCTTAACTCCTACTAGGGAAATCTAATCATTTGAGAGCAATAATTTGAGAGCAAAACATAGCTCTTAACATATACATAAGAAAAATATCAACCCTTACTGTGTCTGCAACACTATATTTTTGGTTATTGTTAATAGGGAGTCTTTTATAAGTAGCATATTGATCATGCCTGAGTACATAAACACTCCCAATTTCTTTCCTACTCTTCTGTCTGGGCACAGGCAGATCAACCTAAGCATGTCCACCTGGAGAAAGGGATAACAGTCTTGTCTTGAATGGGAACCTCCAAACTATGAATAATTCCTATAAGCCTTCAGTTGGGAAGAAGGTGAATTGTTCTCCCTCTCACAAGGACCTTTAGTAAAACTCTCTGGTACTCTATTCATCGATATAGCCACTGACAATTTTAATTCTATTTTTTTATCTCTACAGATTAGGACTATCATTTTTGCATAGATTGGTATTTCTTAGCTTTTCACTGAAGCTTTGCCTCCAGTTTGTATTCATTTTTAATCTCATGGACTAAGAATAAGCCCCTAGGATAGACATAGAAAAATAAGAGGAGGTGGGAAGAGAGAGGGAGGGAGAGTTGAGGATGGTGAGGGAAGAATGGGAAGGAAGACTACAAATAAGTCTTGGAGGACCCCTGGCCTCAGCCCAACCCTCACCATCATCTTCTTTCTAGTTTCTGCTTTCAAATTATTTGACTTGTGGGAGTCAAGAGAAATTGTTTTGTAACTTTTTAAGTGTAAGTTTTTTATACTCAACAGATCTACAGAACTGTTGGCAGAAATATACAGCTGGGTATTACACACGTCTGTGTGCCATGTGGCGAACGCACATCTGCTCACCATGTAGAGTCTAAAACAAATGTTTTGTGATCCTAGTGTTATCACATTCGTTTATTTAGCCAGTGACTCTATTTTTCATCTTTTAAAATATATGTTTAATTTTTTGGATCTTTTTTTCATTTTTTGTTGTTTCTTTCTTTTTTGGCAGTCTCTGCCCCCGCGCCTGGGTGTTCCTTCCCGGAGTCCCTTGGAGGGGAGCGGGTTGAGCTTTCCTCCCCGCCCCGACCAGGGCTCCGGCAGCCGAAGACCTCCAGGACCAGCCACCACCATGCTGAGACCACTCTCCGCACACATGAAGGTACTGGCAGAGGGACAAAGCCACGCGGGTTCCGGGGCCGAGACCTCCAAGCCTACTCGAATTGGAGTCGAGCATCTTCCACCCAGATCCTCCAAATTCCAGTAGGCGGGGGTCACACCCACCACCTGGCCCCCTGGCGCCGTGTAATCCCATCAGCGGCCAAGACTCAGAGACTATAAAATCCAGATCCCGGACGAGAACAGTGCAGTCTCTGCCCCCGCGCCTGGGTGTTCCTTCCCGGAGTCCCTTGGAGGGGAGCGGGTTGAGCTTTCCTCCCCGCCCCGACCAGGGCTACGGCAGCCGAAGACCTCCAGGACCAGCCACCACCATGCTGAGACCACTCTCTGCACACATGAAGGTACTGGCAGAGGGACAAAGCCACGCGGGTTCCGGGGCCGAGACATCTTATTATCTCATTCCTACTTTGGACAAACTTGCAGGCTGTCGAATGTAGCCTGCCCACAGGGCAGAGTCTGGCAAACTCCCCGTGGCCTACCAAATATGCCAAATACCAGTAACAATGATGGGTCTCATTTCTAAAGAGCCCTGAATATAATCTCAGGGCTAGGATGAAAGAGACGTTACTGGGGCCTGCTCGAGGCAATCGATGATTAACAGGATGATGAAATGAAAATGAAAAAAATTTTTTCATTTTTTAAATTTTCTTTTATTTATTTATTTTTATTTTTTAAAAAGTTTTATTAGTGAAACACCATGAGGTACAGTTGTAGACTTACAGATTTTTGTGCTTGGGTTTCGATTATACAATGATCGAGTATTCATCCCTCCACCAGTGCCCATTTTCCACCACCACTGAATTTTTTTGTATCTTTTTAAAAACAATTTTATTTAACTAATTAATTAATTGATGTAATTTTTTGGATCGCAACCAGCAATGCTCAGGGCACTGTGTTTGGGGATCACTTCTGGTGGTGTTTCAGGGAACTTTTGGTGACAGATGGAACCCAGGCCTTCCATGTGCAAAACCTTTGAGCATTGAGTTATCTCTCTAATCCTTAAAACTTTTTTAAATTGTAGTTTAGGTGATATGGTAACAATTGTGTTCATGCTTATGGCTTTGATTTACAAAGTTATTATACATTTCTGCTTTCCAACTTTGAGTCCCAGTATTAGCTATATTGTATACTTACACCCTCCTATTATGGCTTCGGCCTAGCTTGTCACTCTGCCCCCATGGCTGGAGAATAGAACAACTGGTCTCCCCAGCTTACTCTGTTTCCTGGGACCAGAACTAACATGCTGCTGCCACATTTCTGTGCATGATCAAAACCCCAAACCAAGAACAGGCAGAAACCAAAGAAACTGACTCTTGGCATTGGAGAACTCAATATCGTCTTCACCCAGCGAGAAGCTTATCTGTCAGTTTCTGAACAAATGGCACCATGTTCTGGTCCTCATGCAGATGCAGAATAAATTCAACCTCTCAGGAACAAAGCAATCACCTCACTTCCATGAAGCCTATCGATTTTCTCTGGCAGTGCTTGGAAATGCTGGTTTCTCTGTCTCCATTACTAAGTCCTCCCATTGTTCATCAATTTGCTCGAGCAGGCCCAGTAACTCACATCTCCATTTTGAGACTTGTTGTTACTGTGTTTGGCATATTGAATACATCACGGGTAGCTTGCCAGGCTTTGCTGTGCAGGCGAGATACTCTCGGTAGCTTGCCGGGCTCTCCGAGAGGGGCGGAGGAATCGAACCTGGCTCGGCTGGGCTGGTTGCACGCAAGGCAAACACCCTACCGATGAGCAACAAACAAACTTTGGTTTGACCTATTCCTGCCTTGCATTTTAGCTCAGCGCTCACAAGCTGGTAAACCCATCGAATTAGGTAACACCTGGAAGTGGTGTTGCACAGAAGTCAGTGGGATGGAGGTTCAATTCAAAAGAGATCGAAGAACCTGCCCTCCTGTGGCACCTGGAGGTGGAGAGAGGATAAAATAGGACAGTTTTACAGTGGGAAGCCTGGGGGATAGTCTCCAGAGTGAAACTGGCATCGGATCAGCATGTCATGTCCTGATCAGAAACTGGAGACATTCGAGCACAAAATGAAGGATGCTTTAATGAGGAGGAATGGTGACAGTTCCAATCCACGTTAGGGAGTTGGCCCTGGGAATAAAGAAGCAATTGAATTTTAGACCCATGCTCTTCATTCTTGTCATTTATTTATTTTTTATGTTGAATTACTGTGAGACGTACAGTTGTAAGTTGTTCATGAAAGAGTCTCAGTCATGCAATGTTCCAACACCCATCTCTTCCCCAGTGCACCTTTTCCACCATCAGAGTCCCCAGCTTCCCCCCTGCCTGCCTCTCCCCACCCCTCCTCTGCAGCCCACTTTCATCTTTTAGAGCTTTACTGTCATAGTGCTAGGCTTGAGATTCACTTAATAACTGGGATATTATCTAGGATAGATCCTAACTCATCAAGATCGAAATGTTGCCTGATCTGAAGAGAATTTCCTACTCACTATCTGTACTCCTCAACACGGGCACCTTGACAGAGTAGGTTTTCTGAAGAAGTGACCTCTGTCTCTCTTTGATGGAAAACTAACATTGAAACAAAATTTACAATCCGTGAGGAGAGTCAGTTGTGCACCAACCTCTGCCCAACCTTTGCCCGCGTAAGTGTATGTAGCAATCTGGGTGCTTTTCTCCCTGTGTTTAAAGCCACACAAGAAGTCTGCGAAGAGGCTCCCCCTGGGGCGCCACTAGTTATCATTCTGCTTATAGGTTATGCCTGACAGTGCTCAGGGACTCTGCTTTTCACTCCAGGATCTCTCCTGAGGGTGGGGGACTCAGGAGATCACATGGGGATACCAGGTATTGAACCTGGGTTGGTTTCATGTGAGACCAGAACCTCACCTGCTGTACTACCTCTCCATCCCTCTCTACGCCCATTTTTAAAAACATTTAAAACAAAACAAAACAAAATTTTGATCAAGAAGGCTGGCTCTGGTTTGTTGTTGATTTATGTAAAATTTTGATTAATGCCGACCTTTAATATGGTAAGAGGCAATCAATATCTCACTCTCTTTCTCCAGGATGAATGTGTCCACTCATTCCATTTAAGTCTTTTAACTTACTCTCTTCCATTTCTTTTAGGACAAGCTACATTTAGCATTTTTTTTAACCCCCTTACTTTCTTTGTTGTTGTAATGTCAGGGAGTACACACTTGGTAGTAGTGTTTGCTGAGGGTTGTACACTTTAATTGTGGTACTTGCATTCAGCTGATTGTGGTGCACTGAACATTACACACATTTGTCAGTGGTGCCAGAGATCACCCGCTTTAACTCTGAGCAGGCACTTCCTACAACAAGGGACTGGAAAGTTAACCAAGAAAACTAAATTCGGGCCAGGAAGATAATTTATTTTTCCTCAGGCATGGTATGCAAGAAGCAGAATTAGAGGAACTGTACTTGAAAAGGAGCTAGTCTGGTCTAGATGATGACTCACTGACTACCCCAGCAGGAAGTGGGAATTATGTGGGCAACCACATGAAAGGTTAGAGAATGGAAAATGTTTGTGACAGTGGCCAAGGTTGAAAGCATCTGAACCCACCTGATGTCATCTTTCCCCCTTCATCTCCCTGGGACTCCATCCTGTTCCTGTGCAGAATCCTTTCTTTTATGAAATCTCTCCTCTCTGTGGACAGTTCAATCCTCCTTTCCAAGGACCTTTTAATTTTTCTTCCTTCTACTTACGTCCCAGCTCATTCACTCTTTCACCAGGGTTGGGGCAGGAGAGTAGGGAAGGACTCATTTATCACGAATCCTGGGACAGCAAGAAGGTTGGACTCAGGCAAGGGAGGGGAGATAGGCGCCGTGTCTAGCAGAGCTATGGAAGAACCAGATCTAAGTGGGGCAGGCAGCCACCAGAAACTATGAAAGATCTTAACCGAATCCCTTTGTTAGTTCTTTCCCCCAGACTCTTATCACTCTCGAACTTTCTTCTGCAGCTTATTTGCCTGAGCTTCATAACGCAAGTGGGAGGGGCATGGTCTGGTTGGAGTGAAGCAGGACTGGTTCTGATTAAGCTGTGACTCCAGGGCCCCTGCCCTACTTCCCATATTTCTTTCAACAGCACGCTTTAATACCTGTTTTGGGTTGGAAAATGTGTCAGAAGCTGAAGATTTAACTTTGAGAATGATAGGAAGCCCTTGCTTAGGGAATCTGATAGTCTGTGGGGAATTTAGAGAGATGATATAATTATATAACCAATGATTTAATTAAATTTGTGCTAGGCCTGTGAAGAAAAAGATACAGAAGGCAATACAACTGGATATAAGCAAATAAACTGTGCCTATACAGATGGCTTCACTGAGGCTGCTTCTGAACATGCATTAACAGGTGGAGGGGCAAGAACTGAGGTCGACTGCATGGGTGCGAAGGGTCGTCAGATGCTCCTAGAGTGCTGAATGGCTGTGCCAAGTATAATTTGGATAGTTACATTATTCATGGATTGCACAATACAGGTAGCCAATGAGAAGCATCTGCACCTGCCCATCAGTTTGGTACCAGGGGAAAAGGGAGGGTGTTGGGCTGACCCAGGGTGAGCCAACCTGAATACAGGAGGTTTCCCTCAGGGCATCTGTGGATCCCTATTTACTGATGTTCAGGGATGCTGGGATTTTGTTTCTCTGTGTTCTGTAGGCACTGACTGAAGTTTTCTTTATGTGTGGACAGCAATAGGGGAAGTCTGTATCAGTGGAAAACTCAAAAGTACTTTGTATACCTCAGAACTCCTTCTTGTGTTTGCTCTGGAATGAAGAGACTGCCTTGAAGATACAAGATTGTCTTGGTCATTGATTATTATTATTGTTAATAATAATAAAAATTATAATAATAAAAAATTATTATTTATTGGGCTGGAGTGATAGCACAGCAGTAAGGCGTTTGCCTTGCATGCAGCCAGCCCGGCTGAGCTGGGTTTGATTCCTCTGCCCCTCTCGGAGAGCCCGGCAAGCCACCAAGAGTATCTCGCCTGCATGGCAAAGCCTGGCAAGCTAACCGTGACGTATTCGATATGCCAAACACAGTAACAAGAAGTCTCAAAATGGAGACGTTACTGGGCCTGCTCGAAAAAAATCGATGAACAACGGGAGGACAGTGGGCAGTATTATTTATTATTGCAAAGACTGGCAAGCTATCCATGACATATTCGATATGCCAAACACAGTAACAACATATCTCACAATGGAGACATTACTGGTCCCACTCAAGCAAATTGATGAACAACGGGAGGAAAGTGCTATAGTGCTATTGTTATTATTTTTATTTTATTATTATTATTTCTGTGTCCTTGGGAAATGTAGCTTGCTCATGTCATTTTCATTACATTGCACCTGGTCATTAGAAAGTATCGTCTTTATCCTATAGGACTGTCAAGATTGGTTATTTCCTTTATTTATTCTCAGCGCCAGTTTTATAAAATAACTAAAAAGCTTTGATTTGTGGTCCTGAAAAAGTCAGTTATTTCTCTGAGGTATCTCTGGAGCTGGAGCGATAGCACAGCAGGTAGGGCGCTTGCCTTGCAACCCGAGTTCTATTCCACCGCCCCTCTCGGAGAGCCCAGCAAGCTACCGAGAGTATCTCGCCCACACAGCAAAGCCTGGCAAGCTACCTGTGACATATTTGACATGCCAAACACAGTAACAACAAGTCTCACACTGTTACCGGGCCCGCTCGAGCAAATCAATGAACAAAGGGAGGACAGTTGCTACAGTGCTACTCAGATCTCTCTTTGGAGCGGAATTTTCCTTGTCTGTGTACTGGGGTAGGGTAAACTAAATGTCGTTTCCTGAAGTTCTATCTCTGTGGTAAGTCATAAAGACACAGATTATTATGGTTGTTGTGTGTGTGTGTGTGTGTTTGTGTGTGTGTTAATCTGATGGAGGCACTGTGAACAAGGGTCCCAGAAGAAGAGATAGTTACCATACACTGGTGACGCCAGGAGAACAAGAATTTTTGACCTTCTGGGAGAACAAGAAGACTCCTCCCGTTCACAGGGTTGTATAGCTTAATAGACAGGTGACTTGGGAGCACAACACAATCTTTCTGTCTCTTCTGCACTGTTGCAGTATAATTCTGGGCACTTGTGAGATTTAAGTGAGTCAAGCTTAGTGGGTAAACTAAATCCGGCTCCTCTGTGAGCTCTGCATCAGCCTCTCATTTCTTTTTCTATCTTGTGTTTAACTTCAAGTCTGTCTTGACTTTCTCCCTTCAAAATTAATGGTATCTTGAGGGGCCTGGAGTAATAGTGCAGTAGGTGGGGCACTTGCCCTGCACACGGCTGACCTGGGTTTGATTTCTGGCATCCCCTATAGTTCCCTGAGCACCTCCAGGAGTAGTTCCTGAGTGCAGAGCCAGGATAACTCCCAAGCATCACAGGGTATGACACCAAAACCCAAAACCCAACCTCCACACCTCCAAAAAAGACATCTTGACCTCTCCCTCCCTAGTAACGTCTCCATTCGTCCCTGTCGTGTTCTAGTGTAACCCAATGGCATCTTCTCGTTCTAGGAACACAAACAGTCTCAAACTGATCATTCAGGGTCTTGACGAAGAAGTCTGACCATCTCATAGGTGGGCAACCATGCGATCTTTTGACGTCCCGTGGAATCCAGTCGATAATGGCTCTAGGAACACGAAGAGTCTTGAACTGATCGTTCAGGGTCTGGACGAAGAAGTCTGACCATCAGGTAGGTGTGCGGCCACGTGATCTATTGACATCCCATGGAATCCAGTCGGTAATGGCTCTAGTCCAGCAGTCGTCTCCAAATCTCTTTACGTGTCCAGCCCATCTGATTTTCGATGCCTTGGCAAATGAGACAGCGTCCCTGATTCTTGACCATCGATGGAGGTCGGAACTCCGGATTCTTTGTCTCATTTGAGTGAAGTGTGATACTCCAAGCATAGCTCTTTCAATTTCTCTTTGGGAGACCCGAATAGTGTTCTCATCTTGTTTTCGTAGGGCCCAGGTCTCTGAGGCGTATGTTAATGCAGGAAGAACAGTGGAATCAAAGAGATGTGCCCAGAGCCGGAGGTTCTTCGTTCTCTTAGCTATTTCTTTGATGCTCTTGAAGGCGTTCCAAGCCGCTCTCTTCTTCCTGTGCAACTCAGGTGCCAGGTCATTCGTTCATGTTGACTTCTAGATACACATAACTGGTGCATTCAGAGATGTTTGTCTCGTTGAGAGTGAATGGAACGTCAGGAACGAGACCATTTCTTATAAACATTGTCTTTGTGAGATTCAGCTGTAGTCCGACCTTTCCATACTCACGGTCAAAGTCAGCCAACATTTGTGCCGCTTGGTTCGGTTTGGTGCTATTAGAACGTTATCATCAGGGAAGCAGAGGTGGTGTAGTTGCCAACTGTCTATCTTCACTCCCATTCCTTCCCATTCCAGTTATCGCATAACGTTCTTGAGGGTGGCACTGAAGAGTTTCGGTGAAATGGTATCACCCTGTTGAACCCCTCTCTTGATGTCAATGATCACCTCTCTGTAGAATGGTGAGATCCTGGTAGTGAATCCACAATACAGCTCATGGAGGATCCTGATGTATTAAGTATGAATGCCCTGTTTGGCTAGGGCTTCGATGACTGCTTCCATCTCAACAGAATAAAAGGCCTTCTTTAAATCAATGAATGTTAGACAGAGTGGCATCTTGAACTCCCAAGAAACCTCAATGAGCTTGATTATCATGTGGATATGGTTGATCGTGCTGAATTCTTTGCGAAACCCAGCTTGCTCACATGGCTGTCCTTCATCTAGTGTTCTGCCAATCCTATTCAGGATAACTCGAGTGAATAGCTTGTAGACGACAGACAACAGGCAGATTGAGCAATAGTTATCAATGTCGTGGATGTCTCCCTTCTTGTACAGTAGTACAGTCCTGCTGGTTTTCCACTGAGAAAACCTTGCATTCAGACAGGTAGTATGTGAAGAGCTGAGCCAGTGTATTGATGAGTACTTATGGCAGGTTCTTCAGGTGTTTGGGTCTGACCTTGTCTGGCCCGGGTGCTGTTTGCTTCTTTACCGATGAAATGACGTGTTGGATTTTGGAAGGGAGAACGTTGGGAATGACATATCCATCCTGCAGAATTTGGTATGTGGGCAGGTGGACGTGGCTATCGAAGAGATCCGAGTAGAAGTCATGGATAATCTTCTCCATTGCCCTTCTGGAAGATGTGATAGATTCATCAGGATGTTGGAGGGCAGTTATCTTGGTCTTGTAGTTGGCAAAGGACTGGTGGGCTTTGCGAATGCCTTTCCCAGCTTCTGCTGCATCTCTCAGAACTGCTGCTCTTCTCTCTTTGAGGTCTTCCTTTATCGCTTTTCTACACTGCTTTGTGAGCTTGGACGTTCACTCGCGGTTGCCTGAGACTTGCGCCAAGCCACGTTGGCGAATGAGCTCGAGAGTTTTCAAAGACAGGTGCCTTTGTGGAAGGAGAGGCTGATAAAATCTCAAGGCCTTGAGATTCATGTTCTGTCCAACATGAAGAAGGACAAAAATGACTGTCTTTACTTTCAATGCACATACACTGGCATCGGATGAATCCATCGAGGACCTGATGATACAAGCGTGAAAGATCAAGTACAACATCATTGGTCTGATTGAGACGAAAAGGTATCAATCACATCACACCATTTTCGACACTAGAGAAGAACTGTTCCTTGGAACATGCAACAAAAGAGGCATTGGTGGTGTCGGTGTCCTTGTCAACATGAACTTGGCCATAAGCATTGATTCATTTGAATGCCTAACAACCCGAATCAGACGATTACACTTGAATAGATGTGGCTCACTGCTGGCAGTTTCTATCTTTGTTGTCTACGCACCAACATCCAATTATGATGAAGGAGAAATTGAGAAATTCTACATGGAGCTGGAGAAGTTCTATAAAGGAGACCACACCTTCTACAAGATCATTGTCGGTGATTTTAATGCCAAGATAGGACTGAGAAGATCAGCTGAAGAACTCCTCATCAGGACCCATGGCCTAGAATGGAACAAACAGGGTGAGAGACTGTCTGAGTTCATCATGTCAACCAAGACTTTCCATGGTAACTCACAATTTCAGAAGGCCGAATCTAAACGTTGGACATGGGAGTCTCCCGGTGGACGGTTCTACAACAAAATTGACCATATCATATTCAATCGATGGTTTTGCCTGAGCGATGTTGCTATTGTTCCAAAATTCCAAACGGGATCGGACCACCGTCTCCTTCGTGCAGAATTCTACTTCACAGAGCAGGGAGAAAGGCTGCAAAGTTTAAGAAGAGAACTCCCAGAACGACCACCAACTGGGAACTCTTTGGCACTATTGCGGCAACATAGGAAGATGCCGTCGTTGACAACATTGACGAGGAACACAATCGACTGGTTCAGCACCTCCATGATTGTGCAAAGAACGCCGAGAGAGAGATCACCACAACTGCTATTTAATTTATAAAAAATTCTATTTTTGTTGGTACTCAGAAGATAAAAGTGACATAAAACACTTACTATATAAGCATAAAGTTGAGAGTTCAAACCCAGTTGCTACCTTCATACTCTGAGGCAATCCTAATGACATCACAATCTGGGATCCAAGATAAGGGTAAAGAAAATAACACCCTCCTCAATTCTATTGATTTATATTAGCTTATAATACTACATCTGGAGCGATAGCACAGCGGGTAGGGCGTTCGCCTTACACGCGGCCAACATGGCCGACCCGAGTTCGATTCCTCCGCCCCTCTCGGAGAGCCCGGCAAGCTACCGAGAGTATTCGATATGCCAGACACAGTAACAACAAAGTCTCCAATGGAGACGTTACTGGGCCCGCTCGAGCAAATCGACGATCAACGGGAGGGCCTTTACCTTTACCTTTATAATACTACATAAATTTCGGAAGTATAGCTTCACACCTCTATATGTTTATAAGCCTCAACTACACCCACTGCCAAAGTCCTAGTGTGATTTCCATGATTAGACGGACCCCTCCCATCCTTTCCTCCCACTCCCCTTCTGTTCCCTTCTGGTAACCACACATTTTTTTACTGAATCTAAGAATTATTTTTGTTGCATAATGCTGGTATCCTTTGGTTATTTGTATTTGTGTTCCGCATATGAGAGAAAGTATCCTGTAGCTGTCTTCCACTTTCTGACAGCATAAACATCACAGGTTTGACTCATAGTGTTGGGAGAGACAAGATTTCATCTTTTGTAATAGCTAATATTCCATAGAGTATACTGTGACACACATATATGTATATTAGGCCCTAGCTTCCTTTTAATTTTTGTCTTTTTGGGTTCCACCTGGCGATGAACAGGGGTTACTCCTGGCTTTGCACTCAGGAAATACTCCTGGCAGTGCTCGGGGGACTATATGGGAGGTTGGGAATCGAACCCGGGTTGGCTGCATGCAAGGCAAACACCCTATCTACTGTACTACTGCTTCAGCCCCAGACCCTACCTTCTTTAAGTAGTTATTGGCCCATGAGGTTGTTTCTGTGTCTTGGCTGTTGCGAGTAAGGTAGCTGTGAACATAGGGGTGCATGCCATTTCAAATAAGTGTTTTCTTTTTCATCATGTTGCAAGTGACTTATGTGAAGTGAGGAAAAGAGGCAGTAGCCTCGAGAGGGGAGTCCATTGCCTCCTCATTGCCCATTTTGATCAGCCAGTATGTGTTTGATAAAACACTAAAAAAGTCTATGAGCTCCCTTTGCAGTGCAGATGATGTGGGTCAGTAGAGACACCAGACGGCCCTAAAGCTGCACCTAAACCCCACTTGATCTTCACGGTACAGTCATGACGCCCCTCACACCAGATTCTTGGGGAGCTGAGACCTCAGGCTAAAGTAAAATTTTCTCTTTCAGAGGAGAAAAATCTCAATCCTGCTCTATGCCCACATTTTCTCCGGTCTGTCGCTTGCCCTCACAGAAAAGAATGTTAGGAAGGAGGTGACTCTTGAAGTAAATTAGTTGATCTGGGAACTATGAGGGGAAACAGAAGCAAAGCTCGTGGGTTTTCGCTTAACGGTTGCCATCAGGAAACCTCAGTTTCCTTCTTGCCAATTGCCAGGAGACTCCCAATCTTTTTTTTTCTTAACCTGATGATATTTTTATAACACTGTATTTGGAAATGCACAAGAGTCTTTTCAAATGTATATGAAATATTATCAAAAAAGTAACCTATTCTCAACAATTAAACAAGTAATCTGTTTTTTAAAAAATTTTTTTATTAGTGAATCACCGTGAGGTACAGTTACAGACTTACAAACTTCCATGCTTGCATTTCAGTAATACAACGATCGAGTACCCATCCCTTCACCAATGCCCATTTTCCACCACCAATGGTCCCAGCATCCCTCCCACCACCCTCACCCTGTCCTCTCCATCCCACCCCACCCCGGTGGCAGGGCATTCCCTTCTGCTCTCTCTCTCCTTTTGGGTGTTGTGGTTTGCAATAGAGGTATTAAGTGGCCATCATGTTCAGTCTATAGATACTCTCAATCTTAAGCCAACCATGCTTCTCCATTTCCAACTCAAACCTGTACTGGAGCCATGCATCCCATACTTATCTGCAGTTTGCTGGTGGAGCCTATGTCCCTGCAAAGACTGATATAGTAACTAATTGCTCAGGATGAGACTGTATTCCAGAATGACTAGACGTCACCAACATTCTCTAAGCTTTAGCTCAGGGCATCAGAACCTAGCAGAATCCTTCAAAAAAAGGTAAGTGTTGTCAATTGCAATGATAAAGGGGTATTGCTTCACCAAAGAAAATAGAAGTTGCTTTATTTCTGTATAACCTTTAGGCACCAGCCTTCCATGGCATTTCTCTTTCTGCTGCCCTCCCCGTGTGGGAGCTCTCCCTTCTTTCTAATAAACTTTTGCTACTGCTACTTTAAACTTGGGACTTGGCATAATTATCCTTATTATCTATATTATCTGTAGCACTGTAGCACTGTCCTCCCATTGTTCATCAATTTGCTTGAGCAGGCCCAGTAACATCTCTATTGTGAGACTTGTTGTTACTGTGTTTGGCATATCGAATACGTCGCTGGTAGCTTGCCAGGCTTTGTAGTGCAGGGGAGATACTCTCGGTAGCTTTCCAGGCTCTTCGAGAGGGGTGGAGGAATTGAACCTGGGTCGGTCTGGTGGGCTGCGTGTAAGGCAAACACCCTACCCACTGTGCTATCGCTCCAGCTCACCTACATCTGGTCACTGTCACTGTCACTGTCCTCCCGTTGTTCATCGATTTGCTCGAGCAGGCCCAGTAATGTCTCCATTGTGACAATTGTTACTGTGTTTGGCATATTGAATATGTCATGGGTAGCTTGCCAGGCCTTGCCGTGCGGGCGAGATACTCTTGGTAGCTTGCCGGGCTCTCTGAGAGGGGCGGAGGGATCGAACTCGGGTCGGTCATATTGGCTGCTTGCAAGGCAAAAACCCTACCTGCTGCGCTATCGGTGGGTACCAAAAAGTGTTTCCGTTCCTTTGATTTTGAGTGAGAGTTTAGCTGGATAGAGTATTCTTGGTGAAGCATTCATTCATTTCAGTGAGTTTTTTCACTATGTCTAGCCACTGCCTTCGGGCCTGGAGGGTTTCCTCTGATAGATCTGCTGTGAATCTAAGGGGTGCTCCTTTGTATGTGATTTCCTTCTTTGACCTTGCTGCTTGCAGTATTGTGTCTCTATCGGCAGCCTCTTTTGCAAACCACAACACCCAATAGGAGAGAGAGAACAAAAGGGAATGCCCTGCCACAGAGGCAGGGTGGCATGGGGGGATGGGGGTAGGAGGGCTACTGGGATTCGCGGTGGTGGGAAATGGGCACTTGTGGAGGCATGGGTATTTGATCATTGTATAACTGAAACCCAAGCACAAAAATTTGTAAGTCTACAACTGTACCTCATGGTGTCTCACTAATAAAATTTTTTTTAAAAAAGTGTTTTCAGGACCAGAATCTATAGTTGCAAGGGGCTGAGGTTATAGCCCATTTGGGGTGGGGGAAGGCGGCGTCCTGGCAGTGCCACACTGCAGGGAGTGAAATGGGGGGAGGGTAGGTGGTCATCAAAAGACCGACTCAAGGCCTCTACTCCTGGCTCTGCACTCAGGAATTACTCCTGGAGGTGCTCGGGGGACCATACGGGATGCTGGGAATTGAACCTGGGTCTGCTGCGTGCAAGGCAGATGCTCTACCCGCTGTGCTATCGCTCCAGTTCCTCCTTCTTTTTAAGCTTCATCTTCTACATTGGAAGGCATGTGAGGCACCCTCTGAGCGCTCTCCCTGACCCGACCCTACAGCTCTTATTTTGCTTCGGAGCACTGGTTCCTTCTGGCTGCCTGCGTCTCTCTCTGACAAGCTAAAGACCAAGGCCAGCAAGCCAAACACTCCTCCACTCACATCACCGTGGCTGGGGGGAAGGACAGAGGCAAGGAGAACAACAGACATTTGCTTTGCAGTTACTGATGAGGAACTGCTTGAGACATTCCTAGAGGACTTGAGATTTTTTTTTCAAAAAAGATAGAAATGAAGCGTGGCTCACTTCTCAGAAGGAGAGAAGGGGTCAGGGGCTAATTCTTGAAAATATCCAAGAAACTGGAAGCTATAGAACCACCTCTGAGACCTGCTGTTTCTTGCATACCATTTCAAATAAGTGTTTTCTTATTCTCTTTCTTATTCAAGAAAGAGTTATGTGCTCAAGAGAGAATTAGAGCTTCCCTAGAGCGGAAAGTACCCTAAAGGACTTTAGGGATGGAGCTACATAAGGATATTTTCTAAAATTGCTTAGGTCTGGAATTGTGTGCACAAGTAGGAGTTAATTGGGGATTTTCATGGGCAGGGTGGGGGAGGGGAACAGTTTGAACTTCTGGTGGTCCTTTCGTCTTCTTAAGACTGGCAGTGGGAATCTCTCCTCCCACTCCCAGTGGGATTGCAACCAATTTTCTGGGTCTTGCTTCTATACCTCAAAGGGTCTCTGGCTTCTTAACAGGTTGGTTCTTGCAGCTCAAGGCCTTTTTATGTCTTTGTGTTGGTTTGACTTGGAGATATAGTTTCTCTCTAATCCACAATGTCAGCCTCCCGCTCCCTCTGTTTTTGTCTGCCTGCAATGTTTGCATGAATACCTAGCAGTAGTATTGCCGGAACATATGGTACTTCTATTTTGTTTGCTTGGCTTCCCAAGAAATGCTCAGGAGACCCTGGGCTTTTCTAGGCAATTCTCAGCCAACCAAGATGCTAGGGACGGAACGTGAGTGGGCTGCATGCAAGATGTCTGTCTTAAGCCTGTGTTTTCTCTTTAGCCCTCACTTTTACTTATTTTTTTTTTCATGGGGTGTGGGCACACACGATGGTGTTCAGGGCTTACTCATGGCTCTGTGCTCAGGGATTCTGGTGGTACTCTGAGCACCATGTGTGGAACTAAAGATTGAATTACAGTTAGTGATACTCAAGGCAAGTGCCCTTGTATCCTCCTCCTCCTCCTCCTCCTCCTCCTCCTCCTCCTCCTCCTCCTCCTCTTCCTTCTCCTCCTCTTCCTTTTTTTTTTTTTTTGCTTTTTGGGTCACACCTGGTGATGCACAGGGGTTCCTCCTGGCTCTGCACTCAGGAATTACTCCTGGAGGTGCTCAGGGGACCATACGGGATGCTGGGAATTGAACCTGGGTCTGCTGCGTGCAAGGCAGATGCTCTACCCGCTGTGCTATCGCTCCAGTTCCTCCTTCTTTTTAAGCTTCATCTTCCTGTTTTCCATCGAGCATACACCAATGACTTCTCACCAACAGTGAACGAGAGTCCCCATTTCTCTACACCCTCAACACCTGTTTCTTCCATTCTTTATGATATATTCTGCTCTCACAAATGTAAGGTAATAGGCTTTTTTTGTCGTTTTGGTTACAGTCCTTTGTGGAGAAGTTTTTTAGTTTACTAAAGTCCCATTTTTGTTTACTTTTGCTTTTGTATTATCTACAAATCCTTCATGATATTAAACAGTTCAGCACCTGTTTTATTTTATGTACTTTCGGGATTCAGGTATTATACTCAAGACTGAATTGTATGCTTACAGAGATGACTTTTCTTTTTTTGTAATGCAGAAAAAAAAAAAAGGAAGAGAATGCTTTATCTAGACGTTTTGGCCGAGGAACCCATATTAGGCATCCATATCAAAGGGATCTGATCTTCACTTCAAAGAATAGCCAGTTACCTATTCCCTCTCCGCCATTGTTTTACAGATCCTGGTTGATTTTTACAACTAATCAAGTTAGAGCTATCTATTGCATTTTCCTTCTTTTGTTTTCTGTTTTGATTTGAATTCACCAGTACTGAGTGAGCTCAAGAAACTCTTAAACTGTGAGTAACGTAACTGAATGTGGGATTAGTAAAAAAAGAAAATAAAACTGTTTTATGGTTTATCTGTATATGTTTGATTTGTATATATAGCACTGTAGCTCTGTCCTCCCATTGTTCATTATTTGTTCGAGCAGGCACCAGTAACATCTCCATTGTGAGACTTGTTGTTACTGCTTTTGGCATATTGAATATGCCACGGGGAGCTTGCCAGGCTCTGCCGTGCAGGCGGGATACTCTCGATAGCTTGCCGGGCTCTCCGAGAGGGTTGTGTGTATAACCGTCTTGTATATATAATTTGTATATATATATCTATATAAACCACCCGTGGGGTCCACCGACATCAGTTTTGACACCCAGGAATCCTAGCCCCCTAGCCCCCTCTGACAAATTTTGTGTGATCCCAGGAATAGAGGGAGATATATACATATATAGGTGTGTGTATGTATATATATACATATATATATATATATGTATCACGGTCATGGTCCTCCTGTTGTTCATCGATTTTCTCGAGCGGGTCCAGTAACGTCTCCATCATGAGACTTCTTGCTACTGTGTTTGGCACATTGAATACGTCAAGGGTAGCTTTCCAGGCTTTGCCGTGTGGGATATATATATACATATATACATATACATATATATACACACACACACACACACACATATATATATATATATATATACAAATCACGGTCACAGTCCTCCCGTTGTTCATTGATTTGCTCGAGTGGGCCCAGTTAACGTCTCCATTGTGAGACTTGTTGTTACTGTGTTTGACATATCGAATACATCATGGGGAGCTTGCCAGGCTTTGCCTTGCGGGCGAGATACTCTTGGTAGCTTGCCGGGCTCTCCAAGAGGGGCAGAGGAATCAAACCCGGGTCGGCCAGGCTGGCTGTGCGCAAGGCAAATGCCCTACCTCTGTGCTATCGCTCCAGCCCATATATACATGTACATATTATATACATCTCCTTTTATTCCTGAGATCACACAAAATTTGTCAGGGGGGGCTAGGGGGCTAGGATTCCTGGGTGTCAAAACTGATGTCGGTGGACCCCATGGTCGGTTTATGTGAGATGGGGAGGAGAGAGAGGTCACTTCTCTTCATCCACCTCTGCCACCCTGGGTCCAGCTGGGAAGACCTGGACAAATGAAGACTGTGATGAGGCCCTGGTCAGCACAGCCCTGAGCCCCACCAGCTCCACCAGGTGGCTGTTGGCTTGGTTGAGGTACAGGAGTGGATTCCCTCCACCAGACTTCTCTGTGGTGCCAGGAACTCAGGTTGGAGCGAGAATTTGCTCTTTGTAGGAAAGAAGAAATCAGTCCAGGCCTTACCCAGGGTTTTGGGGTCCTTGTCTTACCTCGCAAAAAAAAAAAAAATTCAGGAATTCGCTCTTTGTAGGAAAGAAGAAATCAGTCCAGGCCTTACCCAGGGCTTTGGGGTCCTTGTCTTACCTCGCAAAAAAAAAAAAATTTCAGGAGGAGATAGCAGTGAAATTAAAAAAAAACCAGATTTTATTTAGAGGTTTTTGAAGGTGGGGAGGAAGAGAAAGTGGGAGAGAGTGGAGAGTAACATGCTCAAGAGAGAACGTGGCCTTCAACAAAAGGTGAAGGAGACTTGAGTGACTTTTAAGATGGCTTTTTTGTTTGTTTGTTTTATGTTATTTATTTATTTAACTATTATTACTGAATCACCATGGGATACAGTTACAAACTTAAGACTTTCGTGTTTGCATTACAGTCATACAATGATCGTTTACCCACCCCTCCACCAGTGCCCATTCTCCCCCACCAATGTTCCCAGCATCCCTCCCACCACCCCCACCCCCTCCCCTCCTCCCCTCCACCCCTCCCAACTTAAATGGCAGGGCATTCCCTTTTGCTCTCTCTCCTTTTGGGTGTCGTGGTTTGCAATAGAGGTATTTAGCGCCATTGTGTTCGTTCTATAGTCTACTTTCTGCAGGCATCTTTCAACCCCAGTGGCTCCTCCCAACATAAGATGGCTTTTATATGTATATTCTGAGGGTTGCCTTGGTCTGGAGTTTTCTGCCAGAGGCAGAGATTGATCAGGTATTGTCACAAAGGAACATCTTCAAAGTTTCCAGTGAACCTCCTTCAAGTCTTTGACTGCAGTTATTGTCTCTGCTGGTCTGTCAGTCTCTGTAGGGGGTCTGGCCCTCTGTTCTATTACTGGCAGCAGGTGAAGCTCAGCTCCTGTTTTCCACAAAGCTGGCTTTTTGCAACTTCAAGGCCATTGGTATTATTTCCCAAGAAATTCACTGCCATTGCCTTGGGAGGGCAACTTCCCTATCTACCTACCTGTCTGCCTACATCAAAAACCTTTCTGCAGTTTCCCAGCAATGACTCCAGTTCTGCTCATTGCTCAGAACAGACCCAATGGACTGGGTGCTTGTGGAAGCAACTGGGAGCCTGAGAATCCCAGGACACAGCCTCAAGGTCCAGTCCAACCTCCTATCCTAAAGAAATCCTGGGTGTCAGTGGCCTGCCTGCAGCTACCCTGTGTCATCTCCAATGTGGCAAAGAAAGTCAAAGCTCAAATGGAGCCCTTACTCTATCTTTCACTGCGCCGGTACTGAATCTCATCTCTGGCCGTGCGATACTTCTGCTCCTTCAACTTCAAGGCACCAAAATTCCCACGAAAGTCCATAATACTAGAATACTTCTCTAGGAGCTGAACTACTAATTGCTGAGTGCTCTTATGGGGTGAACTATGAAAAGTAACCCCAGAGAACAGCAGACACAATGGGAAAGCTGCTTAAAAGTCCATGAACTCAGGGAGAGAAGATAATAGCCCAGAAGACAACAAGTACCAACCAGCTCTATAACCTTTAATTGCTGGGATACTTTCTGAACACCATGGTGCATATTTTTTACCTACAAATTTTATTTTTAAATCTTTTAAAATTTCATCTTCCTCTTACACTTTATATAAACACTATGGTTAGCAAAGTTGTTCATGATTTGTTACAGACATTCGATGTTCTCATACAATACCATGACCCTTGTACCTTCCGACCCACCATTATTTCCAATTTTCCCAACTACCCCTTAAGCCTGACCCCAGAGCAGGCCCTCAATAATTATTTTTATATTGCTTATTGTTATAAATAATTTCTAAAAGAATGATAAAAAATATTTACTAAGAAGAAAGTTAGTGAAGATTTTTTTTGTATTTCACCATGAAGCCATTAAGCCATTAAGAGATTACTAAGATGTTGTTACAGGTTAAGCCTTCTGTGTTTATTTTTTATTAATTGAGATAAGTTGCCTTCTACATTACATCCCATCCAATCTATTGTGCTACTCCTTGTTTATGATGAATATTTTTAATAATCTCAAAGAAACAAAAAAGCATGAGAGTAGAAATAAAAAAAAATCACAATCAGAAGTGCCAGAACTAAAGAGTATGATAGTTTAAACAAAAAATTCAATGGAAAGTCTTAACAAAAAAGTGAAAACAGCTAAGGAAAAATGTAGTGAGCTCCATGATGAGATGTAGAAAACCTCTAAAAATTCATGGAAGATGGGAAAAAGACTGAAGAGAAATAAACAGCACACCAGAGAAGAGGGGATGAATTTAAGAGGAATAATAAAATTATCAGAGTCTCTGAGGAGCAGGAAAGAGAATTTGATGAAAAAATCAGTAGTCCAAGAAACCAGAAAATATTTCCCAGTATTGAAAAATATTTGCACCCAGATTCAAGGGGCAAGCTCCCCGTGACGTATTCGATATGCCAAACACAGTAACAACAAAGTCTCCAATGGAGATATTATTGGGTCCGCTCGAGCAAATCGACGATATGATCACATGATTTTTATTTTTCCTTATATTGATATGGTGTATCATGGTGATTGACTTGCATATATTAAAGCATCCTTGCATCCCCTTGATCTTTTTGATATAAAGTTGAATTCAATTGGACAATATTTTATTGAGTAACTTTGCACAAATTCATCTAGAATATCGGTCTAAATTTTGCTTTTTAGTAACGACTCTATCTGCTATTCCTCTCAGAGTAATACTTGCCTTATCAAAGCTATTTGAAGAACTCCTGTTTTTTCTAAAAATTCTGAAAATGATTGGGAGAAAAGGAGCAAAGGGTGTGAACCACACCAAAAAAAAATGCCTTTTTAAAAGGTATTGTTTTCCAGTAAAGATTGTTTTTCAATTTTTTACTTCAAGCCTATGTTTACCTTGAGTGTGTAGGGATGTCTCTTTTAGGCAGCAGAATTTTGTGTTCAGTTTTCTGATCCATCTTGCCATTCTGTATCTCTTGATTGGTGAGTTTAGTTCATTGACATTGAGTGAGATTTAGAGAAAGTATTTGACAAGATCCAAAATCCATTCATGATAAAAAACTCTCAATAAAATGGGGACTGAGGGACATTTCCTCAACGTAGTTAAAGTCATTTACCATAAACCCTCAGCAAACATATTACTGGTTAAGAGCTGAATTAGAATATTACATTAGGCAACATAGTTATTTTAGCAATGTTAATTCTTCCAACCTTTAAGCCATCTTTCCCTATTTTGTATCTTCCTTAATCTCTTTCCATAATATCACTGTCACTGTCACTGTCCTCCCGCTGTTCATCAATTTGCTCGAGCGGGCCAGTAACGTCTCCATTGGAGACTTTGTTGTTACTGTGTTTGGCATATCCAGTACGTCACGGGGAGCTTGCCAGGCTCTGCCGTGCGGGCGAGATACTCTCGGTAGCTTGCCAGGCTCTCCGAGAGGGGTGGAGGAATCGAACACGGGTCGGCCACGTTGGCTGCGTGCAAGGCAAACGCCCTATCGCTGTGCTATCGCTCCAGCCCATAATATCATAGTTTTAAATGTACAGGTCTTTCACATACTTGGTTAAATTTATTTCTAAGTAATTTATTCTTTCTGGTCCAGTTGTAAACAGGATTTTATTATTTAAAAAAAAAACTTTACTTAAACACTGTGGTTTACAAAGTAGTTCATAATACAGTTGTTACAGGCATTTGATGTTCTAACACCAGTCCCATCACAGTGACCTTTCTTCTACCATTGTCTCTAGTCTACCCCCCTCCACTCCCCACCCCGAAGCGTAAGTCTGCCTCTTTAGATACAATATAATTTATTTATATTGCTTATACGCTCTGAGGAGCGAAGTCCCACGGAATCCAGGTAAAGGGGACCTTTGCAACCTTGGACTCTGGACTCACCGGGACCCAGGAGCAGAGACCCTCTGCCTGCTTTCCCCAGTCTCCAGTGATCCACGGGTCACACCCATAGGCCACACCCTGCCGGCACCAGATAATCTCATCAGCCACGCTCCAGAGCTCACGGCTGCTCCTCCCAGACGGGAGTATAAAATGAAGCCCCCATAACCATGCCACTGGACTCCGCGCCAGGCTGTTCTCACTTGGGGCACCCCAGAGGAGGATGGGCAAGAGCCTTCCCCCAAGGGACCCAGCCCTGGCAATCGAGCTCCACTATCTAACCGCCCCCATGCTCCAGGCCGCAAAGTGGCCGCACGATACATTATAAGACACTTCCTACCCATTTTCCATAATTAACACACCATGTTTGATGGAGTTCAGACAGTACGCAACAAATCAGAGAGAAATATGAATACGTGTGTGTATATATATATATATATATATATATATTCGATATGGGCTGGAGTGATAGCACAGTGGTAGGGTGTTTGCCTTGTGCGCAGGCGGCCCTGCTGAGCCGGGTTCGATTCCTCCACCCCTCTCGGAGAGCCCAGCAAACTACAGAGAATATCTCGCCCACGTGGCAAAGCCTGACAAGATCCCCGTGACGTATTCAATATGCCAAACACAGTAACAAGTCTCACAATGGAGACGTTACTGAGCCTGCTAGAGCAAATTCATGAATAACGAGAGGACCGTGATATTCGATATGCCAAAACCAGTAACTCTAAAAGATTTCATTCCCCTGATCCTGACAGAGCCTCCAATCATTGGGAAAGACGAATAAGGAGAGGCTGCTGAAATCTCAGGGCTGGGATGAATAGAGACGTTACTGGTGCCTGCTCGAGTAAACCGAAGAACAACAGGATGACAGTGATAATGCTTGTTATGACTAAATGGCTAATTGATCACGGTCACGGTCCTCCCATTGTTCATCGATTTGCTCGAGCGGACCCAGTAACGTCTCCATCATGAGACTTATTGGTACTGTGTTTGGCATATCGAATACATCATGGGGAGCTTGCCAGGTTCTGCCATGCAGGCAAGATACTCTGGGTAGCTTGCCGGGCTCTCCGAGAGGGGCAGAGGAATCGAACTCGGGTCTGCCATGTTGGCTGCATGCAAGGCAAACGCCCTACCACTGTGCTATCGCTCCAGCCCTAAATGGCTAATTGAATTATCAAAAACTACTTCTGTAAATTAAAATTTGTGAAAATTGTTATATCTCAACATGGGTCATGA
This sequence comes from Sorex fumeus, assembly GCF_029834395.1. Taxonomy (NCBI): domain Eukaryota; kingdom Metazoa; phylum Chordata; class Mammalia; order Eulipotyphla; family Soricidae; genus Sorex; species Sorex fumeus. Next base: position 10,892,583 of record NW_026606099.1, read on the forward strand.
AGTTCTTATCTGAGGGTTTACCAAGCTGTTTTTGCTAATTGAATCCTCTGTGTTATTGTTTTAATTCATTGAGCTTAGTTTACTGTTGGGCTGGAGTGACAGCACAATGGGTAGGGCATTTGCCTTGCATGCGGCCGACCCGCGTTCGATTCCTCTGCCCCTCTCGGAGATCCCAGGAAGCTATCGAGAGTATCCCGCCCACAAGGCAGATCCTACAAGCTCCCCGTGGTGTATTCAATATGCCAAACACAGTAACAAGTCTCATGACGGAGACGTTACTGGGTCCGCTCGAGCAAATCGATGGACAATGGGAGGACAGTGCTACAGTGCTACAGTTTACTATCTAATTTAGTGTGCTCCTACTGAGATGTCAGTATGTGGAATATGGAGTTGTCACATGGCTGGGTACTTCAGCAACTACAGCATCTGTGGCTCAGGGCCAGTGAGTTTACACTGTGGCAGTTTTAGGATGTGGGTCTGGCTGCTGGGGCTTTGGAAGTACGGGGAATGTCAGACGTGGGAGGCACCACCCCAAATCTGAGAGGAGCCCAGAGTTTTTAGCCCGAAAACTGGTGTACCTAGAATGTTTGTTGGTTTGGCATCTCTTCAGAGATTAGTTGTGAAGCAGTGGAGTTGAGTCTTTGGCATGGTGGCTGCTTTGGGGCTTTGGGGCGAGGCTGTGGCTGCCAGGGCTTCAGCAGGGTGGTGACTTGGCACATCGCCCTCCTGAGGGCACCCCAATCTTTCAGTGGAAGATTGGTGTACCTATGAACTGTAGATGGTCTGCATCTCTTCTGAAATTAGTCGTAAAGTAGTCCTGTAAAGCTGGGCCAGTGAATTTTCATGGTGGTGGCTGTTGGGTGTCAGGATTTTTTATTCTTTTTTTTTTTTTTTGGTTTTTGGGTCACACCCGGCGATGCTCAGGGGTTACTCCTGGCTCATGCACTCAGGAATTGCTCCTGGTGGTGCTCAGGGGACCATATGGGGTGCTGGGAATTGAACCTGTGTCGGTCATGTTGGCTGCGTGCAAGGCAAACGCCCTACCTGCTGTGCTATCACTCCAGCCCCAGGATTTTTATTCTTAATTTATCTTGCGATGGTTCATTGTTTGCATGAAAAGTCATCCAATTTTTATACTAATTTTGTAGCCTGAAGCTTTACTGTCTTTGTGATTTCTAATAGTTTTTCATGGATTATTCAGGATCTATGTATAAAATAATGCCATCTGTCTACAGTGAGAAAAAGATGATGGTTGCTGAAGAGAAAGAGAAGGTTGGGGAGGAATAGGTAGAGTAGTTAAAAACATTTTTTTAAAAAATTTTATGTTTTGCTTTTGGACCGTTCCTGGCTATGCGCTCAGTGAGCTCTCCTGGGTGGCCAAGGGGGACCACAAATGCGGATTGAACCGGGGCTGGTTGCATTCAAGGCAAGCAAGCACCTTATCCTCTACGCTTTCCTAGGAAAGTAGTTTTTTTTTTCCTTTTGGGTTACACCTGGTGATGCACAGGGGTTACTCTTGGCTCTGTACTCAGGAATTATTCCTGGTGGTGCTCGGGGGACCATATGGGATGCTGGGAATCGAAGCCCAGTTGGCTGCGTGCAAGACGAATGACCTACCCGCTGTGCTATGGCTCCATCCCCAGAAAAGTAGTTTTTTCGATGGTAGGATGGCGTTAGAATTTTGGTGGTGGGTAAGATGAATTGTGTGTGTGTGTGTGGGTGTGTGTGTGTGTGTATAAAGATTTATTTCTAAATTTCTATACTTTTCTAAAAAAATGTATCACACCTAACTGTGCTGAGTGAGAGAAGGAAGAGAGGGGATGGATTCACCTGTACAATGCTCAACCAGGTTATGCAAGCCTGGCGCAAAGATGCTCAGACTAGGCAGAGTAGGAGGTAGGTGCTGAAGTGGGTGGGCAATGTGTTGCCAGAGACTGAGGTCAGGGTCTTACATGTGCTAGGCATAAGCTCTGCCACAGGAGCTATCTCAGAGACCTGTAATTTTAATTTTAATTTTTCATTCAAATAGATTTAGTGCTTATAGCTAATCCTTTTACCATTGGCGTTGATGCTCTATCTCTTGACTGGCTGAAGTTTATCATTTAATAGTTAGTTTTTTGGAAAGGCTTCCAGAACTGTCCATGAATTTGCTCATTTTTGAAACTTGTTCAGTTGTGAGGTGACATCTGCCTGTTTTTCACGGATGGTGAGCATTTTTCCGTACACCGATCTGCCATGTGTATGTTTTCTTTGGAAAAGAGTTTATCAAAATCTTGTACAATCTTGTTAAGTTGCATAAATGAGTTCTTTATATATCTTGAATAGTAATCCCTTATCAAATGTTTCACAATACATATTTTCTCCCATTCAATAGACTCCTTTCACTCTATTTGTATCTTATTTTGTCGTATAAAAGCTTTACAATTTAGGGGTTGGAGTGATAGCACAGCGGGTAGGGCGTTTGCCTCGCACGTGGCCGACCCGGGTTCGATTCCCAGCATTCCATATAGTCCCCTGAGCTACCTCCGGGAGTAATTCCGCAGAGTCAGGAGTAACCCCTGTGCATTGCCAGGTGTGATCCAAAAAAAGCAGAAAAAAAAAAGGCTTTACAATTTAATATAGGTAGATTGTCATTACTTCCATTTCCCTTGTATTGGGGTTGAATCCCAAAGTCATCTTTCTGGCAATGTCATAGAATATTTTATCTATGCTATCTTCTATGCATTTTGTGATTTTTAGTTTTACATGGAAGTTTTTATTTTTCATTTTGGGGCCACACCTAATGGTGCTAGGAGGGAGGTTATCTTTATATAGTGCTCAGGGATTATTTCTGGAAGTACTTGAGGGACCACGCATTGTTACCAACAATATTGCAAGAAGTCACTACAGTCGTGCCCGCCAACCCACTTAGAATTAGGTGTATACGCTATAGTTTATTGCCTCCCTTTCAGTGCAATAAATATAGGATTATAGGATGGGAGTGGCAGGTGTTTGGCACAACCCATTCACCCCTCCTACTACTTAGGGTAGAATTCCACCCCTTAGAAATCTTTCTGATTACAAATTGTTGTTCCATATATATACACATATATATACATATATTATTTATACATATCTATTTATAGTATTACTGAAGATATCAATTTGCTTTCCACCTAGATGCTGTTCCTGCATGTGGAACTGTTCAGCAATGTTTCAGGTAAATATATGTAAAATAACCAAATATTGGTGTAGATTTGCTGTGATAATGGGTAAACTCATCATGGTAAACATAGATTCTTCTTATTTGACCATTGTCCCCTCCCCCTTTAATTACTGTCACAATTTTTTTTTTTGGTTAGGTAGTATTATGTTTCCATTTTAATGCTTCTTCCTTAGGTTTATGTTTACTATTTGAATTCTGTTATGATTCCATATATATCTTAGCCTTTTTGGGTCAATTTCCTTAAGAAATATTATCAGGATTTTGATTAACTTTTAATTAAATCTGAATTTTCTTTTGGTGAAATAAACATTTTATCTGTATTAATATTTTCCATCCATATGCACAGAATGTCTTTCCATCTCTTAATGTCTTATTTTATATTTTAAAAAATATTTCTTGCTGTACAGGGTTTGTTAAATTTGTTAAATTTATTCCCACACTTTAAATTCTTTTGTCTGTAATTGTAAATGAAATTGGTTTCTTTATTCCTTCTTCTCAATAATTATTTTCAATTTTGGAGTGTAATAGTTCTTTGCATTTTGGTGTTGTACCTATCCAATTGATGTTCTCAATAATCATTTTTAATAGATTTTTAATAGAAATACTTCTTTTGTATAATTACAGCTACAAATAGTGATAGTGCCAGTTTTCCTTTTCTGAGGCAGTTTCTTTTTATTTTTTATACTTGTCTAATTATTCTGGCTTGTGCCTTCATTATTAAATAAAAGTGGTGAAAGTGTTCAGCTTTGAGTTGTTCTAAACTTAAAACAAAAAGCTCTAACTTTTCACCATTGACCATGATATTAGCTGTAGGTCTGTAATATGTGGCCTTTATTATTATGCTGAGACAGCTTCCTTCTATTTCCTTTTGATTAAGAAGTTCTTTTCTTTCCTGAATTGCATCAAATGCTTTCTCAAAATCTATTGATATTATCATACCATTTATTTGTTTTGCTCTGGTTGAGCTTTCCTCCCCGCCCCGACCAGGGCTCCGGCAGCCGAAGACCTCCAGGACCAGCCACCACCATGCTGAGACCACTCTCCGCACACATGAAGGTACTGGCAGAGGGACAAAGCCACGCGGGTTCCGGGGCCGAGACCTCCAAGCCTACTCGAATTGGAGTCGAGCATCTTCCACCCAGATCCTCCAAATTCCAGTAGGCGGGGGTCACACCCACCACCTGGCCCCCTGGCGCCGTGTAATCCCATCAGCGGCCAAGACTCAGAGACTATAAAATCCAGATCCCGGACGAGAACAGTGCAGTCTTCTGCCCCCGCGCCTGGGTGTTCCTTCCCGGAGCCCCTTGGAGGGGAGCGGGTTGAGCTTTCCTCCCCGCCTCGACCAGGGCTCCGGCAGCCGAAGACCTCCAGGACCAGCCACCACCATGCTGAGACCACTCTCCGCACACATGAAGGTACTGGCAGAGGGACAAAGCCACGCGGGTTCCGGGGCCGAGATCTCCAAGCCTACTCGGATTGGAGTTGAGCATCTTCCACCCAGATCCTCCAAATTCCAGTAGGCGGGGGTCACACCCACCACCTGGCCCCCTGGCGCCGTGTAATCCCATCAACGGCCAAGACTCAGAGACTATAAAATCCAGCTCCCGGAACCGTGCGGCCGCATTTGCAGCCGCATGACATCTTATCAGGACATCTTTTTGACATCTTATTATCTCATTCCTACTTTGGACAAACTTGCAGGCTATCGAATGTAACCTGCCCACTGGGCAGAGTCTGGCAAACTCCCCGTGGCGTACTAAATATGCCAAATACCAGTAACAATGATGGGTCTCATTCTCCTAAAGAGCCTTGAATATAATCTCAGGGCTAGGATGAAAGAGACGTTACTGGGGCCTGCTCGAGGCAATCAACGAATAACAGGATGATGACCACATCCAATGATGGTAGAAGTCACCAGGTCATACATTGGTGGTGCTTGGTGACCCTGTGGTTCTTGGGATTAGACCCAGGTTTTGCATATGGAAGGCACATGCTTGCTTTACCATTTGAGTCACAACTTGGTCTTGATTTTTGTCTTGGTTTTAGTGTTGTGTGTTTTATGTCAACTTATTTGTGTATAATTTGCTCGAGCGGACACAAGTAACATCTCTATTGTGAGACTTGTTGGGCTGGAGCAATAGCACAGTGGGTAGTGCATTTGCTTTGCACGTGGTCGGCCCAGGTTCAATTCCCTCATCCCTCTCAGAGAGCCTGGCAAGCTACCGAGAGTATCCCGCCCGCACAGCAGAGCCTGGCAAGCTCCTCATAGCGTGTTTGATATGTCTAAAACAGCAACCACAAGTTTCACAATGGAGATGTTATTGGTGCCCGCTCGAGCAAATTGATGAAGAACGGGAGGACAGTGCTACAGGGTTAATAATGAATCATCACTGTGTGGAGTAAACCCTACTGGTCATGATGTATGACGCTTTTGACACATGTCGAAATCAGCTTGCTGTATTTTTTGTTTGGGGCCATACCCCCAAAGTACTCAGTGCTTGCTTCTAACCTGGCGAATGTGGTGCAGGTTGCGTGCAAGGCAAGTGCTCGACCCACTATTCTATCTCCTTAGCCGCTAGTTTGCTATTTTGTTGAAAAATTTTGCTGCTAGTTCATCAGAGATAATGCTGTGCAGTTTCCTTTGTTTGATATCTCCTTATTTAGTTTTGGTATTAGTGTTGTGTTGACCTTATAAAACGCATCTGTAAGTATTATTTATTTTTTTTGAAAAGTCTGAAGGGAGTAGGCTTAAGTTTTTTAAAGCTTTAGTAAAATTCACTAGTAATGCCATCTGGTTCGAAGTTCTTTTTGTGTTTTGGAAGTTTAACAAAAATTGCAGTTTCAATTTCCGTACTATGATTTGCTTTATGCCACTGAATGGGCCTCGGGCTGGAGCGATAGCACAGCGGGTAGGGCGTTCGCCTTACACGCGGCCAACATGGCCGACCCGAGTTCGATTCCTCCGCCCCTCTCGGAGAGCCCGGCAAGCTACCGAGAGTATTCGATATGCCAGACACAGTAACAACAAAGTCTCCAATGGAGACGTTACTGGGCCCGCTCGAGCAAATCGACGATCAATGGGAGGGCCTTTTACTGAATGGGCGAACCTAAAAAATGGACAATTTTTATTTTTGTTTATTTATTTAATTTATTTTTAAAATTTTATAAGTTAGTTCACATTATTTGATTACATTTAATATTCAAGCACCAATCCCACTACCATTACATATTCCCACCACCAAATTTGGGATGTTTCCATCCCTGTCCCAAAACACAACCGAAAGAATGTATTTTGTATTGTCTGTTATGAAGCACTGCTGAACATGCTCACAAAAAAGTGCTCATATAGGAAACAGTGTGAAGATTGTTCTATTTTGGCAGGAGCCATTAAGACATTCTATAGAATATTGCTAACATGTTGTTAAAGTTTGGGTGATGTGAGCTTTGGTATATCACGATCACGATCATCCTGTTGTTTGTTGATTGCCTCGAGCAAGCACTAGTAACATCTCCTTCGTCCTAGCCCTAAGATTTAAAAAAGTGCTATACTCAAGGCTCTTTCAGGTTTAGGAGAATGAGACCCATCATTGTTACTGGTATTTGGCATATTGGGTACGCCACGGGGAGTTTGCCAGACTCTGTCGTGTGGGCAGGTTACATTCAGCAGCCTGCCAGGTTGTCCAAAGTAAGAATGAGATAATAAGATGTGTGGGAGCTGGGTTTTATAGTCTCTGGGTCTTGGCCGTTGATGGGATTACATGGCGCCGGAGGCAGTTGTGGGTGTGACCCCTGCCTACTGGAATATGGAGGATCTGGGTGGAGGATGCTCAGCCCCAATCCGAGCAGGCTTGGAGATCTCAGCCCCGGGATTCGCATGCCTGGGTTCCTCTGCCGGTTTCTTCATGCATGAGGCTTGTCTGGACATGTGGAGAGTGATCTCAGCATGGCTGTGGCTGGTACTGGAGGTCTTCGGCTGCCGGAGCTCTGCTCGGGGCAGGGAGGGAAACTCAACCCACCCCCCTCCAAGGTGCCCCGGTGAGGACAGCCAGGCGCGGGGGCAGGAGACTCTATATGCATATGTATATATGCATATATATTTCCCTCTATGATTTGTTGCCTACTCTCTGAACCCCATATGGTGTGGTAATTATGAAGAATGGGTAAGGAGTGTCTTATGATGTGTCCTGCAGCCGAGAAAGCTGCTGCGGGGTCCAGGAATATGTTCACTCATATGTGAGGCTCGGCCCGAGTGTGTGGGGAGCGGCCTTGAGCGTGGCGGCAGTTGGGTTGTGGAGGTCGGCTTCCCGGGCTGGGTCTCTTGGGGCAGGGAGGGCTCTCACCTGACCCCTCTCTGGGGCGCCCAGAGTGAAAATAGCCTGGCGCGGAGGCCAGTGGCATGGCTATGGGGGCCTCATGTTATGCTCAAAATGGACAATTTTTAAGAATCATAAACCTCCTCAGGCTGAATCAAAGGGGGATAAAAAACCTCAACAGGCAAACCCCAAGCAAGGGAACTGAGACAGCTATCAAAAATCTTTTCAAAAACTAACACTCAGGCCAGATGTATTTCCTAGTGAGTTCAAAGAAACTGTCAAAAATGAATTGCTACCTATCCTTCTTAAGTTCTTCATAGAGTCAAAGATACAGGAAATCTTAATAGGTTCTATGAGGCAACGACTTTATTTCATACCCAAAGCAGGCAGAGAATTATACAGAAAGAAAACTATATACCAATATATATTGGTATAGATATTGGTATCTGTGATGACACAGATACAAAAATTCTCAACAAAATTTTAAGCAAATCAGATTAAACAATATATTTAAAAGATTTAAGATTTATGAAAAAGCAGGATTAATCCCTAGTGTATAAGGGTGGCTCAGTATATTCAAACCAATTAATATAATATACAAGTTCAACAATAGGAAAAGTAAAAATCACAGGATCATGTCAATAGATGGAGTGGAAGCTTTTTACAAGATCAAACATTCATTTTCAATACAAATTCTCAAGAAAATAGAACTAGAAGGAACTTAACTCAATGTAATAAAGATAATATACAGCAAATCCCCCAAAATAAAGAATTTTTAAGATTAGGTACAAGGATGTGGAGTCTTACCACTATTATCAACACCTTTGAAAGTCCAAAGGTGTTGACTGCAGCTAATAGTCAAGAAAGGGAAAGAATTCTAACTGGAAAGAAAGTTAAACTATCGTTTGCAAATGACACGAAAACATACACAGAAGAACCTTAAATAAACCAACAAAATTATTGGAATTAATAAGCCAAGAGTAAAATGATAAGCTAACTAATAAAAATATAAAATTGCTTTCTATAGTTAAACTGGAAATGAAGAAATAAAAAGAAATGTCATTTACAATTTCATGAAAGAATAAAGTACCTAGAAATCTGTCACTGTCACTGTCCCTAGAAATCAATTGAAAAAAATGAAGTAAAAGACTTATACATGGAAAACTTTGTTACTATTAAAAGAAGTAGAAGGCGGATAAATGAGATGTGGTCACATACACAATTAAATACTCAGCCATTAGAGAAGATAAGTTCTCACTTTTTCTATAATACAGATTGACCTTGAGAGATTATACTAAGTGAAGAGGAGAAAAATTAACACTGTATCATCTCACTCAGATGAAATATATACAGAAAAGAACCAAAAATCAGAAACAAGCTCTTGAATTCTAGTTCTAACTGAGGTTATGAAGGGTGCAAGAGGAACTGACTAAAAGAATGTAGGTGGAGTGGCAGAACATGGCACTTAGGGTGTTGGGCATGTTGTGGCTATATTGTACCCCTAAGACATATAAGCACTCAAGTAAGCAACTATTACCTCAATAAAAAGATAGAGTAAAAACGTAAAGTAAAAACTTAACCAAAGTAAATTAAAAACTATGGATTCTGCTTAATGCGTCATAAAGAGATGGGGAAGTTTGAATTGACAGTGTATGTTCGGAAGCAGTATATGTTTCTGCATACAAGAAGGGAAAAACATTTTACCGAGTCTCCGATAGGTTAAAAAGCTTGTTTCCAAAGATAATTAACTTTCAAAAGCCACTTTCACACTCATAGAGATAATCAAGATTTGAATATTAATTTCTAAAGAATTCTTCTGCCATAACAAATAAAAATTCAGTTCAAATTCTCAAAAACAAACGAATCACAGAGGAAAAAAAATCAAGGATAAGAGTAAACGATGATAGTGGAGTTCATGCACAATTCAATCAGCCTAATCAGTGGCTGAATAAATAGCAGTACTCCTACATAAAAAAAAAAGAATAAACGAAGATAAAGCAAGCATGACTAAATGCAAACACTACTTCAGACCCCAGTAGCACTGTAGCACTGTCCTCCCGTTGTTCATCAGTTTGATCGAGCGGGCACCAGTAGCGTCTCACAACAAATTGTGAGACTTGTTGTTACTGTTTTTGACATATTGAATACTTCACGGGTAGCTTGCCAAGCTTTGCCATGCGGGCAAGATACTTTCAGTAGCTTGCCAGCTCTCTGAGAGGAGTGGAGGAAACGAACCTGGGTCGGCCTCGTGCAAGGCAAATGCCTACCTGCTTTGCTATCACTCCCTCGAGAACCAGTAGACATAGGAAAAGTGCATAAAGGTACTTTGTACAATTTCACAAAGCCGTTGTAAACCCGAAGAAAATTCAAAATAAAAAGTACAAATGTTACATGAAATGCGTTAAAAACAATAAGAGGAAAATTAGGAAATTCACATGGAAATATGGACCTCCAGTTTCTTTTTAAGATTCCAAATGTCTGCACTTGGCGGGAAGAAGAGAAGCTGCATTCGATGGCGCAGGTGCATTCCAGCCTACCCCAGCTCTGCCAGTTCCTCCGAGACAGAGATATTTATCATTTGTCACGGTGCCTGCTGTTGCTTGTCTCATGGCTGACCTGCCTGGCATGGTTCTATTACCTTTCTGACTCTTGCACACACTGAAATTTGCAACTAACAGTAGTCTTGGACTCAGACCTTATGTAATTCAGAGTAGAGAAGGAGGGAAATTTCCATCTTACTCTTTCTGGGTTCTTCTTGAACTTGTTAAACATTAAATTAACATAAAACATGTTAGAAGCATGAAAAAATCAACGTAATTATGGACCTACATCGATGCGAAAATTTGAAAGACAGGGAGGAAAAATGATAATATATATATATATATATATATATATATATATATATATACATACATGTATATATATCTATCCTGTCCTCCTGTTGTTCATCGATTTGCTCGAGCGGGCCCAGTAACATCTCCATTGTGAGACTTCTTGCTACTGTGTTTGGCGTATTGAATACTCTCGGTAACTTGCCAGGCTCTCCGAGAGGGGCAGAGGAATTGAACCTGGCTCGGCTGGCTGGCTGCGCGCAAGGCGAATGCCCTACCGCTGTGCTATCACTCCAGTCATATATATATATATATATATATATATATATATGTGTGTGTGTGTGTGTATATATATATATATCCTGAGGCATATGGGCTAGGACTGGGGTCTTCAAGGAGAGGGATGGGGAATTTCACAGCTAAGAGATTGCATCACATGATAAAGAGCAGATGCTCTCGAGTCAGATGACTGCTCTGCCTTATAAAGAAGCATTTTAGAGGAACATTTTCCTTATAATAATCTAATTCTGGTTGAGCCTCTCATTTACATTGTTACAGAGGCATAATGTTATTAGAAAGTGAAATTTAATATTCCAGCAGAGAACTGTGGTTGATAGCACAGACGCTGGAGCCAGAAGGCCCATGTTTGAAGGAAGCTCTGCTTTTACTAGTTGTAGAATCACGATTAAGTTCCTTAATTTGCCTTTACTATAATTGATCATTTGTAAAGTGAAAAAATCTTGACTATCTACAGAAACAAGAGTCTAAACCCACAGTGGAGACCCTGGCAAACATCACATTTAATTTGTGACAAACATTAACATTACAGAAACAGAACAAAGAGAAATGAAGAAAATAGTCCCACTTTACAATTTTTACATATACAATGTAAAGAAATAAAGAAAATCCAGCAAAATTAAGCCAAAGAGGAAAAAAGAATAATACACTTAAAACAATAAGACATTGCTAAAAAAAAATCATAGAAAAATATACAAAATGAGAAGACAGCCTGCCTGTGCTTGAGGAAAGAATTTGATATTGTTCAAATAAATGTTTTATTTTAAAACAAAATCTTAATGGCATTCTCCATAGAAACAGAACCCTCAAAATCACAGTATTCACTTACAGCTAAAAACAAATAGCATAAATCAAATAATTCTGAGGGAAAAAGAACACAATTAAGGTGTCTAGTTCCTAAATTCAAATTAAACTTTGAAGTGTCACTGGTAAAATGGTGGAGGGAAGCGGACCCTGGCAGAAAGTATGATGCCAGAATACTTTTTGCATGAAACCCTTCCGTAAACAGTGTTGTAAACAACACTGACTAAAACAAACAAAAAAGTAAAAAATAAACAAACAAAATAGCATGGTCTTGAATAGCCTTATGTAATGTCTCCCCATAAACTAATGCAAAACTAAGCAGCTAAGAATATCTCAAACTTAAATGCTTCATACAGAGAAAGAAACTTCATTAACATCAAAGGTAAATTTATGGAATGGGAGAATATATTTGCAATGATTAGAGACAAGGAGTTAATATCAAAAACATAAAAATCAACAACAAAAAAATCAAGTAGCTGATTAAATATTGGGGAAAGGGGCTAAATAGACACTGATCTAAAGCAGACAAACATACATAACCAAATACACATGAAAAGTGTTACAGGAATTATCCAGGCTGGAGTCTTAAGGGTTAAAGTCCATCTAGAATAGAAGCTTTATGAAGTAGATTTCTCATGGTCCATTTCCGAAACATTATGACTGGAACATCACGTGAGTCTCCCCTTTTAGATAACCTTCATCCAGTGCCCAGCATGCAGCTAAAACATCCTCTGAAACTCCCTTCACAGATAATGCAGCAACCAGAGCTTACAACTCTCAATTACTTTGCGGACTTACCAGCATTTGCACCCCAGCCCTGTACCGACTGCCAGAAAAAAGCCTCGTTAGAAGAAACAACAAAATTCTTAATAAATTTTTGGTTGTGTATAAAATAATTTATAAGGGCCTCTGTGTGCATAAACCTGCTTTTCTCCTGCCAAAGACAAGAAAACTCTGTTGTTGTTTTTTTAATTTTTATTAGTGAAACACCATGAGGTGCAGTTGTAGACTTACAAATTTTTGTGCTTGGGTTTCAGCTATACAATGATCAAGTACCCATCCCTCCACCAGTGCCCATTTTCCACCACCACTGGTCCCAGTATCCCTCCCACCCCCCATTCCCCCATCCCACCCTGCCTCTGTGACAGGGTATTCCATTTGTTCTCTCTCTCCTTTTGGGTGTTGTGGTTTGCACAAGAGGCATTGGAAAACTCTGTTTTCTTATGTCCTTTTGTGTCTACTACAGAAGAAAAAAGGAAATTCTTTTCCTGTCTTTGAGTAATCAGTTCTCTGTCTGCCTACTCTATCTCTGATCCAGATGACCAAGAATATGTTAATCACCCTTTATTATTATGGAAATGTAAATTAAAAAACAATAAGATATCACCTCAAACCTAAGAGAATGGTAACCATTAAAAGGACAAGAAACACCAGGCATTGATAACAATGCAGAGGAAAGGGAACTCAAACTATAGGGATGTTAGCTAGTACAGCAACTAGAGAAAATGATTACTTAAAAAAATCCTGGGGATGCAAAAAAATACAGTAGAAATTATATCTGCACTTGTATGTTTATTGCAGCACTATTTACAATAGCCAGAATTTGGAAAAAACACGAGTGCCTTAGAACAGATGACTGGTTAAAGACACTTTGGTATATCTACACGATGAATACTACGCAGCTGTTAGAAAAGATGAAGTCGTGAAATTTTTATATAGGTGGATCAACATGGAGTATCATGTTAAGTGATATGAGTCAGAAAGAGAGGGGCAGACATAGAAAGATTGCACTCATTTGGGGAATATAAAATAACAGAATGAGAGACTAACACCCAAGAATAGTAGAGGTAAGTACCAGAGAGGTCACTCCACAGCTTAGAAGTCGGCCTCACATGCTGGGGGAAAAGGCAGCTCAGACAGAGAAGGCACTACCAAGTAAAGGGTACTAGAGGGACCCGCTCGGGATGGGAGATGTGGGCTGAAAGTAGATTATAGACTGAACATGATGGCCACTTAATACCTCTATTGCAAACCACGACACCCAAAACGAGAGAGAGAGCAAAAGGGAATGCCCTGCCACAGAGGCGAGGTGGCGTGGGGAGGATGGGGTGGGGGTGGAGGGATGGATGCTGGGACCATTGGTGGTGAAAAATAGGCACTGGTGGAGTGATGGGTGCTCGACCATTGTATGATGGAAATGCAAGCACAAAAGTTTGTAAGCCTGTAACTGTAACACATGGTGATTCACTAATAAAAATAATAATAGTAATAACAAAAAATATGAAATCACGAGATTTGTATGTAAGTGGATGGACATGGAGAGTCCATGCTAAGTGAAATGAGTTAGAAAGAGAGGGACATATATAGAATGACTTCACTCATTTGTGGAATATAAAATAACCTAACAGGAGACTAACACCTAAGGATAGTAGAGATAAGGGCCAGGAGAATTACTCCTAGGCTTGGAAGCTGGTCTCACATGCTGGGGGAAAGGGCAGCTTGGATAGGGAAGGGATCACTAAGTAAATGATGGTTGGTAGGTTTGCTCGAGATGCATGCTGAAAGACTATGGACCAAACAAAACGGCCGCTTAGTACCTGTATTGCAAAATTGCAAACCATAACACGCAAAGGGAGGTGGGGAGAGAGAGAGAGAGAGAGAGAGAGAGAGAGAGAGAGAGAGAGAGAGAGAGAGAGAGAGAGAGAGAGAGTGCTTGCCATAGAGGCAGGGGTTGGGGAGGTGTGGGGGTAGAGGGAGGGATACTGGGAACATTGGTGGTGGAGAATGGGCACTGGTGGAGAGATGGGTATTCTATCATTGTATGACTGAAACGTAATCATGGAAGTTTGTAAGTCTGTAACTGTATCTCACAGTGATTCATTAAATTTTTTAAAAAAAATAATCTTTAGAAATAGAAAACAAGATATGCTTTCCGCTAGGACCACAGCAGAACCTGGCATGGTAGAGCTTCATTTGGAAAAGCCTCTGGTCAGAGCTGAAATAAATTATAACAAATTAGTTGGAAATTCTTGATAATTTTGATTCTGAAATGAAAGATGTCTATAAATATCATTAAAAAATAAAAATAAAAATATAGTAAGATGCATCTTCTGGGCTATTTACTAAAAAAAGTCTAAACACTAATTTGAAGAAAAAATCAGCCTGAAGTTTATGATATCATGACTCACAATAGTCAAGAATGGTACACAACATAAGGGGCTCATAGATAGATGAGTGAATAAAGAATTTGTGGTCTATGTACACAAAGAACTATTAACTATACAACCACTTTTTAAACAACAGAAAGATACTATCATATAGTTTCTTTAGAATATTTCAATAGAATATTACTTGGCTATAGGATGAAATCATGTGATTTGTCACCACATGCATCGTGTCAACTGAAGCTAGAAAGAGTGACAGATACAGAATGACCTTTTTCACATAGTCGGGAAATAACAAATGGCCAAAGGCAACAGGACCAGAGAAAACCGGCCTATAAAACTGAACTTAGCTTAGCTGAGAGATGGAGGGGGGTTGTAGGCTTCAGAAGGGGACCCTGAGACTATGGTGAATGGAAGCAGACCCTGTGATAGAGGCCTGGCATTGGAATATCGTATGCATGAAACCCTATCAGTAACGGTATTCTAAATCATGGTGACTAAAATTCAAAAACAATATTTTAAGTGGAATCCTAGGTCTGAGGATATAGCTCGGTGGTCAGGGGCACACATCTGGCATGGACCGGAACATGAGCTCAAACCACAGCCCCATATTTTTTTCAGGTCTCCCACCAGGTCTGATCACGGTGTCCTGGAAAATCATCAACTCCAGCAGGAGTACCACATCACTGGCTAAATACGAAACTGTCTGGCCCATTTGGCCAAGCATCTAAGTAATTCCTCAAATGGCCTCAGGGCTCTCTGAGCAATGCTAGGAGCCTTTCACCCCCAAAGAAATGGAACCTTATTATTTGAAATAGCATTGATGGAAGTTTTAGTGCATTAGGCTTAGTGGGATAAATCAGCAGAGAAAGACTAGCACTGTATACTGCATTCATATGTGATAGATAAACAAAACAGATGGATGCCAAAACCACATTCAAAACATTACCAGAAGGGAAGAGAGAAAAGAGGAGAGAATAAATTGGGCTAGAAGAGCATCAACTATGTGGTAATATCTGGGAACTTAAATTAAGGTAGCTAACATAATGCAGCTTAGACACACGGGGAATTATAAGGCTTACACCTGAAACCTATCTAGGATTTTAAGCCAATGTTCTTTTATTTTTGTTATTTTTATTTATTTATTTATTTATTTATTATTTTTAGTGAAACACCATGAGGTACAGTTGTAGATTTACAATTTTTTGTGCTTGGGTTTCGATTATACAATGATCAAATACCCATCCCTCCACCAGTGCCCATTTTCCACCACCATGGATAATATCCCTCCCACCCCCATCCCTCCCATCTCACCCTGCCTCTGTGGCAGGGCAATCCCTTGTGTTCTCTCTCTCCTTTTGAGTGTTGTGGTCTGCAAAAGAGGCTTTGAGTGGCAAACATGTTCAGTCCATAGTCTACTTTCAACATGCATCTCCCCTCCTGGGAGGATCCTCCAAACACCCTTTATTTGGTGCTCCCTTCTCTATCTGAGCTGCCCTTTCCCCTAGAATGCCTGACTGACCTCTAAGCTATGGATTAATCCTCCTGGTGTTTATCTCAGCTATTCTTGGGTATTAATCTCATATTTTGTTTCTTTATATTCCCCAGATGAATGCAATCTTTCTATGTCTATCCCTTTCTTTCTGACTCATTTCGCTTAGCATGATACTTTCCATGTTGTACCACTTGTATATAAATTTCATGACTTCATCTTTTCTAACACCTACATAGTACTCCATTGTGTAGATGTACCAAAGTTTCTTTAACCAGTCATCTGTTCTTGGGCATTCAGGTTTCTTCCAGGTTCTGGCTATTGTAAAGAGTGCTGCAATGAACAAAAAAGTGCAGATATCACTTCGACTATACATTTTTGCCTCTCTGGGATATATTCCCAGGAGTGGTAAAGCCAATGTTCTTTTGATTTTATAAAGGAAGACAGAGTCCGAAATTCTTAAAAAGTGGTGGTCAGGGAGAAGAAAAAGTGTAAAATGTGAAATGACTCTCAAACCTACTTAGATTATCAGGTGAGAGTGTTAGTTCCATGGAAACAAAATGCAGTACAGGAAGAGAAGCAGTGATGGGGAAGAAGTGCGTGCGTGTGTGTGTGTGTGTGTGTGTGTGTGTGTGTGTGTGTGTGTGAGAAAGCTAGAGGCATCGGTCTCTACCTGAAGATTTACTGGACCCATACTTCCTGTTCCTGCTCATCAGTTGTGATGATAGAATTTGGGAAAGGAGTCGACTCTGGGTGGAAGAGGAGGGAACCGTAAGTCTGATCCAAGAATAAATCACACAGGAGAGTATTTACAAGAAGTCAGAAGAGCCAAGAATAAACACTGGAGAACATCAAGGATTAAAGAAAGATCTATTATAAAAAAGGGCTGACAACCTGAAGCAGAGATGCAGAGATAGAAGACACAGAGAAAACTTATCCCAGTATTACCAAAAAAAAAAAAAAGTGTGGATAATATTATCACTGAGTCTGGAAAATAAAGTGAGTAAACTTAGAATGTTGAGATGAAAAATATTTACAAAACACTTGCTAGAAACAAGGGACCCATTTGGGGGCTGGAGCAATAGCACAGCGGGGAGGGCATTTGCCTTGCATTCGGCCAACCCGGGTTTGATTCCCAGCATCCCATAGGGTCCCCTGAGCACTGCCAGGGGTGATTCCTGAGTGCAGAGCTAGGAGTAACCCCTGTGCAGTGCCAGCTGTGATCCAAAAAGCGAAAAAAAAAAAAAACCCAAGGGACCCATTTTAGATGTCTATGACAATGTAAGAGACAAGAGAGTCTCTCAGTTAAAAAAGCAGGAGAGAAGAGAGGTGAGTGTCCCCTGAAGAACTTACGAAGGGTCCCACTTACTTCCTTTGAACCTCACAAGTGCTTAGATTATTCTACAAATTGCAAGTCAGACAGCCATAGACAATGTGCCATTCCCTAAATCACCCATCTACTAAATGCCAGAAATTCACCCCAATCCTGGGAGCTGTGGGACAGGGTTGCATAAAAATGAGGGGGTGTATGACTGTTCTTCAGTGTGATGTCTCCTCCCACTGCCAGCTGTCTCTTCATCTGTCTAAGGCTCTTGCTCATGTGAAAACCCTCCAATCAACATTGTAAGTATTGATCTGTGTCCTTTGTACCCACCTACGGCAGTGCCCAACATAGAAAAAAGAGAGAAAGGAATCTCGGTGCTTTTTCTCTTTGGTCACAGGAAAAGGGCCTGGGTTAGCATCTATGCCAAGCCAAAATGTCTTAGGAAAATTACCGGATTTGTCAGGGCAACCCCCCGAACTTTCTAATCATCTATGGTTTCCCGAATTGGTCTGAGAATGGTGGAAGACGAAGACGACTAATCATCACATATAGTCCTCAATAACCTACAGGACAAGAAGTGTAATTTCCAATGATCATTCGAAAAGCATCTGAAGAGAAACAGGATAACTGCCTCTCCCACAGCACATGGAAAATAAATGACAAATTCCAGTCACAATCATGTCTCTCCAGGTCTGGTGCTGTGGTTCCCAAGCAAATACAAGTCCACAGAAAGGAATAGCGAGGAAGACTTTTGTATTTCCACAAACACGAATCATTTGCACTATTGGCTACACCTCTCTCCCCACCTCCTACCCCACACGTAAAAAGGGAAAACACAATACAGCAGCTGGATAATTTCTGAGCAGAATTTCCTGGCGTTAAGAAGCATTAACTAGAGCTGAAGATGCCCCTGTCCCGTCCCACAGAGGCTGGGAAACTTACAGTACCTGACCCCTAAGATCCCAGAATCTCCAGGTCTCAGTAAAGGGTGATATCCAAGAGCCACGATGTCAGCCTCCTGCCATGGGCTTGGCCACTCTGGAGAGGAGGCTGCTTCGTGGGCCTATTTTGATTGGAGCATAAGATATCTGAGTACCGACCCTCCTGCTACAGCCTATCAGAAATCATTCCCGTTCTCCTCTAGGACCCCAGAAGTAAGACATGGCACTCAGGTGATTGTGGGATGGTGACAAGAGAAGCAGGCCTGGAAGATGCCTGAGTGCCAGTCAGGACACTGTCACGATCACTGTCCAGAATGAACAGCAAGCAGGTGGGCACTGGCCACTCCACAGTCGGTTATAAAGGACTCTGAGGTGGGAGGAGAGAAGAGAACACACCTTGGAACACTGATTTCCGTGGTCTCTGTCATCATGAAAGGAACCCAGACGGTCCGTCCCCACAGCCTAGATCCCAGGATACAAGGGTTCTGTGGTGTAAACACTCTTCACACAAAGGCATGAGATTCACCACTCTCCTTTTCCTGGAAGCTCTGAATGGGGACCTGGTCAATGCTGTGAATCTGATCCCCCTTTGACCCCATCCTTAGAGACCCCTGAAGTCTGGCCTCTGTTGAGGCTGGACTAGGCTGTCAGGATGAGCCCATGTAGACTGACCCCCAAACGGGCAGGAACAAGGCCCCATGAAAATCAGTAAGATTACTTGTGTGTCCTGACTGGTTTGGATGAGGCTGAACATCTTTTTCTTTAAACTGCCTTCAGTAAATAACTTCATAGATTTCAGTTTCCCGAAAGAGTCAGTTGCCCTTTTCTCGCAGATGCCTGCCTGGACCCAGCTCTGTCTTGGACATGCATAATTCAGGTGCTTAGCTTGTTTGTTTTCAGTATGCAGATCCTAGCAGCTTAGCTTGTTTGTTTTTAGTACACAGAAAAGCTTTTCGGCTTTGCAAGGTCTTCCTGTAACTTCTTTGTCTCTGCACATTTTTCCTGTAACTCCTTTGTTGATGACCTCACTGTATGGAGCCCTTTAGAGGTATGAACAGTAGGAGGGTCATAAAAGGAGATTTCAGGGTGTTCTCCCTTTGTCATAGAGTCTGAGCGAACCTGGACACTCCATGAAATATAATTTCTCTCGTTTTTCTTGTCTCAGTGCCTTTGACTGAATGAACATCCACGCAACAGGTCTCAATCTGAACTTACTCCTCTCGCTCAGCAGATGGTTCTCCCAGGCCTGTCTCTTCAACTCACTCCCGCCTCCCTCCAGTTTCACCACAGTGGAGCAGCCCAAATACACTGGTCAGAGGCAGACACAGTCTCCACCCCCATCTCATTCCACCACTGCTTTTGCCCACACTGTTCCTGCCACGCTGGACTCTCTCTGTCCCTCCAATAAACCAAGCCATTTTCTGCCTATAAGACTTTTTTAATTTCTCCCTGAAGATCTTTATTATTTTTTCCACTTTTCTGACAAATGTTGGTTTTTATTTATTTTTTATTTAGCTGGAGCGATAGCACAGCGGGTAGGGCGTTCGCCTTACAATCGGCCAACATGGCCGACCCGAGTTCGATTCCTCCGCCCCTCTCGGAGAGCCCGGCAAGCTACCAAGAGTATTCGATATGCCAGACACAGTAACAACAAAGTCTCCAATGGAGACGTTACTGGGCCCGCTCGAGCAAATCGACGATCAACGGGAGGGCCTTTACCTTACCTTACCTTAAAAAAATTTTATTAGTGAAACACAATGAGGTATGATTGTAGACTCACAAATTTGTGTTCTTGGGTTTCAGTCATACAATGATTGAGCACCCATGCCTCCACCAGTGCCCACTCTCCACCACCACTAACCACTGTATCCCTCCCACCTCCCATCCCCCCATCCCACCCTGCCTCTGTGGCAGGCTACTCCCCTCTGCTCTCTCTCTTTTTTGGGGTGCTATGGTTTGCAAAAGAGGCATTGAGTGGCAATCATGTTTGGTCTATAATCTACTTTCAGCATGCTCTCCCATCCTGGGAGGATCCTCCCAACACCCTTTATTTGGTGCTCCCTTCTTTATTCTGAGCTGCCTTTATCCCTAGAGTGTGCAGCTGCCTATAAGACTTTTACCCCATTGCTTTTTCGTTCTTCACCTCATTCTTTGACCCCTTCCATCCAATCTTTAATGTTTCTCTCCATGTCCTCCTATCCATGTACTTTTTCAGAGAGCCTGACTAAGAGCCCAGAATAGTTTAAGACCCAATCTTCCATTTCACTGCCTCCTGTACTTTTTCTTCCCAGACACGATTAAAACCATTGTTCATAAAATTATATCACTTCCTCAATATGTCCTATAGACCAACAGATTCCCCGCACAAGGTCTGCCTCCCTTCTTTGAAGCTGTATCCTCATCTTCTAGCACACAAAACATCCAGCATTAATGTGCTCCCTAATGTTGAAAGATTCAGTGTTAGAGGCTGGGTGTCCTCAGAGCACATATGAGTCCCAGTCAGTTCTACCTCATCACTGCAATCAGGACATGCTGCTTCCATTAGAGTTCTGCAAGTCAAACAACTAACTAAGTGTACAAGTACTAAGTAAGGATAGAACAATTCCAGTGTCACTGGGACATCATGACAGTAGACTAGGTCTGGAGAATATACAGAGACAGGGGATTTGGTTTAGATATTGAAAAGCACACATATATCTCCCTTTAGTACGTCCACACCCATGATCCTGGGATTAGAGTTCTGGGAACTCCAGGTGCCTCTGCTCTATCTGCTTCTTCCCCAGATCCCCTCTTGACAAAGTTTCTGCTCCCGCCCACGCAGATGAGTCAGGAGTGTCTCCGCCCCAGGAACTGTTGACCCCGAGTTCTTCCTGTCCTTTCTCATCAGGGGGATTAATGGTTGGAGATGTGAGAAGAAGAGAAGTCGAAGAGGAATCTAGGGAAAGAATGACTAAGATACCCACAGAGAGAAAATATTTCAGGAAAGAGAGAATCCTGCACAGGAGCAGAGAGAGCTGGGGTGGGGCGGGGTGGGGTGGGGTGAGCAGGAAGAGCAGAGGCAGGGAAACAGGAAAGAGAACGTTTGTCTTGCTTAGCAGTAAGGAGATGACAGAAGTAGACGAAGATATTTCAGGATGTCTCTGTAATGAACTTAGCATCACTTAACTCCCACTTCCTAACCTGACATTCAGGGTAAGCTTGGTCTGGATATTTTTAGTTTTAAATTCATAATCTTTGTTTTTGTGAACATTCTCAGGTTTTCAAAACACAAATACATATGCCTCTTAATGCCCCCAATTAATTCACTCTATTTTTCCTGGTATTAGTATGATGTATTTGTTATGATTGATAAGCCAGTATTGATAAGCTGATACAATATTAGCCGAATTGATAGATCCCATTAGGATTTAATCTTTATGCTTGTACATTTCATGGGCCCTGATGTATTATGGTGCGTATCTCCCTCTGCAGTTACATATGAAACAGTGTCACTGCCATAAAAGCCCCCCGCGTTCCATTCATTCTTTCCTCTTCCTAAGCCTGTGGCAACTATCACAACAGGTTTTCACTTCTTACAGAGATGATATGGAGGGGTTTACATAATATGTACCCTTTTCAAATTTTTTTCTACAAATACTTTCCTTATAATTTTATTTTCAAAATATTTATACATGTAACATTTCATTCTAACATAGTTTCTGCTATGCATTTTTCACAATTAAATATCTGCATAGACTACAATGGGTTTACCAATTTTACCTTTTTTTTTTTTTTTTTTTTGCTTTTTGGGTCATTCCTGGCGATGCACAGGGGTTACTCCTGGCTCATGCACTCAGGAATCACTCCTGGCGGTGCTCGGGGGACCATATGGGATGCTGGGGATCGAACCCAGGTTGGCTGCATGCAAGGCAAGTGCCCTACCCACTGTGCAATCGCTCCAGCCCCACTTTTAACATTTTAGATCTAATTTCTCCAGACTTGACTCTTTTAATTACTCACATCAGGCAAAATTTCCTGTGCCCCACTTTTCTTTCCCCTTGTACCTTACCTACTCACAGCTTGTCCAGGCCCATATGTGTCAGTCCCATGTGCTCTCTGAAGCCCTTTACTACCTCCACCCTGTAAAGTTTGCGCCCACCCCAGCACCCTGGAAATTTTTAGTTTTCACTCAACATTTTCAACAATGTAAACGGGCTCAAGTAATGTCAGAGAATAAAATTGTGTTTCTACAGGCCTCTGACCCCAACCATACCGTGTATCTGTTCTCTGGCTACATCTTCACACACAGCACTGAAACCCAGCAGCATTAGGTATCCTGTATTTCCTCTCAAACACCTCTGACCTTTAACACGGGTGGAATGAGTCTCCAAATAAACAGACGATGTGTTTATAACTGCAGGAGACCTTCAGGGCGCCCGTCAAGAGTTATTCACTCTCCAGCCCATAAAAACAGGAACACTTGCAAGTGGAATAAAAGTCAGCTTACACAAGAACACAGGGGCACACAAGGGAATAAAAAATCAGATGATCGAGTTCCCAGGACCACTGCTGGACTCCAAGGAAGCATATCCAGGTGCACCGCAGATTCCTGTGTCTACTCCAGAGAGTCTGTACGTGCCACTGAAGCAAGTACCGTAATGAAACCACCAGAAGTATATGTGGGTGTGCACGTGCGTGCACACACACACACACACACACACACACACACACACACACACAGAGGAATTCAGAGAGCAGGACACCAGGCACAGAGACTCAAGTCCACAAAACAAGGGCAAAACTTAAGGTATATCTAGACACACACACAAAATAATTTTTGTCTCCGTCAATGCCTCCACCCACTCTTCATCTACCCACTTCACTAGCATGATTGATCTTCTAATCCATGTTAATTTAGTCCAGGGATCTCCAAGATGTTAGCAGTCCAAAGACACTTCACAAAATTATTTTCTTTGTGCTGTTGATCTATTTCAAATCAAGACTCATTTCCCTCCCCCACAAATGATAACAAAATTATTTTTGCAAACCATCGAGACTCAAAGATGATTTTAAAGAGAAGAACATCCCAAGTAAAGCAGTATATATTCCCAGGATAAATCTCTCTACTCCCCAAAGAAAAGCACGTTTTCATGGTCGTTTCTCACTCCTTAACAGTACAGGTTAACCTAGAACCTTCCATCTCATCCTTAAAAGAAATCCATTGTAGTTAGAGACAATACCAAGATTTAGTAATTTGTGAAACAATATTCTTTTCCCTCACATTCAAGGTCATGTTCAAGAAGCAAAAGCACTAAACAAAACCTTTCCACAATTGGTTTAGGGAATAATAGCTAGGGGGAATGATAGACTTTTTTTTTTTTTAACACAGATGCTTGTGTGAACCACCTCTGGCTCACACTTTGAAGTAACTTCACTCTATCACTATTATCACTGTCATTCCGTTGTTCATTGATTTCCTGGGGGGGGGGTCGCCAGTAACGTCTCCATTCGTCCCAGTCCTGAGATTTTAGCAGCCTCTCCTTACTCGTCTTTCCCAACATTGCCATATTGGAGGCTCTTTCAGGGTCAGGGGAATGAGGCCCGTTATTGTTACTGTTTTGGGCATATCGAATTCACCATGGGTAGCTTGCCTGGCTCTGCTGTGTGGGCGGGATACTCTTGGTAGCTTGCTGGGCTCTCAGAGAGAAAATACTGCGTCCCTCTCCTCCAGGGTGTGACTTAATTAACATAAATTGCATCAGATGCCAGTGCTGATATCTATGTGTGATATATATTTGCCAGCTTACAACATCAGAAGCTATAGACATGAGCCAGAAAGACAATAAAACAGAGTCAGTTTTCATGTTTCAATGCAAAATCAGCAGGGTCTCCAGCAGCCTCCTGCCCCAGGGAAGCTCACAGGCATAAACACAAGAAACAGACATTCAGAGAATCTTAAGTGTACTTTTGGAGCATAGACTAATGTACACAGTTTCAAAGGCACTAGAATTTCTTGCACGAATGGACCTAACAAAAGTCTCATGAACAGCAATTAGTTCTGTCATCCAAAAACAGCCACAGAGACACTGAATAGGGAAGATGGGCTTTATTGGCAAGAAAACAGCTTAGGTTGAGAAGATTGTCTAACCAGCACAGGATGGAGAGAAAGTTCTGAAGAGAGGAAGTGTGTGTGGGAGGATTGGTTTTATGCACAGCAGGACTGTAGCACTGTCCTCCCGTTGTTCATCGATTTGCTTGAGCGGGCCCAGTAACATCTCCATTGTGAGATTTGTTGTTAGTATGTTCGGCAATCGAATACGTCATTGGTAGCTTGCCGGGCTCTCCTAGAGGGCGAGGAATCAAACTTGGGTCGGCCGGGTTGGCCGCGTGCAAGGTAAATGCCCTACCCACTGTGCTATCGCTCCAGCCCGACTGGGGTCACATAAAAGTTTAGGCAGATTCTAGTAGTGTTTTAGAAACTCATACATATTCAGGAGAAGAAAAGGTAAGTTTACACAGTAGAGAAACACACCATGGACATACATGGTTTGAAGGACAGAGAAGAAAAAAAACCAATATTATATGCCTAAAACTCAGCTATCAATAATTTTGTTAATCACAGTTCTTTAATTTCATTTCATTTTTTCATTTCATCATCCTGTTATTCGTCGATTGCCTCGAGCAGGCCCCAGTAACGTCTCTTTCATCCTAGCCCTGAGATTATATTCAAGGCTATTTAGGAGAATGAGACCCATCATTGTTACTGGTATTTGGCATATTTGGTACGCCACGGGGAGTTTGCCAGACTCCCCGTGGCGAGTTCTTTAATTAAAAAAATTAAAAGCAAAGCAAAACAAAAATGTCCTGGGGAAAGGGCCGAAGTGATAATACAGAGGGTAAGGTGCTTGTCTTATGTGTGGCCACCAGGGTTGGATCCCTGGCACCTCAGATGGGCCCCTGAGCC
Organism: Sorex fumeus; assembly: GCF_029834395.1. Classification (NCBI taxonomy): domain Eukaryota; kingdom Metazoa; phylum Chordata; class Mammalia; order Eulipotyphla; family Soricidae; genus Sorex; species Sorex fumeus. The sequence continues at coordinate 10,917,897 of NW_026606099.1, forward strand.
CTGAGCACAGAGGCAAGAGTAAGCCCTGAGCACTGCGTGTGGCCCAAAGACAAGCAAAGAAGCCAATTATAAAAAAGAAATGCCACTTTGGTACATCTACACAATGGAGTACTATGTAGCTGTTAGAAAAGATGAAGTCATAAAATTTACATACAAGTGGTACAACATGGAAAGTATCATGCTAAGAGAAATGAGCCAGAAAGAGAGGGCCAGACATAGAAAGATTGCATTCATCTGGGGGATATAAAGTAACAAAATATGAGATTAATGCCTAAGAATAGCTGAGATCAGCACCGGGAGGATTACTCCATAACTTAGAGTCCAGCCAGGCATTCTAGGGGAAAGGGCAGCTCAGTCAGAGAAGGGAGCACCAAATAAAGGGTGTTTGGAGGATCCTCCCAGGAGGGGAGATGCATGTTGAAAGTAGACTATGGACTGAACATGTTTGCCACTCAATGCCTCTTTTGCAGACCACAACACCCAAAAGGAGAGAGAGAACAAAAGGGAATGCTCTGCCACAGAGGCAGGGTGAGATGGGGGGGGATGGGGGTGGGAGGGATATTATCCATGGTGGTGGAAAATGGGCACTGGTGGAGGGATGGGTATTTGATCATTGTATAATTGAAACCCAAGCCAAAAAAATTGTAAATCTACAACTGTACCTCATGGTGTTTCACTAATAAAAATTTTTAAAAAATTTAAAAAAAAAGAAATGCCACAGGGCATGCTTTTAGTATGGTAATGAGGTATGTGGTTGGACCTCCCCTGCAGTCTTCATTGGGTAGTGCTGGCTGGTGTCAGGGGTCTGGGTCCTCATCAGTACCGAAGTGTTCTTTTTCTACAGAAAAATTGTTATAATTTAAGATGGCAGAATAGAGTTAACGTTTTTAGCAATGACATAAAAATTATTGCAGCACCACCAAAGTGCCCACAATCCTTCTCTACCATTTTTGTTATTTTGATGTAATCATTATGCTTGCAACAGTGTTTATGGATTTATGCTTTGGGCATACACAATTTCCACACCTCTCCACCACCAAAGTGCCTAAGACCTCTCACGAAGGTCCTTCTGTTACGTCTAGTTCATCTCATCATTCCCGTTATCCAGTCCCCTACCCCACGCTCAGTATTCTCAGCTCTCTAATCCAGGGTGAAGTGTTTGTCATCATTCATTTAAATCTGGGCTGGAGCGATAGCACAGCGGGTAGGGCGTTCGCCTTACAAGCGGCCAACATGGCCCACCCGAGTTCGATTCCTCCGCCCCTCTCGGAGAGCCCGGCAAGCTACCGAGAGTATTCGATATGCCAGACACAGTAACAACAAAGTCTCCAATGGAGACGTTACTGGGCCCGCTCGAGCAAATCGACGATCAACGGGAGGGCCTTTACCATTTAAGTCTAGTCCCTCGTATGCAACAGTGTTCTTAAGATTCTCAGTTAGAGTCAAAAGAATGTTACAGGATGGCTTCTTTCAATGAGGGGTTGCCTCATCCTCGAAACTATGTAACCCAGAGCAGTCTGATCTAGTTTTTCCTAAAAACACCAGGTGGGCCTTAGTTTTCTGGAGAAAAGAGGAAGAGCAAAGTTGCAAATGCCTTGAACAGTTTGCAACTGTGAAGGTCTGGTTCCACTGTCACTGGGGGACCAATCAAACGAACAGGAGGCAGGTGTAGCATTTATTGGTTACAGCCTGTAGGCTGGAATCTGATAGACCGTGTTCTCGAAGTAACCATCAGGTCTGCATGGTCGCTAGAAGCTATTTTTATAGGGAAAGAACAGGCAGACCAGTATGTACCAGAATGAACAATGACATCACCTCCTAGAATGGTTTCCTGAGGCACATTTCATCTTACCCGTAGAATAATGTTGAGGGTGGGGTGGGGGGACCTGGAGAGATAGTACAGCGAGTAGGGCATTTGCCGTCCACACAGCTGACTCGGGTTGGAACCCCATATGGTTCCCCAAGCACCGCAAGGAGTAATTCAAGTGCTGAGCCCAGAGAAAACCCCTGAGCATCACCGGGTGTGGCCCCAAAACAACACCAGGAAGATGTTCTTGTCTTGGAAGATCATCCGGCTGAAAACTCAGGGGCCTTCCAGGAGTGAGGGTAAGCAGCCTCTCTCCACCCCACATCCTAATTCCCCCCACTTCCGGAAGTCCCAACGGTCACACTCACATCTCACAGACTCTGGTACATTAACCTCCCAGCTTCAGACTGATTTCTGTAAGGTCTAAGGTTTTCGCGGGACACATTCCTGGAATCAGAGCACCTGCACCCCCCTGAGTGGAGCATAGGACTACATCCTTCCAACCTGCATTACATCTGCCCCCTGTGGGCAGGAGTGCCGGACCAACCAAACGGTATCTCCGTTGTCCCTTCCTGCCACAGAAACCAGGCTGCCTTTTGCTTTTGTCTTCCTCCCATGAAAGAAAGGCTTTTCTTTTGACCTCTTCCTGTCACAGACACTTGACACGCCCCTGCCTTCCCCCCCCACACCATGCCTCCTCTGAGCCTCTTCCAGGTTCGGCTCTGCCCCCAACCTCACTAGAGGTCGGTAACCACCTTCTCTCCTCGTCCCCCCCACCTGTGTTGGGTTGAGGTCCCAGACCTTTCAATCTCAAGAGACACCGAGTCAAAGAATGATAGTACCAAGTCAAAGTTTAAGAATAGGAATTCTTAAACTTTTCTTATTCATGACCCCTTTTCACCAGAATAACATTTATACAACCCCAGGTATATAGGGGTGTGTGTGTGTGTGTGTGTGTGTGTGTGTGTGTGTGTGTGTGTGTGTGTGCACATCTCAAACATTTGTTGATAATATATCATATCTATATTAGTTTTTAAACAAATATTTTAAATTGCACCAATTGTGGAATCATGAGCCACAGTTTTAAGAAGCTTAGACGGGAGGAAGATGGACGCATCGTGCATGCTTCAGAGATATTTATCATTTATCACTGTGCTTGCTGTTGTCTGCATTTCAGCTGGTCCACCAGACTTGGGTGCATCACCTTTCTGACCCCTATACACACTGAAATTTGCAAACTCTAACACTAGTTTTTGACCCTAGACTTTGTTTACACATCATTAAGTGTGGAGGAGGAAGGAAATTTCATCCCTGATACTTTTGAGTTCTTCTTGGACTTGTTTAATATTAAATTAATATGAGATAGGGTAGCAGGAAAGAATTAATTTAATTGTCTATCTAAGGGTAACCTACATCAATGAAGATTCAAAAGACAGAAAGGAAAAATGGTGGTATATATCCAGAGGTATATCAGCGATGAGTTTTCAAGGAGAGAAAAGGTGAACCCCATAACCAAGAGGCTAAGTCACATGACAAAGAGCAGATGCTCTGTAATTAGATGGCGGCCTGTCTTATAGAGAGTCATTTCAGAGAAAAAGGTTCCTTATGGTAATAATCGAATTCTGGATGAGACCCCCATTTACATTGTCACAGATTCTTAATGTTATTAGAAAATGGAATTTAATATTCAAGAAGAGAACTGTGGTTGGTAGCACAGACTCTGGAGTCAGAAAGTTCATGTCTGAAAGTAGCTCTGTCTCTTACAAGCTGTGCGGTCATGAATCAGTTTCTTAACTTATATTCCATAAATACTTCCCAAGCACTGTACTTAGAGTTTTATCATTTTAATTTTATTTAATTATCAAAACAACCCAACAGCACACAGTCGAATACTCAACTTTCAAATGGATTACTTGAAGAGCAGGAGATAACTCTGGAGTGGGAACTGCAGTCTTAGAGACATCCCCTCAAGACAAGGTCCATGAACTCCAACGATGCGTATGGGGAGTAGACTCATTCCCTGGTGAGATGTGAGGAGAGAGGGAGGGAAAAACCTCCTCCCACAGCTGAGTTGTGGAGATTGAGTTAAAAGGTAGGTTGGAGCCCACAGCCTTCTCCTGGCAAAATACGAGGGCCAAGAGTTCTACCACTGCCTTCAAGAGGCAACCTCCTGCAGTGAAACTTGCTCTACTTCTAGTCCCTAAGTTCCCAAAGAGGTGAACCTAGAGGTTAGTCAGGGATGGGAGGAAGAAGCAGGACAAGACTCCTATAATGAAGTCAGCTGTCTCAGCCTCATTATTCCTGGACACCCCGAGGATTCTTTTTTCTTTTCTTTTTTTTGCTTTTTGGGTCACACCCAACTTTGCTCAGGGGTTACTCCTGGCTTTGTACTCAGAAATTACTCCTGGCAGTGCTTGAGTGACCATATGGGACGCCAGGGATTGAACCCAGGTCGGCTGTGTGTAAGGCAAATGTCTTTCCCGCGGTGCTATCACTCCGGCCCCCACCCCGAGGATTCTGAGGCTGCTCTAAGTCCGCCTTCCTCCGTATGAGTCACAGCTCTGCTTTTCTTAGGATTCAGACTGGTCCTGGCTTTTGCTGGCCTTCCTTTGCCTGCCATGAGACCCCTCACAGTCCAGGGTAGTCTTAGAACCTGTCCTTACTCCTCTCTGTCTCAGTGACACCCTGGCTCTCGTAGCTGTATAAGGAACTCATGTCCTTATTGCTGTAAAACTGCTGCGTGTGCTTCACTGCTCAGGGAGCCAGCACTCCTCGGGTCCTGCCTGCACGCTCAGTTCAATGTCTCACACACTGCTCCACGCATACTGCCCTTACTGCAGGACTAAAAGCACAGCACATGACAGGGCAGCTTGTTCCCTGCGTATAGGTCTAGACTGAGGCGGGAAACAGACGAGGGGCCCAGGTTTCTCCACTGCCCATGGCTGTGTCCCTCAGGGTCTTTCTTCAGCCACACGAGGCTCTACTAAGGCCAGGCTTGGGGCCTGCCTTCTCGCTCTTTCCCATGCCTGGATTACTCTTCTTCTCCCTGTCTCATTCTCACAGTCAACACTAAGACTCACCAAATTAAAACTTCACATCCATTTGGATGCATCTCTGCTTAAATCTCAGTTTTGATACGTTTCCTCCAAAAAAGACTTCCATAAATATGTAGAATAGATTGGGTACTCTTAAACCCGTGTTCTACTTTCACTTCTAGTATAACACAATGGTGATCAGATAATTTCATAAAAGAATGCATGCACTGTCAAAATAGCATCTTAAAATTTGTTTTTATTGGTTGAGCTTCTGCGGTTTACAGTGCTGTTAATAATGGTTTCTCATGTACACAATTGCAACATCACACTCATCACCAGTGTACCTCCTTCCCTCCCCCAAGGACCTCAATGCTCCTTCTTTTCAACCCTCCCCCCAACACAATTATGTGGTCAGTTCTCCCCTTGTACTGTTGTTGGTCCCTTGTTGTTATCTTGCTGTATATATTTCAGTGTCATATGAGAGATCATTCTTTATCTATCCCTTTCTTTCTGACTGACTTTACTTAACATGATATCCTCTAATTCCATCCACATTGCTGCAAATTACATGATTTTGTTCTTTCTCAGAGCTGCATAGTATTCCATTATGTACATATACAACTTCTTGATCCATTCATTCATATTTGAGCATTAGGATTGTTTCCATATTCTGACTGTTTTGCTAAGTAAGACAATGAAACTGCATGTGCATATGTCTTTTCAAACTGATGCTTTTGTGTTTGGGGGAGAGATGCCAGGAAGTAGGAAGACTGGGCCATATGGTAGCTCTATTCCTATTTTTCTGAGATATCTCCATATTGCTCTCTGTAGAGGCTGAACCAGATGACTTTCCCACAACAGTGGTGGATGAGGGTTCCTTTGTCGCCACACAGGGTGGAGTCTTATTTACCTTTTTCTTTTCATAAACAAAACTCCTCTAGTTGGCACAGAGATTTGCATAAAGGTCTCAAAGAACTTAGGGAATGGAGGCTCTAGGGGTTAACCCAGAAATCAATGGGCAGGGCCCCATGGTGCCCGTCTTATCCTCCTGCATATCTATTCATGGTGTCTAGCCTATCCTGGGGGGTGGATCAGGTTCTAGTCTCAGTCCTCTTTTTCCTCTTTTGCAGAAGATCCCTCCTCTGATGTATGTAGAATAGGCATGTAGTGGGCATGGCATGTAGGATGTGACCTCCCATATTCTGATTTGTCAGTGGTCTCTCTCCTATATCACCCTTAGGGAAACTGATGAAAGTTGAGAGTGTCCTGTAGACTGGAAGGGGGATCTTGGGGGAAGAAGATTGTGCCCTGATCTTTGTGACGATGGGAGAAGCATGGATTGGAGTTGGAGGTTGGGGTGGGGGGGTGTAAAGCTACGATTTCTAACGGACAGACAAGGTCAATGGAAAGAAGATGAAAATAACTTGTAATGAGAAAAAGGGAGAGTAAGATGAGACCAAATGATACAGAAACCTCCTACAGAATGTTAATAATTTCACTTAAAACATCCCCTATTAGCACTCTGCTCAATGACATGGAGCTTTCTGTCTGGCCTGAGACCTTATTTTCCAGCACTGTTTTCCAGCAGTTTCTTTCACATTCCCGAGGGTCAACTAAGGAGAACCCATTTACATGATTTATGTATGCCTTTTTCTGCATTTCTGCTGAGTCAGTTCTCTCCCTCAGAATATCCTCCCTCCAAATGCCTCTAAATCTCAGTTTAAGGACAGGTTCTTTAAGCCCTACCCCAATCTGCCTCTGAGTGTTGCATAAAGTTTCCTTGTGTCTTCTAAGACAGAAACACTCTCTTAGTCCATTCAGGCTACTACATAATTATCAAAGACCACGTGGCCTGGAGCGGATAAGGCACTTGCCTTACACGAGGCCAACCCGGGCTTGATTCCTCCGTCCCTCTCTTGGAGAGCCTGGCAAGCTACTGAGGGTATCCCCCCGCACAGCAAAGCCTGGCAAGCTCCCTGTGGCATATTTGATATGCCAAAAACAGTAACAACAAGACCCACAATGGAGACGTTACTGGTGCCTGCTCGAGCAAATAGATGAACAACGGGAGGACAGTGCTACAGTGCTACATAAGGCTTTAAAGACAGGAATTTGCTTATTATTGGTTCTGGAATTTGGTGATGGTGCCTTCCAGGGTTATAAACTGTCAACTTATATTCTCGCAAGGCAGAAAAAGCTTCTTTTGCATCTCAGTTATAAGGACGCTGAGCCCATTCCTGAGTGTTCTGGTCTCAGGAACTAATAAACTCCTCAAAGCCTTCCTTCCTAATGCCATCTCATTGGTGTTAGACTTTTAAAGTGTGAATTTGAGGAAAGTAAATGTTTAGCCCACAACAGTCAAAGAGGACGTAGGGATCCCAAATCTTTTTTAAGTAAGCAGCTTTTACACTGCGCCCCCTTTATGTCCTGACGCCTGACGCGTGTTAGGTCTCTTAAAGCCCTGACACTCATTCCAAAGGAAAACAAGAGTTTCACTTGGCTAAAACTCAACACTATAGCACTGCACTGTCCTCCCGTTATTCATTGATCTGCTCGAGTGGGCCCAGTAACGTCTCCATCGTGAGACTTGTTCTTACTGTGTCTGGCATATCGAATACGTCACGGGGAGCTTGCCAGGCTCTGCCGTGCGGGCGGGATACTCTCGGTAGCTTGCAGGACTCTCCGAGAGGGGCGGAGGAATCGAACCTGGCTCAGCAGAGCTGGCTGCGCGCAAGGCAAACGCCCTACCGCTGTTGGGCATGTAGCTAAATTTGATGTGGGAAACAAAGGTTTGACAGAATCTGATTCTCCCCAGGGGACATACCCAATGCACCTGGACATTTCAGGTCACTAAGAAATTATCTGAAGTTAAACCATGAGATAAAGGTAAAGGTAAAGGCCCTCCCGTTTATCGTCGATTTGCTCGAGCGGGCCCAGTAACGTCTCCATTGGAGACTTTGTTGTTACTGTGTCTGGCATATCGAATACATCACGGGGAGCTTGCCAGGCTCTGCCATGCGGGCGAGATCCTCTCGGTAGCTTGCCGGGCTCTCCGAGAGGGGCGGAGGAGTCGAACTCGGGTTGGCCATGTTGGCCGCTTGTAAGGCGAACGCCCTACCGTTGTGCTATCGCTATGAGGGAATATATCTTGCTCACCTGGCCAGGTGTTCTCAGGAAAAAACAAGTCAAAGTATCTCTGTTAACAAACCCACATGACCCAAGAAACTCCGCCGGCAGAGCTGCTGGTGAGACTGACTATTCATTTTCCTATGAGAAAGACACAAATGGGGGTGCTTACTGTACCCACGTACAGAGTTTCTGCTGTGGTAGCTTTCACTGCCCGCATCATACATAATTCCTTTCCTGGCCTCCCACATGCCAGAGAGAAAATATGGGTCCTCAGCAAGACATTTCCACCTTAGGGTTTTACACAGGGAGAATGCTGAGGTGGAGGGAATGGGGAGATAATATGGAGAGTTCTGGGAGATCTGTTTAAATAATGTAGCTCTTATAATTTTATAATTCCCTTAATTTTGGGGGGGGTCATAACGTGATGTCCAGGGGTTACTTCTTACTCTGCATTCAGGAATTACTTCTGGAAGTGCTTGGAGATCTATATGGAATGCTAGGGAATGAAGCCACATGCAAGTCAAATGCCCTAACCACTGTACGTTTACTACAGACCCAAATCATATAATTTTTTGTCCCCAATTAAGATCACCACTACTATTTTCTCAAGCACCTAGGACATGCTCTGAAATAAGCGATAAAAGGACAAGAGAAGAAATTAATGGTGCAAAATGAATCAAATGTAAGTGAGCACAAACACAGCAGGCAAAGTCTCCTGGGAACAAGAGAATTTACCTGCCACAATCCAGAGTTGGGAGGGGAAAAAACACCATCTCAACACCACCACTCTCCAAAATAATACGTTCAATGGTCATAGCCCCTGACTATCGTAACCTCCCACATTCATGCCTTCAGATGTTTCTATTTCCTCATCTACATCTGGACCTAGGGCTGTCTGACACCAGATCGCAGTGAAATGCTGATTTTCCGCCCTTACTCTGATGTGGTTTTTTTCTTTTTTCTTTTCTGTTGGGCTGGGGCAAAAGCACAGCAGGTAGGGCGTTTGCCTTGCACGCAGCCGACCTGGGTTCAATTCCTCCATCCCTCTCGGAGAGCCCGGCAAGCTACCGAGAGTATCTTGCCCACACGGCAGAGCCTGGCAAGCTCCTCATTGGCGTATTCAGTATGCCAAAAACAGTAACAACAAGTTTCACAATGGAGACGTTTCTGCTGCCCGCCCCAGCAACTCGATGAACGAAGTGAGTGCTACAGTGCTACTCTGACTTTGGGGAGAGAGAGAGAGTAGTCTCTCAGCCCCTGATGACTCTAACCCTCTAACCTCATCTCTCTAACTTCAACAGGGCCTCAGGATATTGGAAAGAGCGTGAATTGGGGAGGATGAGAAGGGTGGGGCTGCGTTGAGACCCTTTGCCACTTCTTTTCATTCCACTTGCTTCTAGGAAGGACCAAAATTGTGCTGGTCTAGAGACAGTCAATTCGCTAACAACTCACTTGCATGTGAAAATAATGGAGTCTCTGGACTTAAAAGCTTGCACATCTGCACTGCAGAGCAATTAAACAGAAAGCTTCTCCCTGCCTGTGTTCTGCAGGATGGGCCCTTTGGGGAAGAAAAGTTCTACCTGGCTTGTCTCGAGACCCTGGATGTCTTGATCAGGCCCTGGAGAAAGCACAGCCTGCCTTGGGGATACAACCTCTTAGAGGACACAAGGCTCTAAAAGGGCTTCTTTCATTCCCCCTGAGCCACAACCACATACTTGTGGAGCTTCCTTCCACTCCATGTGGAGTCTTCCTCTTTCCTCACACCTTACACACCCTTCTCCTCACATTTGCACATTTTCAAAAATTTAATCAACCTCAAAGAACTCTGAAAATGCTGAAAGTCTGAGCCATTGTTGATAAGTCACTTGATGATAACTTTATTAAACGTCCATCCCTTGGGGCATAGCTCAAATGTCTAGATCTCGTGCTTTGCATGCAAGACCAAGATTCCTCTGAAATCTGTAGGAAGAATGCTTGTTGTTTCTTCCTGTCTCTGCTGTTTTCTGGTAATTTGTGGCATTTGGGAAGGGGACACTAACATAATTACAAACATAAGGTGGAAAAATAAACAGCTATGAACTGCTTATCTCTATAACCAATTAAATTGATAGGGCAAGAAACATAAATAGATATGGATGTTTCATAAGAGACGAAAATAGAAAGCACTTACAACCCTAAATCATGCTTTCTGTCAGCTCCAGTGAAACTGGAACCACTAAGCGAGACTCCTGAGATAGTATCCCATAGTGGCAATAATGGCAGTCACAGGCATAACTGCCGAAGCACAAGTAATGTTGGAAACTGGGTTATAATTCATTGATTGAATAGGAAGTCATGTATCATATTGAGAGAAATACATGACTACATAACGGGTGCAGTGAGAAGTGCAATTGCTACAGCAAAATAACAACTAATGAACATTGTAGAAATCACTGAGCTAGAAAATCACTAACTGTAATTATCATAGTAATAAATAATTCAGCCACAAACACTAGTAAGTGCTAAGCCAATTAGTTACAGTTTAATGAGGAACACTGACGATATTTCAAAGTATCTGCCCGCATAATATGTACCAATTACAAAGAGGACAAAGGGCAACTCCACTGTAGTAAAAACTTGGCAAAGATCACATTAACAGTGATCAAAGAACATGTAACAAAACTGGGATAAAGCTAAGTTATGTATTGCCTGAGAGAATGTGATGTAAAGGCTGCAGTGTCACTTCTAAATATTCCTACTATAAAATGCAAAATCTGAATCTAATCTTGATCACTTGATCACTTGACTTCCCGTTAATCATCGATTTGCTCGAGCGGGTGCCAGTAATGTCTCCATTCATCCCTGTTGCATGCTAGTGTAGCCCAATGACATCTGTTAGTTCTAGGAACACGAAGAGCCTCAAACCGATCGTTCAGGGTCTTGATGAAGAAGTCTGACCATCTGGTAGGTGGGCGGCCATGCAGTCTTTCGAAGTTCAGTGGAGTCCAGTCGGTAATGGCTCTAGTCCAGCGGTCGTCTCCAAATCTCATTACATGTCCAGCCCATCTGATTTTCGATGCCTTGGCAAATGAGACAGCGTCCCTGATTCTTGACCTTCGACGGAGGTCAGAATTTCGGATTCTTTCTCTCATTTGAGTGAAACGTGATACTCTTTTAATAGCATAGCTCTTTCAATTCCTCTTTGGGAGACCCGAATAGATTCTAATCCTGTTTTCGTAGGGCCCAGGTCTCTGAGGCGTATGTTAATGCAGGAAGAACAGTGGAATCAAAGAGATGTGCCCAGAGCCAGAGGTTCCTCATCCTCTTGGCTATTTCTTCGATGCTCTTGAAGGCGTTCCAAGCCGCTCTCTTCAACCTGTGCAACTCAGGTGCCAGGTCATTTGTCATGTTGACTTCTCGACCTAGGTACAATAACTGGTTCATTCAGAGATGTTTGTTCCATTGAGAGTGAATGGAACGTCAGGAATGAGACCGTTTCTCATAAACATTGTCTTCGTGAGATTCAGCTGTAGTCCTACCTTTCCACACTCATGGTCAAGGTTGGCCAGCATTTGTGCCACTTGGCTAATGTTTGGTGTTATTAGAACGATGTCATCAGCAAAGCGGAGGTGGTGTAGTTGCCGACTGTCTATCTTTACTCCCATTCCTTCTCATTCTAGTCGTCACATGACGTTCATCCATGTCAAGAGAGGGGTTCGGCAGGGTGATACCATTTCACCGAAACTCTTCAGTGCCACCCTCGAATCTAATCTATGTAGGAATATTAGAGGAGCTCAAATTAGAGGTTTTTTTTTTAACATAACTGATTTCTAATTTCTAAAAGAAATGCTAGAAAAATCAAGAAAAGAGTGAGAAACTGACACAACTAAATGCCTTGCATTATCTGGTATTGAATCTTTTTTGTCATGGGGACACAATTAGAGCAACTGACAACTGTGAATAAGATAATAAATATCAAATGTTAATTTGTTGATCTCAGGGGCTGGAGTGATAGCACAGTGGTAGGATGTTTGCCTTGCACGCAGCCAACATGGCCGACCCGAGTTCGATTCCTCCGCCCCTCTCGGAGAGCCCGGCAAGCTACCGAGAGTATCTCGCCTGCACGGCAGAGCCTGGCAAGCTCCCCGTGACGTATTCGATATGCCAAACACAGTAACAACAAAGTCTCCAATAGAGACGTTACTGGGCCCACTCGAGCAAATCGATGATCAATGGGAGGGCCTTTACCTTTACCTTTACCTAATTTGTTGATCTTAATAGTTGTATTAAGGTCATGATGACATCATTCAAAAAGACATATAAACACACACACACACACACAAAACCTTATCTACAATAGCCAAGAATTCAAAGCAGCCTAAGGTGTTGAGGGACATATAACTGGAGAAATATGTGGTATAGATAGGTGATAGAGAGAGATTACATATAGAGATAATATACTCACAATGGAATGTATATGATATGGTGTACACAATGTGTACACTACTAAGATATATATTTTAGTGAATCAAAACAGTTATTATTTAAAGAAATTTACTTAGAAATATGTGAGGGAGAGAAAGAGAAGTTAGTGTTTAAGAGAGGACACAGGCTTGAAAAACAAGCCAATACTCAGGTATTTTTAAGATGAAATCTTGTTATTTACAACAACATGAATGGAACTAGAGTGTATTATGCTTAATTAAATGTCAATGGAGAAAGACTAATGCTAAATTATTTCACTTATATGTTATAGATAAAGAAGGAAAACAGGGCAGAGAGATAATAAGCAGGTTGGGCTGAGGCAGATCCAGGAGTAAGCTCTGAGTATCTGAGCACTGCCAACCCCCACCCCCCACCAAACCAAAGAAAAAAGAGGAAAAGAACAAAATGAGAAAAATCTAAGACTTAGAGCAAAGTAGTTATTACCAAAAGGAAAGGAAGATGAGGGATAAGGAAATTGGATAAAAACCTTTCAACTATGGGGCATAAGAGATAGTACAGTCAGTAGGGCACTTGCCTTGCAGTTGCATGAAACAACCAGTTTCCAATCTATGTGTTTGATGGACTTCTGGTGTATCCTGTCTTTGCCCATCGGTTTTGAATATTAATACTTAAGAAGTGCCTGTGTTACAGAGTAGCAGGAAGAGGATGTCTGGTTCAGGACAGTGTTCAGAGAGAGCACAGTCTCTGAAACAGTATTCACTTGCTGGATTCCAGCCCCCCTACCCACCCCATGTCTTCTCCATCACCCACCAAACCTCTCCCACTGTGTTTTGTTCTTACAGTATCAACGTTCACTCAGTAACCTAAGAGATCAGACAGTAATTTTATAGTTTTTCTTCTCCCTGACCAGCTATATTATAAGGACAGAGATCTAACCTGCAGGAAAAGTAGCTCAACCACCCCAGCCTGTCCAACCAGTCATTGTTGACTCAACAAAGGCCACTGTGGTGTGAGATGGGAACACACCACGGAAGACTGGCTTCCATTGATCCCCATGGTTGTTCCAAGAACTCAGAGTAACAGTGGAAACAATACTCACTTGCTGGATGCCAGCCCCTGAGGACTCGTGCTGTAACTATCCTGGCACAGAGAAGCTTGAGATTCATGGCTCTCTTCTGCCTGGCAGCACTCCTGGGGCTCAGGTCTGGTTTATGGCCTTTCCTCTGCCCCTATCTCTAGGGCCCCCAGAAGACTGGTCCTAGTCTGCACTCCTCAATCCTTGACAAAGGCAGCTCTCCCAGCCCATTCCCAGAACTCAGTTCAGCCTCTTTACTCAAGAGCTTGAGTCACTGATAGAGGAAGCCAAGGGCCTCTGCACCCAGTTTGGTTATCCAGCTACATCTCCATGCCTGTCCCCATCTCAGCCTCTCCTTGTCTACTCTGCTCCAGCCAGGCCGTCAGGCTTCTCCCCTCCAATGAACTAAACCATTTCCCATTTGCTGGACTCATACCCAACTGCTTGCCCGTCTCCACTCTTTTTTCGCTTTTATCCAAAGTCAAGAGCCTCCTATCCAGTCTTCAAACTGTCCCCTGGTGTGTCTGAATCTCCATGTTAGAGGATTCCCTGGGAACAACTTTACCAAAGTCTCAGAATAGATTCCTTCCCCATTTCCCAGTTGATTGTTAAGGTATTTTTTCTTCCAAAGACCATCTAAAATGTAATTCAATCTTGTTTATATAACTATGTTAACTACTCCAAATGCCCCAAAGACTATAAACTTTTCCAAAGATTGCCTGGCTTCCTTGTAGCTGTGTGTTCAGCTTTTATACAATGTTTGTCACAAATATGTGATTCATTAATGCTGCTGAAATATGAAGAAGCAGAAGGCTGTGGGCTTCAAGGTGAACAACAGAAAAATTAGCACTACCTCATCACTATAACCAGTATATGTGGCTTCCATTGAATTCTAAAACTCAGATGTTGAGACTGACTCCAATTTTTTCTGAATAAGGACCGGATGAGTAATCTTGGTCTTGGGAGAGAATAACAAGGTTTTGTTTAGACATTTAAAAGTCACGGTAAGGAACAGGAAAGTTCAGCAGGTTGGCGTGCTTGTTTTGCATGCAGGAGGCCCATATTCAACCCCCAACGCCCCTGGTTCCCCAAGCATCACCTGAAGCAACCCCCGAGAACACCAGGCAGAGAGTAGCTCCTGAGTACCAGGTGTGGTCCACAAATCCAGCTAATTAATAAATTAATAAAAAGTCATAGTGGGTCCCTACTGCAGCAAAGATTTCTCTCCAGTCTGTTTGTACCCCTGCGATTAAAGATCTAGGAACACCACCCAATCTCAGGGGACCTTGTGTCCCCACAGCTCTCTAACTGACTTGGTCTCTGCTCCTTCCCTTGCACGTGAGCAGTTTCCTCTGCCCTATTAACTGTGACTTTGAGTCATTTCTCTCCCTCCTTCAGCAGCTCTGGGTGGGAGGGAATGTTCTGGGTCAGGAATGGAAGAGGAGAAGTAGAAGAGGCAGTCTAGAAAAAGGACGGTCATGATACAGCACACAGAAACTTGCTGTAAGAGAAAATCATGCGCTGGTGCAGGCCAAGAAGAGGGAAGAACATTTAAGCGAAGGTGGAAATTGGAGAGATTTTAATATTTGTCTTAGAGGGAGGACTTGGGCTCCTCACGAGTGGTAGTGATAGCACAAAGGGTAGGGCATTTGCCTTGCACGTGGCCAACCGGGGTTCAATTCCTCCGCCCCTCTCAGAGAGCCCGGCAGGCTACAGAGAGTATCCTGCCTGCAAGGCAGACCTGGCAAGCTCACCGTGGTGTATTTAATATGCCAAAAACAGTAACAACAAATCACACAATGGAGATGTTACTGGTGCCTGCTCAAGCAAATCGATGAACAGTGGTACACGACAGTGCTACAGTGCTTAGAGGAAGATAACATTAGGTGGTTTCAGCATTTTCATCATGACCCATTCTCCTCAACATGGTCAATTCAGAAATCTTCCATGCTCGTTTCCCAGCTGACAACTCCCAATTTTTTAAGCTAAAATTCAAATCACCCTCGATCCGACTGTTTTGGGGGATTTAGTTCTGTTTTTCTTTTTTCTCGGGCCATACCTGGTGGTGCTGAGGGATTACTCCTGGTCACTCCTGCATCAGGACCTGGGGAAACCAGATGTGGTGCCAGTGTTGGCAGTGTACAAGGCAACTTGGGCCTCTGTTTGGGAGTCAGTTTTAGGTTTGGAGAAAAAAGAAATATGAACGAAAGTAGAGAGATTTCTCATACATGACAATCCTTGATCTTAATCTCTATTTTTAGTATCTTGTATGTGGGGCGGTGCACTTGTAGAACTGATGAGTCAACTGGATTGATCAGTATATATTATCATTAGCTAAGTATATAGTTTGCACCAGGATTTATTTTTTGTCTTCTTAGAGTCTATGAATTTTAACATGTGGATAATGGCAGGCATCTTTCATTATAGGAACATGCAGAACAATTTCATTGCCCCCAAATTACCTGTACTCCATCTACTGATGCTCCCTTGCCCTCAAGCCTTCAGTGCCAACTGATGTTTTTATTTCTACCAGTTTAGACTTTTCCGGGGCTGAAGCGATAGCACAGCGGTAGGGCATTTGCCTTGCACGCAGCCAACATGGCCGACCCTAGTTCGATTCCTCCGCCTCTCTCGGAGAGCCCAGCAAGCTACCCGTGATGTATTCGATATGCCAAACACAGTAACAACAAAGTCTCCAATGGAGACATTACTGGGCCCGCTCGAGCAAATCGACGAACAACGGGAGGGCCTTTACCTTTACCTTTTAGACTTTTCCAGGATGTCATATTGTTTGGATTATACAGCATGTAATATTTTCAAATGGCATCTTTTCAATTATTAAACAAATTTGTAATAATTATCTATTGAAGTAATGTTGCATTATAACATGATATAAATTTCAGATGTACATCATTATTAAGCAACATCTGTAACTACTATATTAAGGTCACTACGAAAGCTCCAGTTTAAACTTTTCAAGTCTAATTTCCCCAGGCTCTACTTTCACCTCCTCCAACATCAGGCAAAATTAATTATTTTCTAGGCCACCACTTTTCTTTCCCTAGGTACCTTTCCAACTTCTCACCTATTCTGGTGTTTCAATATCCATATGCCCCTTCTGTACTCTCTCAAATCCTTTTCGTAAAAGTGGTACCTGCACAACTCAACATCCTTGCTTTCATCTTTCCCTCCTTTGAGCTCTCAGTATGAACCTATTCTGCTCTTTAAATCAAGATCTAATTTCCATGTATTTCTACATTTCCAGCAATCTACACACATCGGGAGCCTAATTAAACCTAAAAGTAGGACTATTTCTTTATGGACTGCTGGCCCCAACCATACTACAGACCTACACTGCTCTTATCTCCTCCTTCATAGCCTGAAGGCCCCAGGGAACACCAGACATCCTGTGTCTCCTCTCTAAACCTCTGACCTATCACACCAGCAGCGTGAGTCTCCAAATAAACAGATGGATGGATTTGTATCTGTGGGACACCTTCAGGGGCTGTCAAAGAATTACTCTTCAGCCCATTAAAAATAAGCACACATGCAGTGAAAGTCGGCTTACACAAGAACATGGGGGCACACAGGAAACAAATCAGATAATCAAGTTCCCAGGGTCTCTCTTGGACACCAAGCACACCATATCCAGATGTCCCAGGTAGATTCCTGTCTTTACCCCTGACAACCTGGAAGTGATGCTGGGGCAAGCAGCATAATGCAGCCATCATAGACGTACACACACACACACACACACACACACACACACACACACACACACAGACACACACACACACACACACTCATTTAGAGAGACACCTGGTCATAGAGACCCAAGTCCACAAACAAATATAAAATTTAAGGCAGATACCTATGTCTACAATCTCCATTTAAATTTCCCATTTTCATGAGAGACCGGTTGTTCCTTTCATCATATTCATCAATTATTTATTGGTGGGTTCTCAAGTGTAGAAAGACCAGCGAAAATTGTCTTATGGTTTACGGCTCTGTACTGTTGCTGTGACTTTCTCTACTGCAAATTTATTTTCCAAAAATTTTGTGGACAAAAATGTGTTTTCAAACATCAGATCAAAACTCCAAAGTGTGATTTACAATGTGAGTATATTACAACTAAGGTATCATGAATGTGATAACTCCATTCCCAAGAAGGAAGTTACTGTTTAGGCAATTATTAACTAAAATACCATGTGGACTATGACTCTAAGTGTTATAGTTTAGGGTTAAATCTAAAGTGCTAGAGTTTTGAACTATAAGCTCCACGTGTTTTTGTAGATCCCTTTACATTTTCTGTGAGGAGCCCAGGACAAGCATGGGCCAGCAGCAAAGCACATTTTTTGCATTGATAAAATCTGGTTTTCATCCCAAGAACCACACATCTTACTTTGTTCTTATTATTGTCTTTGGTTTGTGGGACATACCCATTGATGCCTGGGGTTACTCCTGATGCCACACTTGGGAATTTTTCCTTCGGGTGCTTGGGGATTGATATGGGATTCTGGGGATTAAATACAGGCCAGCCTCAATCCAGACAAGCTGTAAGACAAGGCAAGCACCTTACCTGCTGTGCTATCATTCCAGTTCCCTAAAGGAAGGGAATTGGATTAGACAATATTCCCACAAGCAATGGATGAGAGTTCCTTTTTCACCATATCCCTGCCAACACAGATTATTCCGAGTATTTTTGATATGTGCCATTTTCATTGGTGTAAGATGATATCTCATTGTCATCTTAATTGGAATTTCCCTAACAATAAGTGATGATGAGTGTTGTTCTATGTCATGTTGGCCATCTGTTGGATTTCCTCAGAGAAGTGTCTGTTCATTTCCTCTCTCTCTCTCTCTCTCTCTATATATATATATATATATATATACATATATATATATATATATATATTGCTTTTCAGATCACACCTGGCGATGCTCAGGGGTTACGCCTGGCTTTGCACTCAGGAATCACTCCTGGCAGTGCTCAGGGGACCATATAGGATGCTAAGAATCAAACCTGGGTCAGCCGCATGCAAGGCAAACGCCCTACCCACTGTGCTATCACTCCAGCCCCTCTCCCCATATTTTGATGGGGATGATTATAGACTAGGAGTGAGCCTTGAGCATCATCAGGTGTAGTCCCAAAACAAAAAACAAAACAAAACAAGCTTTTCTTTAAAATACCATAAAAAAGATTTTTTTCCCTGAGCTACTCCTGGTTCTGCACTACAGAATCACTTCTGGTGTGGCTCAGAAACCATATGAGGTAACAGGGATTGAACCGTGGTCAGCTATGTGAAAGGCAAATGCCCTACCCACTGTGCTATTCAGTCCCAACACCAATATTTATTATAACCCTCCTTTGCCAGGTATTTTTAGCCTTTGCCCTTAGCAATGACCATAACACTGAGTTTTGGCCAATGTTGCATATCTCTTTCAACAGGTCTGCAAGAAATCTGACCCATGCTCCTTCACTATTTTGTGATAGATACAGTTTTGAAGAAAATCTCCAGGAGATCTGAAACCTAATTTCACCCCATCTCTGCCAAATTCCTCACAAGGCAGTGATTATAACCAGAAGGCAACAGAGTCATAAATAATAGCCTGTTACAGTGAGAAGAATACCAGATCACTACCGCAATTTGAAATTCAACTCTAGCACCTACAAATCATTAGGAATAATGAGTAAACAAAGGAATTTCGTGTCTTTAGCAGATGAAAGCAGAAGGGCAGAAAAGTCCTCAATTTTATTAAAGCACTTGACATTGTCTGAGGATGATCTCTGAACAACAGTCTTTGGTAAGTGAAATGAAGAAAGCATTGGTTGAGAGATTTACTGAGCTGGAAGAAAAATAGCTGATGCAAAAGTTGAAAGAATTTACTCAATTAGAATTGAAGGAGTTAAGGAATACAATAGTGAGTCACAGCTGCAGAAGAGAGGAGGTTGAAAGTCAAATGGGGGTGCTTGGAGACAAAAATAGAAGACGTCATCATGAGGGAAAAGGCAATAGGGAAAGGTATAAACATTGATGAAGTATAAAGTATTTAGTGGAAACTGAAAAACTAAAAGGGAGAACAATGGTTAGTGGAAGAGATAATAGCTGAGAAGTTCCCCAGTATGTAGAGGGAGGCCAAATTCAGGAGGCTCACAGAGCACCAAACAATATAAATCCAAATAGAACAACACCAGGACACAGCAGAAAGAAAGGTGCTAGTTCCAAACAGACCAGACGGACAGGTTGTGGTATTGGCTTGAGAGATACACAGTGAAGAGGTGTAAAAGAATTAAGAAAATTTAAAATATTTAGTGGACACTAGCTAGAAGAATAACCTTGGTATCATAGGAATACCGTAGCACTGTCCTCCCGTTGTTCATTGATTTGCTCGAGTGGGCACCAGTAACATCTTACAACAAATTGTGAGACTTGTTGTTATTGTTTTTGGCATATCAAACACATCAAAGGGAACTTGCCAGGCTTTGCCATGCGGGCGAGGTACTCTCGGTAGCTTGCCAGGCTCTCTGAGAGGGGGTGGAGAAATTAAACGTGGGTTGGCCGCGTGCAAGGCAAACGCCCTACCAGCTATGCTCTTGCTCCAGCCTCTCTAGTGGTATCTTGAATGACTCAATGCCACTGGCCTAGTAAACACACAAAAATTTTTTTAAAACTGGAACAAAAAATTGTTTATGCACCACAAAAGAAATGATGACTAGAATAAGAAGGCACTCAGCCTGGGAGAAAATTGATCTTTTATACAACCCAGCAATTCTATATCTTGACATCTATTCCAATGACCTAAAAACACTCTTTCAAAAATACATCTGTCACTTGGTGAAAAGATGGGTGCTGGAACAATGCATGACTAAAAGTTACAGCTTTGTAACTGTATATCTTATGATGATACCATTATTTTAAATTTTTTAAAAAAACATTTGTTTTCTTCATTGTTGCAGCACTATTCACAATAGCCAAGACCCGGAAACAACCTAAGTGCCCAAGAACAGGTGATTGGATAAAGACACTATGGTTTATACACATAACTGAATGCCACTAAGCTATAGGAAAAGAGGAAATGCTGCAGTTTGTCATCATGTGGATGGAACTGGAGAGGCTTATGCTGAGTGAAGTCAGAGAAGAGAGGCAAAATGATCTCTCTCGTCTATGGCATAGAAACATAGTAGTGAGTACCAATTTCTCAAAGGCAACAGGACCTGAGAGTTGGACTAGAAAACTGAGCTTATCACGGGAGCTGGAGAGGGGTAGGTGGGAGGGCACTTGAGAGCAGACACATTGGCGGTGGGAGATGGTTTTGATATGTTGTAGGCATTGTACTCTATCATTAACAATACTGTAAATCACAATGCCTCAATTAAAAAAAACTCCTAATCTATTATCTCTTCCACCAGTCATTCTTCCCCTTTTTAGTTTTTTCTCTCCTAGTATTCCTATGATGGGCTGACCTAAGATGAGGCTGACACTTAAGGACAGTAGATACACGGGCCAGGAAGATTGCTCCATAGCTGGAAGCCTGCCTCATGAGCGGAGGAGAGAAGGTAGCTGGAATAGAGAAAGGATCACTAGAAAATGAGGGCTGGAGGAACCGGTTGGGATGGGAGATGTGTGCTGAAAGTAGATAAGGGACCAAACATGATGACCTCTCAGTATCTGTATTGCAAATCATAGGGTGTTTGAGGCCGACCTGGGTTAGATTCCCAGCATCCCCTATGGTCTCCCAAGCACTGCCAGGAGTAATTCCTGAGCGCATAAGCCCGGAGTAACCTCTGTGCATCCCTGGGTATGACTCCCCTCCCCCCAAAAATCCCACTAGATTCAATTTCCTGAAGGGGTTTGTTAATATTTTTACATGGCTGAATAATTTTTCCAGTACCACTTGTTGAAGAGGCAAACCTTTCTTCATGTCATATGCCTAGTTCAAAGATTAACTGTCTATATACCTGAGGGTGTTTCTGGGCTCTCATTATTATTCCAGTGGTTTGAGAATATATCTATATCACAGTTTTGATTACTCCAGCTTTATATCCTGTTTTTAATTAATTTTTTTAATGAAGGAGTACTGCTATTGATTCAGCCACAGATTTTTGAATTTTTTAAATTGAATCACTGTGAGATACAGTTACAAAGATTTCGTGTTTGAGTTTCAGTCATAGAGTGATCAAACACCCATCCCTCCACTAGTGTACATTTTCTATAACCAAGGTCCCCAGTATCCCATCCCCCACCATGCTAGCCCTCCCCTTGCCTCTATGCCAATTTTCCTCTCACTCTCTCTCTACTTTTGGGCACTGTGGTTCACCATACTGATATTGAGAGGCCATCGTGTTTGGTCCTTAGTCTACTTTCAGTACGCATCTCCCATTTCTCCAATCAGCACTGACTTAGTGATCCCTTTTCTATTCTATCTGCCTTTTCCCCCAACTCATGAGACTGACTTCCAAATGTGGAGCAATCTTCTTGGTTCTTGTCTCTATTGTCCTTGGGTGTTGATCTCTTATTATGTTATTTCATATTTCACAAATGAGTGAAGTCATTCTATGTCTGTCCCTCTCTGACTCATTTCACTTAGCATGATACTCTTTGCATCCATGCACTTATAAGCAAATTTCATGACTTCATCTTTTCTAACAGCTGCATAGTATTCCATTGTGTAGAAGTACCAAAGTTTCTTTAACCAGTGGTCTGTTCTCAGGCACTTGAGTTGTTTCCAGATTCTGGCTATTGTGAATAGTCCTGCAATGAACAGACAGCTGCAGATGTCATTTCTGCTGTACTTTCTTGCACCCCAGGAATATATTCCCAGAAGTGGTAATGCGGGGTCATATGGAAGCTCAATTTCTAGTTTTTTAAGGAATGCCCGTATTGTTTTCCAGAAAGGCTGGACCAGTCAGCATTCCCACCAATAGTGAAAGACTGTCCTTTCTCCCCACATCCACACTAACACTAATTGCTTTTGTTCTTTTGATTGTGTGCCAGTCTCTGTGGTGTGAGATGATATCTCATTGTTTTTTTTTTTGATTTGCATCTTCCTGATGATTAATGATGTGGAGCACTTTTTCATGTGCCTTTTGATCATTTTTATTTCTTTTTTAAGGAAGTTTGTGTTCATTTCTTCTCTCCATCTTTTCATGGGGTGGAGGTTTTTTTTTTCTTGTACAATTCTACTAATGTCTTGTATATCCTGGATCACTTAATCACTTAACTTCCCGTTAGTCGTCGATTTGCTCGAGCGGGCGCCAGTAACATCTCCATTTGTCCCTGTGGCGTGCTAGTGTAGCCCAATGGCATCTGTTCGCTCTGGGAACATGAAGAGCCTCAAACCGATGGTTCACGATCTTGATGAAGAAGTCTGACCATCTGGTAGGTGGGCGGCCACGCGGTCTTTTGACATCCCGTGGAATCCAGTCGGTAACAGCTCTAGTTCAGTGGTCGTCTTTAAGTCTCATTACATGACCAGCCCATCTGATTTTCGACACCTTGGCAAATGAGACAGGATCCCTGATTCTTGATCATCGACAGTTGTCAGAACTCCGGATTCTTTCTCTCATTTGAGTGAAACGTGATATTCCAAGCATAGCTCTTTCTATTCTTCTTTGGGAGACCTGAATAGTGTTCTCATCTTGTTTGCGTTGGGCCCAGGTCTCTGAGGCATATGTTAATGCAGGAAGAACAGTGGAATCAAAGAGATGTGCCCGGAGCCGGAGGTTCTTCGTCCTCTTAGCTGTTTCTTTGACGTTCTTGAAGGCGTTCCAAGCCACTCTTTTTCTCCTGCGCAGCTCGGGTGCCAGGTCATTTGTCATGTTGACCTCTCGACCTAGGTACACATAGCTGTTGCATTCGGAGATGGTCGTTCCGTTGAGAGCGAATGGGGCGTCAGGAACAAGGCTGTTTCTCATAAACATTGTCTTCGGAAGATTCAGCTGTAGTCCTACCTTTCCACACTCACGGTCAAAGTCGGCCAGCATTTGTGCCGCTTGGCTGATGTTTGGTGTTATTAAAACAATGTCATCAGCAAAGCGGAGGTGGTGTAGTTGCCGACCATCTATCTTCACTCCCATTCCTTCCCATTCCAGTCGTCTCATGATGTTCTCGAGGGTGGCACTGAAGAGTTTCGGTGAAATGGTATCACCCTGCCGCACCCCTCTCTTGACATCAACGATCACTTCTTTGTAGAATGGTGAGATCCTGGTAGTGAATCCGCAATACAGCTCACGGAGGATCCTGATGTATTGGGCTTGAATGCCCTGATAGGCTAGGGCTTCAATAACCGCTTCCGTCTCAACAGAATCAAAGGCCTTCTTTAAATCAGTGAACGTTAAACAGAACGTTAAACATATTCTGGATATTAACCCCTTATCTTATGGGTCACTGTCACTGTCCTTCCGTTGTTCATCGATTTGTTCGAGCGGACCCAGTAACATTGTGAGACTTGTTACTGTGTTTGGCATATCGAATACATCACGGGTAGTTTGCCAGGCTTTGCCATTTAGGCGAGATACTCTTGGTAGCTTGCTGGGCTCTCCAAGAGTGGCGGAGAAATAGAAGTTGGGTTGGCCGTGTCAGCCACATGCAAGGCAAACGCCTTACCTGTTGTGCTATTGGGTAAATAATTTTTCTCATTCCCTGGGATCTTTCTGTATTTTGGTCACTGTTTCTTTTGAAGTGCAGCAGCTTCGTAGTTTGATGTAGTCCCATCTGTTTATGTTTGCTTCCACTTGCATGGTCAGTGCTATTTCATCCTTAAAGATACGTTTAGCTTCACTGTCATGGAGGGTTCTGCCTACATTTTCCTCCATGTACCTTATGGATTCATGTCTGATTTTGAGGTCTTCAATCCACTTTGATATGACTTTTGTGCCTGACATTAGACAGAAGGCTGAGTTCATTCTTTTTTTTGCAGGTAGCTGTCCAGTTTTCCCAGCACCACTTGTTGAACAGACTTTCCTTGTTCCACTTCACATTTCTTACTTCTTTGTCAAAGGTTAAGTGATCATATATTTGAGGGTCTGTGACAGAATAATCAACTCTATTCCATTGGTCTGTGGGTCTGTTTCTATCCAAATACCATGCTATTTCAATTACTACTGCTTTGTGGGACAGTTTGAAGTTGGGGAGGGTGATGCCACCCGTCTTCTTTATTCCAAGGATTGCTGTATCTATTCATTCATTTCATTTTTCATTTCATCATCCTGTTAATCGTCGATTGCCTCGAGCAGGCCCCAGTAACGTCTCTTTCATCCTAGCCCTGAGATTATATTCACGGCTCTTTAGGAGAATGAGACCCATCATTGTTACTGGTATTTGGCATATTTGGTATGCCACGGGGAGTTTGCCAGACTCTGCCCTGTGGGCAGGCTACATTCGATAGCCTGCAAGTTTTTCCAAAGTAGGAATGAGATAATAAGATGTCATAAAAAAGATGTCCTGAAAAGATGTCCGGGAGCTGGATTTTATAGTCTCTGAGTCTTGGCCGCTGATGGGATTATACGGCGCCAGGGGGCCAGGTGGTGGGTGTGACCCCCACCTGCTGGAATTTGGAGGATCTGGATGGAAGATGCTCGACTCCAATCCGAGTAGGCTTGGAGGTCTCGGCCCCGGAACCCGTGTGGCTTTGTCCCTCTGCCAGTACCTTCATGTGTGCGGAGAGTGGTCTCAGCGTGGTGGTGGCTGTATCTATTCGTGGAGGTTTATTGTTCCATCTGAATTTCAGGAGTATTTTGTTCATTTATTTGAAAAATGTCATGGGTATCCTATAGGGACTGCAATAAATCTGTATAATGTTTGGGAAGTATTGCCATTTTGACAATATTAATCCTCCTGATCTATGAGCAAGAGATGTGTCTCCATTTCCTAGTGTTCTCTTTTATTTCTTGAAGTAGTGTTTTGTAATTTTCTTTGTGTAGGTCTTTCACTTCTTTAGTTAAGCTAATTCTGAGGTATTTGATTTTCTGAGGCACTATTGTGAACAGGATTATTTTTTAAATATCTCTTTCTTTTTCATTATATTATTATATAATAAAATTATTATATAAATTATAGGAAAGCCGTGGAATTTTGGGTGTTGATTTTGTAGCCTGCCACTTTACTATGAAAAGCTATTGTTTCTAGGAGCTTTTTTTGTAGAGTCTTATCATGTCATCTGCAAATAGTGATGCCTTGACCTCTTCCTTTTCTATCTGGATGCCCTTGATATCTTTTTCTAACTGCTAAGGCAAGAACTATATATAGCAGTATTATATTCAATAGGAGTGATGAGAGTGGACAACCTTGCCTTGTCTTGTCCCCAATCTTAGAGGGAAGGTTTTAATTTCTCCTCATTGAGAATAAAGGGCTTGTGGCAGACGGCTTTGGCTATATTGAGGAAAGTTTCTTCAATTCCCATTTTGCTGAGAGTTTTTTTTTTTATCATAAATGGGTGCTGGACCTTATCAAATGCTTTTTCTGTGCCTATTTATATGATCATATGGTTTTTATTTTTTATTGTATTGATATGATGTATTATGCTGATTGACTTGTGAATGTTAAGCCATCCTTGTATGCCCAGGATGAATTCTATTTGGTCATGGTGTATGATCATTTTGATGAGTCATTGGATTCTGTTTGCTGGGATTTTGTTGAGGATCTTTGCAACTGTGTTAATCAGGGATATCAGTCTGGAATTTTCCTTCTTTGTGGTATCTCAGTCTGCTTTTGTATCAGGGTGATTTTTGCTTCATAGAATCACTTAATCACTTAACTTCCTGTTAGTCGTCGATTTGCTCCAGCGGGCGCCAGTAACGTCTCCATTTGTCCCTGTTGTGTGCTAGTGTAGCCCAATGGCATCTGTTCGCTCTGGGAACATGAAGAGCCTCAAACCGATAGTTCATGATTTTGATGAATAAGTCTGACCATCTGGTAGGTGGGCAGCCACGCGGTCTTTTGACATCCCGTGGAATCTAGTCGACACCTTGGCAAACGAGACAGCGTCCCTGATTCTTGAACTTCAAGAATCAGGGACGCTTCATAGAAACTGTTTGGAAGTGTTTCTGATTCTTTAATTTTCTGGAAAAACTTGAAAAGGACTGGGAGTAAGTACTCTTTAAAGATTTGGAAGAATTCACTAGTGAATCCAGCGGGGCCAGGACTTTTGTTTTGGGGAAGAATTTTTATTACCATTTCAATTTCTTCCATGGTGATAGGTCTCTTCAGGTACTCCAGGCCTTCTTGGTCCAGCCTTGGGGGTGCTCTAGAAATCCAGGAATTTATCTGGATTTACCTCAAGGTTTTCTTGTTCTGAGGCATAAAGATTCTCAAAGTAATCTCTGAGAATCTTTTGAATTTCTGTAATTTCTGTTGTGATGTCCCCCTTTTCATTTCTGATTCCGTTTATTCTGTTTATTTTCTCTCTCCCTTTCTTTGTGAGCCTTGCTAGAAGCTTATTGATCTTGTTTATTTTCTCAAAGAACCAGCTTTTGGTTTCATTGGTCTTTTGGATTGTTTCTTGGACTTCCATTTCATTAATTTCTTCACCACTGTCTTCGGGCCCTGAGGGTTTCATCAGGTAAGTCTGCTGTAAATCTTAAGCATGCTCCTCTATAAATAATTTCTTTCTTTGATCTTATTGCTTTCAGAAATTTGTCTCTGTCTATGGTTATCATCATTCTGATAAGGATGTGTCTTGGAGTATTTTCATTTGGATTTCTTTTAGCTGGTACTCTTTGGGCCTCCTGAATCTACTTGCATGTGCTCTTCAGCTCTGGGAATGTCTCAGGAATGATGGCTTTGACCATTTCTTCTTCAACAGGGTTTTCTTCCTGTCCCTTTGGGGCTCCAATGATTCTTATTTTATTCCTCTTGGCTTCATCCCAATTTTCTCTTGACATCTGTTGGTTCATGGTGAGTCTCTTTTCCATTTTCTGCTGTTGTCTGGAGAGTCTCTGCACTTCATCTTGGAGCTCACTGTTTCTGCCTTCCACTGAGTTTTTCAATCCACCTGCCAGGTTTATCAGACCGGTCATTTCTATTTGTAATTTTGTTTGCATTTTCCACATTTCTGCCCTCAGATCCTCTTGAATTTTATTGGCAGTGCGTCCCATTGTTTCTTTTGGCTCCCCATGCATCCTTAATAGCTCCCTTCTAAATTCCTTGTCAGAGAGGTTGTATAGCTCACTATTACTGGTTGGATCATCTGGGCTAGCTTCTTCACTCACTAAGCCTGGTGGATTTCTGTGCTGCTTTACCATTATAACCTGTGCACTTTGGGTTTTCATGCTCACTGTTCCTATTGTATTTTTGGTGTAGTATTAATTGAGGTAGGGGCTCATGAACTATGGGCTTAATGTGTTTTTGGTAATCAGACCTCCTAGTGAAAGTTCCACATAAGAGGCTAGTTTATGATTCTTATGGGGTATGAAGAGGAAGAATGACTCATGGTCCCTCATCAGAAGCCACTCCCACCAGGCTCTGACCTGTAATTGGGGGTTTTGGGTCATAATTGGGATTGTCTCCTGCCTGACTCCTGCCGGTCCCATGGAGTTCTAGCCTTAAGCACCTCCCTTGCTTGTGCACAATTGTGAATCCGGAAGCTACTCTCATTGGGCCTCTGACCGGTCTTCAGCCACTGATTAAACTGACTGAAGTGGGAATGGACTCTACGTTACTTTTTTGTTTGTTTTTAATTTCAATTGAGTATCTGTGAGATAGACCATTACAAAGGTGCTCATGACTGGGTTTCAGTCATACAGCGATCTAACACCCAGTGTACATTTCCCACCACCAATGTTCCCCGGTTCCTTCCCACCATCCCCCAACACTCCCAGCCCCCCTCTTTGTTTTTTTTTAAAAAATTTTATTAGTGAGACACCATGAGGTACAGTTGTAGACTTATAAATTTTTGTGCTTGGGTTTCAATTATACAATGATCAAATACCCATCCCTCCACCAGTGGCCATTTTCCACCACCATGGATCCCAGTATCCCTCCCACCCCCATACCCCCCATCCCACCCTGCCTCTGTGGCAGGGCATTCTCTTTTGTTCTCTCTCTCTCTCCTTTTGGGGGCTGTGGTTTGCATAAGAGGCTTTGAGTGGCAATCATGTTTGGTCTATAGTCTACTTTCAACAATCTTCTCCCATCCTGGGAGGATCCTCCCAACACCCTTTACTTGGTGCTCCCTTCTCTATCTGAGCTCCCTTTCCCCCTAGCTTGTGTGGTTGGCCTCCAAGCCATGGAGCAAAATTCCTGGTACTAATTTCGGCTATTCTTGGGTGTTAGTCTCCTATTTTGTTACTATATGTTCCCCAGATGAATGCAATCTTTCTATGTCTATCCCTCTCTTTCTGACCCATTTCACTTAGCATGATGCTTTCCATGTAGTACCACTTGTATGTAAATTTTATTACTTCATCTTTTCTAACAGCTGCATACTACTCCATTGTGTAGATGTACCAAAGTTTCTTTAACCAGTCATCTGTTCTCAAGCACTCAGGTTTTTTTTCTAGATTCTGGCTATTGTAAAGAGTGCTGCAATGAACAAACAAGTGCAGATGTCACTTCGACTATACTTTTTTTGCCTCTCTGGGATATATTCCCAGGAGTGATATTGCTGGGTCAAATGGGAGCTCGATTTCTAAATTTTGGAGAATCGTCCATACTGTTTTCCAAAAGCAGCCTCCCTCTTTGGCAGGCACTTTTCTTCTTTCTCTCTCTTTTCTTTTGTGCATTATGGTTTGCATAATAAAACACATACTAAGAAGTCATCGTGTTAGGGCATTCAGTATTTTTATCAGATGTTAATTAAGGCTTGAGTAGCTTTTAAACTGGGTGGCAGCTTTGGAGTGTGGACATGATTTCCAAGGCTTCTGGAAGTACAGGAAGGTGGGGGGAAGTAGACCATCCTGCCCCAGAGAAAGCTTAGAGATTTCAGTCACAAAACTTACATATTTGAATTTTTAGCAATTATATCTCTGTGAGGTCCATCCTGAGACGATGGAGTCAGGCCAGGTACATGGTGGTGCTTTTGGATTGTGGAAGAAAGTGGCTGCCGAGGGCTTTGCTTGGGCAGGCACCAGGCTAACCCACCCCACTCCGACTTACCCTGGTTTGTTCAGCCACTCGCAGGTCCAAGATTAACTGTGGCTTTTGATCTCTTTCGAAATTTATTTATGGGTTTCTGAAACAAGGCTAATAAAAGAGCTTATATAGCTAAGATGGAGGTGGTTTGTGGGTGTGACTCCACATGCCCAACTCTTGGCCATTTAATTTCTCAGGAAACTCGATCCCGAGTTGCTGGGGTCCAGCCAGAGGCACAGTGGCAATTTTGGGGTATCAGGAAATCTGAAGACACCATCAGGCTGCTGATGCACTCACCTCACTGGTACAGGTTGACCTGCTGGTGGCAGCATACCCCCATTATATCATGTTTTAAAGTTGAGGAAAGAAAAGTCTCATATCTTCTTTGGCTACTTGAGGGTTATTTATTTATTTATTTATTTATTTATTATCAATTGACAAATCCGAAGCCCAGATGTTTTTACTAACAGTTTCTTCAAAAGATTTAAAGAAAACTTACTTCCAATCCTTTCAAGGCTGGTCTAGATAGCTGAAGAAATAGGAATCCCCCTGAACAGATTCTGTGAGTGCAAACATTACTCTGATACTTAAAACAGAAGCATCATTAAAAAGAAAATTATAAACCTATATTTCTGATGAACATAGATAAAAAATGCACAGCAAAATATTAGCAAGCCAAATTTCTCAATGCATTAACAGAATCATACACCATGACTGAGTAGGATTTATCCCAGGGATGCAAGAATGGTATACACAGGTCAATTAATGTAATACACCGTATCAATATAAAAAAAAGATAAGAGTCATTATCATGTCAATAGATGCAGAGAAAGCACTTAATAAAACCTAATACCTGTTCATTATAAAAAATACTCTTAACAAAATGGGAATAGAAAGAATTCTCCTAAATATAGTTGAAGTTGTTAAACCCACAGTTTATACTTTTTTTTTTTGCTTTTTGGGTCACACTCAGCAATTCTCAGGGGTTACTCCTGGCTCTGCACTCAGAAATTATTCCTGGCGATGCTCAGGGGACCTTATGGGATGCTGGGAATCGAACCCTGGTCGGCTGCATGCAAGGCAAACGCCCTACCTGCTGTGCTATCGCTCCAGCTCCACTTCTACTCTTTCTTAATTGTTAAAACAGAAAGCCTCCCCTCTAGGATTAGGCACAAGGCAAGATTGCCCATTCTCTCCACTACTATTTAGCATTGTACTGGAAGTCCTTGTCACAGCAATTCTATAAAAAAGAATATTAAAAGGAGCAAGACTGAGAAAGAAGTTAAAATATCACGATTTGTAGAGGATACATAGAAAACCCTAAAGACTAAAGGGCGAAACTGATGCCACAAGCTGCAGCTAACGTTAAGCCTCATCTAGGCCTCAGTTTCTGTTTCCCAGGAACAGGACTTGAAATTTCTGGTAGACTCCCAATTGAGCAATTTGCTGAGATAAGAAATTGGGCAGTGGGGGTATGGTGCCGCCAGCAGGTCAATCTGTACCTGTGAGGCAAGTGCATCAGCAGCCTCATGGCGCCTTCAGACTTCCAGATACCCCAAAATTGCTGCTGTGCCTTTGGCCAGACCCCAAAATCTTGGGGCAAAGTTTACCAAGAAAGTAAACGGCCAAAAGTTAGGTATATGGGAGACACAACCACAAACCACCTCCGGCTCAGCTATATAATTGGAGGCCTGGCCTCTCTGGTTCCTAATCAAACTGCTTAATGGCCATGATCCCAGAGACTCAGAAACGAATCTCGGAATCCAGCGGCTTTAGGTAGAAATGCGTCCAGTCTCTGCAGTCGGCTACCGGTGCTGGGCCAACCCAGGTGGGAATAGGTTTCGTGCCTTAGTCTGTTCCCCCTGGCGGCCCAGTGGCCGCCATCCTTCTGAGGCCACTGGATAGTCACATTTGGGCCCCCAGTGACGAGACATACAGGGTCTCACGGGATGGGGGTGGAGCCGGGCTTGTCCTCCCCACCCCAACGAGACCCCAAGTCATCGCCCACGAATGGCCTCTCTGGCTCCTGATCAAGCTGCTTAACGGCCATGATCCCAGAGACTCTGAAACAAATCTCAAAACCCAGTGGCTTTTGGCAGAAATGCATCCGGACCCCACAGTACGTTACTGTCACTGGGCCACCCCAGGGAGGAAAGGGTGTTGTCCCTCCGCCTGCTCCCTCTTGGCGGCTTGGTGGCCGTCATCCTCCACAGGCCATTGGACAGTCAGGCTTGGGCCTGCAGTGACGAAACTTGTTGGGCCTCACGGGATGGGGGTGGGGGGAGCCAAGGGGGAAAGGGTACTGTCCCTCTGCCTGTTTCCTTCTGGTGACTCAGTGGCCATCATCCTCCAGAGGCCACTGGACAGTCAGGCTTGGGCCCGCAGGCACCTTGCTGCTGGGGGGAAAAAGGCGGAAGGGAGCAACACCCTTTCCCTCCCAGGGAGGCATGGCGCCATAGTTTAACGCATGGTCCATTCACTTTTCTGCTTCAAGCTTCCTGGCTCTGGACTAAGTCCTTTTGCCTCTGGAGCCATGGCCATGCCAGAGAACTGCTCGTGGGGGGCAACTCGTGACCTTTGTAGGGCCTGAAGGATGAGCCAGTACCATCTCCCTTCCCATGAGACTGCAGTTGACCCATCACCGATGGCTCATACCTGGCTTTCCAATAAGCTCTGAGGCAGCAGCCACCCACCTTGTATGTGGTCCAGATGCACTTCTGCCAAAAGCCACTGGGTTTCAAGATTTGTTTCTGAGTCTCTGGGATCTTGGTTGTTAATCAGCTTGATCAGGAGCCAGAGAGGCCATTTGTAGGCGGTGACTCGGGGTCTCGTTGGGATGGGGAGGAAAGGGGTTCCACCCCCATCTGGTGAGGCCCCACGTGTCTTGTCACTGCAGGCTCAAACCTGACTGTCCAGTGGCCTCTGAAGGATGGCAGTCACTGGGCTGCCAGGAGGATCAGGCCAAGGCACGAAACCTATTCCCACCTGGAGTGGCCCAGTGCCAGTAACCTACTGCAGGAACAGGACACATTTCTGACAAAAGCCTTTGGGTTCCAAGATTCGTTTCTGAGTCTCTGGGATCATGGCCATTAAGCAGTTTGATCAGGAACCAGAGAGGCCATGCCTCCAATTATAAAACTGAACCAGAGATGGTTTGTGGGTGTGTCTCCCACATACCTAACTTTTGACCGTTTACTTTCATGGTAAACTTTGCCCCAAATTTTTGGGATCTGGCCAAAGGCACAGCAGCAATTTTGGGGTATCTGGAAGTCTGAAGGTGCCATCAGGCTGCTGATGCACTTGCCTCACAGGTACAGATTGACCTGCTGGCGGCACCATACCCCCGATTAATGATTTATTTTTATTTTTAGTTTAATTCTTCCATGTGACTCAATCTGATAATGTTTTGTACTACAGAAGAGTAATAGTTTTATACTATTAATTTTTCTATAATTTTATTTATATTTGTCTTACTTGATTTAGCAGTTCAAAATAGGTTTTGATACTCAAACTATGAAAATTGTGTTTCAGATTCCATATAAACTTTCTCTCTCCTATGGTCCTTTAGCCTATTTCTGATCTTTGGTTACATTCTCATTGTTTATAAGTCCTTCTGTTTTGTAATAATAATTCCCACAGCAATGTAATTTTTTGTTTTGCATTCAAATGGATTTAGTTCTCAGAGCTAATCCTTTTACCTAATTTCAGCATTTATTTCTTGGTTGGCCAGATATTATCAGCTAGCAGTTGTTTTAAATTTATATAAATAAAACTCCCTGAACTCTTGCATGCTTGAAATTATTTTCTATTTACCTTGGTTTGTTAAAAAAAAAAGGCTTAATTAAGAACAAGACCAGTACTCACTTTCCTCCCCCCCTTTTCCACAGACTTTGTAGGGAATTTACCACTACACTCTGGTGCTAAAATCTGCAACCAGTCTGATTTTCCTGTGCTCCACTCTCCTCTGTGCTCACTCTCCCCTTAGTGGGAATGGTGTGTTGCTAGCTTTACCTGAAATCCAAAGAATTCTTTTAAGATAAGAAACTTTAACTAGACCTTTTTTTTTTAAAAAAAAATTGCTTTTAACTGAATCACCATGAGGCACACAGTTACGAAGTTGAAGTTGTTCATGATTGGATTTCAGTCATACAATATTCCAAGACCTGGCCATTCACCAGTACATATTTCCTATCAATGTCTCCAGTTCCCCACCTCCCACTTCTCTCTCTCTCTCTCTCTCTCTCTCTCTCTCTCTCTCTCTCTTCCTCTGCATTATGGTTTGTAGTACAGATATTGAGATATTGAAAGGTTATCATGTGGATTCTTTTACCTACTTTTAGCCCTCGGTTCTTGTCCAGAGTGATCATACTAGACCAGTTCTTAGCAATGACTTTTTTTCTTCTAATATTTTTAATTCAAAGATCTTTTCAATTTTAATTGTATAAAGATATATATAGCATAAAACGTGTTGCCTGAAACACTTTAAGTTGTGTAGTTCAATATTACTAAATCTCTTCACATCATTGTGCAACCAATCTCCAGTATTTAATTCTTTTGCAAAGCTCGAATTTCATATTCTTTAAATATAAACTCTCTATTTCTTCCACCTAAGTGTCCTATTTTTAGTGATTGCTGTCTTCAATTAAATTTTTATCTGGTGCACAATTTTTTTCAATTTTTTTTCAGTCATTAAAAGAAAGAAATCTGCCTTTTACTACAGCATGTTTGAAGCTTGAGGGCATTATAAAAAGTAAACTAAGTCAGAGAAAGAGAAAGACAAATAATGCGTGTTCTCATTTACATGTGGAATTTTAAACAATCAACATCTGGGCTGCATGAATGAATCTGCAGAAAACCCAGGTATGCGGGACTGGTGGCTGAAAACTCTAGGTTCAATGGAACCGGGAATGGGTGACCTTTGCCCATGTACCCCCATGTTTCCGGCAACTTGGTTGTCACACCCACAAGCCACCTCTGTCTGGCGCCAGATAATCTCATCAACAGTCACGATCCAAAGACTCATTGTCCTTCTGTCTTGAAAGAGAGCATAACAGGACACTGCCAGAGCCATGCTGCCAGACCCAGACCCAGGCTATTTCATTCAGGGTATCCTGGAGGGGGATGGGTAAGGTCTCTCCCCGCCCCAGGGGACCCAGCCCCCGCAGCGGAAAACTTTCAGAACTCAATCTCTGCTCTTCCACTCGCTAGGGCTGAGACCTATACATGAGTAAATGTATTACCTAGATATCTCAAACCTCACACCACTCACACTCCAAGAGTAGTGCACCACATTTGATGGGGTTTAAAGTAGAAGGCAACCAGACAGCACACAGCAGCAAAGAAGAAAAACCGCTGGGTGGCTCCACAGCTCCCAGAGAATGCTCCAGGTCCTAAATAGACCCGAGATCACCGGGAAGTCCCAGATGGGGTAGGTGCCGCATCCTGCCTTCTCCAGCTGGAACCCTGGTGACCATGAGCCTCTACAAGCATAGCTCGGGCATGCGGGAACCAGGACTTTTATTCCAAACTGCACGCCCACGCGACCTCTCCTTATATACAAAGTGATCAATGGAAAGTATATCATCCAACGTTTCTCCCTGAAAATCAGGCTTAACTCTTACAAACCACAACACCCAAAAGGAGAGAGAGAACAAAAGGGAATGCCCTGCCACAGAGGCAGGGTGGGATAGGGGGGATGGGGGTGGGAGGGATACTGGGATCCGTGGTCATGGGAAATGGTTACTGGTGGAGGGATGGGTATTCAAAATAAATAAATAAATAAAAAATTTTAAAAAAGTAGAAGGCAACCAATCTTAGAGGAAAATATATTTTTACAGATATTTATACATATATATTCATACAAGCACATAAGGCATAGCCCTTAATAACATATTAGTAATCTCTTATAGAAGGGTTTAATGGCCCCTAAGTGAAAAACAACAATCTTCACACATTCTTCTCTAAGGAAAGTTTTTATTGGAGCATTTTCAGTGGTTTATTCATAACAAACACCGTCACTGTCACTGTTACTGTTCTCCCTTGTTATTGATTTATTTGAGCGGGAACCAATAATGTCTCCATTGTGAGACTTGTTGTTACTGTTTTTGGCATATCCAGTACCTCACGGGTGGCTTTCCAGGCTTTGCTGTGTGGGCAGAATACTCTCAGTAGCTTGCCAGGCTTTCCAAGAGGGGCGGAGGAATAGAACCCAGGTCAGTCGTGTGCAAGGCAAACAGCCAACCCGGTATGCTATTGCTCCGGCCCCATAACAAACAATAAAAAAAGAAATCATTTCGATTTTTCTTATGGGCAGGGGTTGGGGTCCTGGGTGGAAACATGGTGAAATGTGTAATGGTGGTGGGATTGGTATTCAAATATTAAATGTAGTCAAATATTTTGAACTACTTTATAAAATTATAATAAAAATGAAAAAAAAACACATCTGGGTTGGAGAGATAGTATAATGGGTAATGTTCTTGCCTTTCATTTGGCCGATTCTGCTTCTGTCTCTGGCACCACATAGGCAAGGAGCGATCCCAGAGCACAGAGCAATGAGTAAGTGTTGAATACTGTGGGTTGTGGTCAAAGCAACAAACAGAAACCAAAAACCAAAAATATCCTCAATATCTAACAAAATCATGGAAATGAAGTATATACGGTGGCTTCTAGGGGCCGGGAGGTGGAGGAAGTAGGTGATGGTGACCTTTCACTTCTAAGATCATTGAGTTCTGCACGTCTAATGTATAACAAGGTGACTATAGTTTATAGTCCTGCATCCTACACTGCATTTTGGAAGAGAGCAGAACTTGTTTATTCTTACCACACAGACATGCAATGAAAACTGTATGACGTTAAAGATAGGTTAACTGATCTTATCATGATAGTCACTTAGCAATATGTGTGTATCAAAAAATCGTATAATATACCTTAGATTTATAAATATTCTTGAGCAGGGCACCAGTAACGTCTCCATTGTGAGAATTGTTACTGTTTTTGGCATATCAAATATGCCACAGGGAGCTTGCCAGTCTCTGCCGTGTGGACGGGATACTCTCAGTAGCTTGCCGGGCTCTCCGAGAGGGATGGAGGAATCAACACATGTTGACCGCGTGCAAGGCAAACTTCCTACCCACTATTGCTCCAGCCCCCCAAAACAACAACAAAAACAGCAAAAAAATCCACAACCAATTAGAAATATATAACTCAAGTGCACGACCCTTGAAGAAATACTGATTAAGAAATATACAATTTAAAAAAAAATTGAAACAGCTGAAGGCCAAGAAGATAAAACAAGGATTAGGATGCACATGTGCCCAACCTGGGTTCAAGTCCCCAACATCATATGGCCAACAGATCAATGCTGGATGTGCCCCTGGAGGACCCCAAGCATGCCAACATGGCCCAGAAGGCCCCCAGTGATACAAGACATGAGGGAAAGAGAATGGCCCCAGAGAAAAGTTCTCAGTATGGAAAAGTCAGCAAGGGGTTTGGGATATGCAAAAATAATTCTCTCA
The DNA here is from genome assembly GCF_029834395.1 of Sorex fumeus. Taxonomy (NCBI): domain Eukaryota; kingdom Metazoa; phylum Chordata; class Mammalia; order Eulipotyphla; family Soricidae; genus Sorex; species Sorex fumeus. The sequence continues at coordinate 10,954,952 of NW_026606099.1, forward strand.
AAATATTCTATGTTAATTATTTTACAATAAAATTGTAGAAATAATAGTGGTAGTTTGGAGTTCCTGAGTCCATGTGACTGGACATTAGGAGAAGTTTGTAGTCTTTGAGAGAATAAATTTGGAATAAAGGGTGTACAAAAATTTCTTAGGCTGTCAGAATAAAGTACCATAAACCAAATGACAATAGACAAAATAAATTTATTGAATAGTTTCACAGTTCTGGAAGCTTGAACGCCAAAATTAAGGTGTTAGCAGGACTATAATCCCATTAAATATCTAGGGCGATAATTCTTCATTTTCTCTTTCAAATTTTGGAATTTTCTGGCAATCCATGACATTCCTGGTCTGATATATTCATCACTTCAATTCCTGTCTCAGTTGTCTTCACATCATGTTCCCTTTGTGTGCCTCTGCACTAATTTTTCTCTTCTTATAAGTACAACAACTGTTTATGAGGCCTCCTTACTCATTAGAACATTAAGGGGACACAGCCTTAACTAGTGACATCTGCAATAAATCAGTTAATAAATGAGGTCTCTTTGTAAAGTGTCAGAGGTTAATACTTCAGCACATCTTTTGAGGAACACTGCAGCCCCAAAGAGGTACACATTCCATATGAAGTGTCCTGTTTATCCAGTGTTGACAATAACCTGCAATGAAAGAGTCTTTTTCTGATATTCTCTCTTATTTGCTTGGCTGTGTTTTCAGCAGTGGAGAGTGTATGATAGTAGGAGGAGGAATGAGAAGGAAGGTACATTTATTCATTCATTGGAAACAGTATAGATTGAATGTCTTCCACCCTCCAGAATAGAGGGGCGGGAATAAGATGTGAGAAAAATCAGGTGTGAGAAATAAGACAATCTAGAATGAATGACTCTGTGATATTAGGAACTGACTCCCACTTGCCTGACTTGAGAGGTGCTTAGCAGATAGTCTATTTCTCAGAAATGTTCAAAGTGTAGTCTGGGAATATGGTAGAATGAAATAAAAAATGCTGGATAATCACAAGCATAATGGTAGCAATTAATTTTTTAATGTCAAGTATAAGTTGTCACTGAAGTGACTCATTCTTTCAGTGATTTGATGTAATTAGCCATCACTATTTACTTGTCCATTGTAGAAAGCGTTAATGGAAAGCAGGGGAAGGTGTTTTTAACAAGGGTACCAACAAAGCCACTAATTAGTAATGGCTCAGACTTTGAGAATTTTCAGAATAATAAAACTCTGCTTCTTTGGAGGATGATTTGATTTTCTGAAAGCAAGAAAATGTCAGGAGGAGCCTTGTGTGAGGAATAGAACGGAGATGGAAGTGGGGCCCTCACTTGGCACAGAAAAGGCTCAACGTGCTTCTGGCTGTGGCTCAGTGTGAATAAAAGTCTTGGGAGAAGCTGTGTCCCCAAGGCAGAAGGTGGCTGAGCCAGGACCTGGTCAGGCCAGCCCAAACTTTGAGACTCCTCCCCCTCTTCGTAAGGGCTCATCCCATAGACAGTAAGGCCGTGGCAGATGGAGACATTCTGTTTAATTGCTCTGGAGTGCGAGCGTGCAGAGACCCTACTGTTTTTTCCATAACCACGCTGTTAGAAGAGGGACTTCAAAAGTTTTAGAAAGCCATATCCATCTAGAAAAAAGTAGAAATGAGAATGAGTTGCAAAATATTGAGGCTTCAGCCTCACCTATAAAGGGGACTCTTTGTCCCCTTTCCAACCTCACTGGCTCTTGGGGGGCTTATATAAAAATCAGAGGTATGAAACCAGATTCACTTGAGGCTGATGGACTTGCCTGCTTTCAGGGTGGCAAGATAAACAGAAAAGAGATGCTGCTGTGGAAGGGCTAGAACCCAGGTGGAATCTGGTACGAGACTACAATAGAGAATTGACGAGGACAAGAAATGGAGACATTTGAAAGCATAAAAGGTGATTCGTGATCTCTGTGAAGGGTGGTGACATTGGAGAATTGTTTCATCCACTGTCCACTCATGAGTGGTTGATGGTTAGTGTTTTTGCTCACACAGGCTTCACTGAGGCTTTTTTTTACTCACCATTTAAGAACTTTTTCCCGCTTTCGACTCCTTCTGACATTCTTCTTCCTGTGTCTTTCATGAATTCTTTTGGTATGCGTAAACTCTGGTCTATTAGCATTTCTATTGGGGGAGTAAAAGAATCATATCAGTAAAAAAAGACATAATTTTTAAGAGAACTCCACTCTCCATTCCAATGCACAAATTCTTTTTCTTTCTTTCTTTTTTTTTTTGGCACACCCTGTGATACCTAGACCTTACTCATCTCTCTGTGGTCAAGTCTCATTCCTGTCAGTGCTCAGGGGACCATATATAGGTGCGGGGAATTGAAGTATGGTCACTTGGGTACAAGGCCAGTGTCTTAATCCCTGTACCATCTCTCCAGCCACCTGCCTCTCCCACATACAAATTCTTGAAGTTGAGTTAAGAAGTTTTATGAAGGAACAGGTTCTTTCTTGGAGGATTTTGGGCTACAGCAGAAAAACTTGGTAGGTAGCAGGCAGTAAGGTCTACTATTGGAGAATCTAAGGGCTTAGGGAATATGCTTAATTGAGCTTCTGTTTTGTGGGGGTAGTCTGCTTCACCCTATGCTTGCTGTTATGAATGATGACATCCAGGGAGGGCTGATGTCAGAGACTTTTATAGGCTATTTCCTAAGTAAGGAAGAAACTCACTTAGTGGGTTCATTCCTTGTATCCCAGGCATGTTCTTCATCATATTCTGTGCGGCTGCTAAGCTGTCTGTGTGTTTCGGCATTGTCAGTTGGCCTGGAGGAAGTTCTGCTGGAATTTTCAACAGTGCATCAACGTTGGCTGTAAAAATACCAATCTTGTTAACTTTAGAGCGTGAAATACTTGTTTTTCCCATCCTTAGGTATGGGTGTCAGGACCCAGGTTACATCATATGTGCATAATAGAAAAGTGATGTGTAATGAAGATTGTTCTCTTAAGGAAGATGGGATTTCTATAAATTTTGAGACTCATAAAAAAAAGACATTTCTTCTTCCAAAGTTTATATGTTGAAAATCTAAATGCTAATCAGATGGTTTCAGATGGTAGGAATTTGGGGAGTTTTTACGTTGGGTGAGGGTGGTAAGGTCTTATAAAATCTCTTGAGAGCGCTCTTCTCTTTCTCCTATTTGAGGGCGTCACAGCCTGCAACCAAGCAGGATCTCACCAGAATTCAATCATGCTGGTTCCTTCATCTTAGTCATCCAGCCTCTAGATTCTGACTAACCCTGTTGCTTAAGTCACCACGTCGATGGAGCTGTGGACTCAAACCCAAAGGGACTAAGACAAAGCCTCTGAGAAGGTATGTGGGACTGGACAGTTGTAAAGTGCAGTTTGGATGGATTTACCTTGGGCTAAGGGAGAGTCAAAGAGCACATTAGAACTATATCTTAGTGTCAGGGATGTGAAGGGAGAATATTCCAAAAATACTGCCTTTGAGGCAAGAAGTGACTTAACAAGGATCAGAGAAATTATGGGACAGTGTGTGGAATACAGACAAGTTCAAGCAAACTGTTGTGTGTGGTAAGTAAAGGATGTCATGAAACATAGCACATGTCCTCCCGTTGTTCATCGATGTGCTCAAGTGGGCACCAGTAATGTCTCCATTGTGAGACTTGTTGTTACTGTGTTTGGCATATCAAAGATGCCACGGGGAGCTTGCCAGGTTCTGCCGTGTGGGCGGGATACCCTCGGTAGCTTGCTGGGCTCTCCAAGAGGGATGGGGGAATCGAACCTGGGTCAGCAAGGCAAATGCCCTACCCGCTGTGTTATCACTTGAACCTGTCGTGAAACATAGGGTTGGAAATGAAGGTGGAGCCTGAATAGTGGGCACTTGGCAGGGTGCTGAGAGGTGCTTGTGGCTGACGGTATTGCTACCATGTGAGATATTTGCAGTGACCCTCTTATTTTTTTCCATTTTTCTCTTAACAAAACTTGCTCATTTTCCCCATTCACGTTGCCCGTCTTGTTCTTAGCCTTGTCCCAACTGAATCCATGCTCCTGTCAATTACCTCAATGCAGGACTCTAAAACCTCTTACTAGAATTCCTGCTCCTTCCTCCCATTCCCAGTGTTAACTTCTCCCCTTTGGGGTGTGGAGAGAGAACTTCTGGGAAATAGATCCCAGATTGCTCATGGCACCTGTCTCAATGGAGGAGACAACTTCTGCAAAGGAAAGTGGTAACAGTGAAGACAACTTGGACTTATCACCTGCCATCTGCCTCCTCCACTCTCAGGAGAACACACTGGATGATTTCCCTTCTTCCACCAGAGCTTTCTCTTAGATATTTAGCTTTAATTCCTTCAACAGGGGTTTTAAGTCAGTTTTTCTTGAAGTGTGAATGACTTCTCTGAAACTTCCCTCCAGTTGACTATTTTCTGCCTATGAGGGGCCTGATTTCTCTCAGGACTCAGGATCCTTCTTGGTGGACGAAGACAGTTTCAGTGATTTCTGATGTTGCTTCCTCCCTTAATGCCCTATTTTCTTTCAACCATATTTTCCTCTATCTTTCTTTTCCACCCGACTGCGCTATCAGTTCACATCTCTGAAATCTCAGATTCTGGATGCATCATTTGTTGTTGTGGACACTGGAACGCGTCTTTTTAAAATGGTGGGAAAACTCTTGGTCCTGGAATCTCTCCAGGAGGCAATTGTGGGCTCTGGAGACTTGTACCCACTGGTTATTTCAGTCTGTGCAGGATTCAGTCAGGGTGAGAGTTTCTATCTTTTACAAGCTATTGAAACTGTACAAAGAACGTTTCCTGTGAACTTTGTCCTCAGGCACAAACACTTGAAACCTACTCTACTTTTCCCTCATTTTCCATTTAAACAATCATGGAAGCTCATTGAAGTTGGAACTTGGTTTTCCCTTAGAGAGTGGATGTAGTTAATGGGAGAATAATGCAGAGAAGCAGATACTTCTCTGTAACTTAAGAATTTTTTAATTCTCCGAGTTGGTTTTCAAAGACCTCTTTGAGCTTTTGCCTTGAGGTGAAAGAAAGTCTCCTTATCCTTTGTATGTGTGGGCATGAGGTAGGCCTGGTACCAGAGACTTCTCTGTGTTGTTTTATGATCTAGATAAAAACTTACTTGCTGGATTTGGGAGATTCTTGAGTAGGTCCTTTGCGGCCGCTACAGGGTCTGGCATTTTTGGCATTGTTATTTCCATTGAAGGAAGGCTTGCTGGCACTTTGATTCCGTTGAATTTAGCTAGAAACACAAAAATTTGCTAATTTTAGAAAGTCAAAAGTTACTTCTCTCATTGCAGTGTGTGTCATGATCCCATGTATGTTATAATGATGAGTCCCAGTGGAGAGATTTGAAATGACATAGAGCCTGTTCTAAGGGAGCTTGAATTTCTGTAAACTATGTGCTAGTGATAGACCACTCCAAAATTTGAATATGAAACCCTACCCTTCTGGGGTGGTTCCAGAAAGTAGAAATTCAGGTGCTATTAATGTGCGTGAGGGTAGTTTTTCAGGCATAGGCTTAGACCTCTATAAAAATACCTCTTAAGAACTCTTTTCTCTTCCCCTATGTTAGGGTCTAAAGGGCCTCACCATAATACAATCATGCAGATTCCATAAGTATTCATGGAGTCATGGGATGAGTGTGTGGAATGCATACAAGTTCAATTAGTTGATGTGTGTGGTCCACTGTCTGCTGTCCACTGTCCTCCTGTTCATCGGTTTGCTGGAGCAGGCACCAGTAACGTCTCCATTGTGAGACTTGTTGTTTTTTGGTTTATACTTGGCGGTGCACAGGGGTTACTCCTGGCTTTGCACTCAGGAGTTACTCCTGGCGGTGCTCAGGAGGCCATATGGATGCTGGGAATCAAACCCTGGTTGGCTACATGCAAGGCAAACGCCCTACCCGCTGTGCTATCACTCCAGCCCACTTTCAACCTTTCTGTCATAATTATTCTTCCTTCCTCCCATTCCCAGTGTTAACTTCTCACTTTTGCTGTGTGGAGAGGAGAAAGAGGACTTACGAATCATAGATTCCAGCGTGTTTATAGCATTTGTCAAACCAGCGGAGGCATCTTCTGCAAAAGAAGAAAGTGATGACTGAGGACTGAACCTGGCTCATCTGGGCTACCATCCTCTTTCACCCCTCCTCTGCTGTCAGCAAAGGATCTGGACTTTTGATAATTTCCCCTCTGCCACCGGGCCATTCTTTCAGATGCTTAACTTAAATTCCTGTGAAGCAGGTTCTTCTTCTAAGTCTTTGAAACTACTTTCTGACTGTCCTCTGGTGTCTGAGGACCTGAGGTGCCTGAGATTCCACTTTCTGAAGGGCTCAGAGGGTTCCTCTGTGGTAAAGCAGGACAATACATCCACTATGGGACAGTCCTTGTAATTTCTGGTGTTTCTCTTCCCAAACTTCCTACCCTATCCCTCTATTTTGAGCACAACCTTTATGCAAAGCTCGGACCTTGTTGGATGTTTATTGATAAGAAAAGCTGACATGACCCTGCCCTGAGAGAGCTTGAATTTTCTCACTGAATCTTAGAACTGTCTGCGTGATGTGTTCGAAGGGAAGGCAGAACATTAGGCCAAATGAAAAAGAGAATCTAATTTATTTCACATGCTCATTGAAGACTCTTGGAAAGAATTGATATTTAAACTCATATTTTACGGATGAGAAAGCTTGAGCTGGCAACCTTCAGTGAGCCCGGGGAGAGGGCAAGATGAGCAAAAACATTCTAGAATAAGGGGATTTTAAGAAGAAAGGCTCTAATGTCGGAGTCCAGGTAGGTTGTTCTGGCCTGATCAGTGCTTTTGTGAAATTGGAAAAGGCATGATGAGAGATACACTTGAGGCATGGCTCTGTCTTTTATGACCTTGGCATATTTCTGCCTCCCGCCCCTGGCTTTGTTTATGGACCCGTGTACAGGGGACAAACTGCTCAGAAGTCTGGTATGGTTGGAAAGCAGGTAAATGATGGTGTATGAAAAGATAGGCAGGTAGAAAACGAATGAATGGGGTTTATTTTCTCCTCAACAAGGTGTGAAAGCTGCATGTGGAGAACGAGGTGCCGGAGTCACTTGTAGAAGCAGAGAGGAAGAGAAGAGGTAGAGAAATGTAAGGGCAGGAGCTCAAGTTCCTTGGGGAGTCTCTGCTGGGGTTCAGGGCAAGGTCATACTCACAGGAGCTTAGAATTATCACAGAGCTGCCAGGACAAGAAGAGCTGTGAATCTCATACCCTGGGTGAAGAGTGGGCAGAGCCTCAGTATTCTCAGATTCAGATGCTGAGATTGCTGAGCTCTTTGGCTACTTTGGGCTTTTGTTTTCATTTTTGGGCCATCAATGGTGTTGTCAGGGATTATTGCAGCTTCTGTGCTCAGGAGTGATTCTTGTTGCACTTGGGGGATAATATGTAGTTCCAGGGATAGAATTCAGGTCAGCTGAGTGCAAGGCAAATTCCTGACCACCTGTACTACCTCTCCGAACATTGTGGGGCTCTTTTAAGGATATCAAGGACCATTGAGAATGAAGATTGAAGGGCTGTAACTTCATCTTTTTCTCCTTATTACCTAGATGTCACTTACCAAGCCAATAAGAGTGCACTGGAGCTGGCTGATACTGAGTACATTTATTTAGGAGGTCCTTTCCAGAAAACTTCCAATCATACCTTGCATTTCTCTTCCTTTTCCACCCAACCTGTTACATCTCTGCGATCTCCAGGATGGGAGGCATAACAAAGTTTGCAGGGAGGTCCAAATGTGTCTGTGAGTGTTGGTAGGAGAGTTCTTGATCTGGCGTATCTCCAAAGGGCTTGAGTGGCTCTGACCCACTCTTATCCACTGATACCTCACTCTCATTAAGGATGACAGTATTCCTCTTTATGAATTACTGAATTCTTCTGAAGAACAATCCTCTCAGAGAGCCCTCTCAGACACAGCTATACGTAACCGGCTTCCATATGTGGATCTACTATCTCAAGAATGATGGAAGTTCATTGAAATTGGAACTTGGTTCTCCCTTCAGGAGGAGAGATAATTAATCTCAGAACAACAGAGCAAAGCAGATGATTCTCTTCGATTTCGAATTTTTATTTTTTTGTATTAGCACTGTAGCACTGCCCTCCCCTTGTTCGTTGATTTGCTCGAGCAGGCACCAGTAACGTCTCCATTATGACACTCATTGTTACTGTTTTTGGCATATGGAATACCCCACTGGGAGCTTACCAGTCTCTGCCATGCGGGCGGGAGACTCTCAGTAGCTTGCCAGGCTCTCTGAGAGAGACAGAGGAATCAAACCCCGGTTGGCCACATGCAAGGCCAACGCCCTACCCGCTGTGCTATCACTCCAGCTCAAGTGGTAGGGTGTCGGTCTTGTCAACTGAAGATCGTGGGTTTGAACCCTGCCTGTGCCTAGTCCTGGGGTCCCGTTGTTCCTTGTGTGCCATGCCATTGCTTTTTTGTATCATGAGTTGGAATTCTAGAGACCTTTCTAAGCTTCGGTCTTGAGGCAATTCTGCTTATCTGACACTTGCCTCTGTGGGTGGAGGCACCAGACAGACTTGGTGCTGGAGACTTCTCTAGATTTTTTCTTTTTCAATTTTATTTGAAGCACCATGACTTATAGTATTATTAATGATAAAGGTTTATGCTCCCACCATCTCAACACCACACACTTCGCCAGAGAGTTTGGTTCCTTCCTGATCATTCAAGTTGCCCTTGAATTTGGTATGCCCAATTCTTCAAACCAGTCTCAGGTTCTGTTGTCTTTGACCATTTATTTTTCCCAAACTTGGTTCTCTATAACTCTGGGTTATTTTCCAATATAGAAAGAAACTTACTTATTGGATTCACTTCTGGCATCCCTGGAATCATCTTGGCTAGGTCTTGTGCTGCTGTCAAAGGGTCTTTGAATGTTGGCATTGTCATTTTGATTGAAGGAGGATTTTCTGGAGCTTTGAATTTAGCTATAAACATACCAATTTGTTAATTTTAGAAAGTAAACATCCCTCCCCTCCATCTCTTGAATATATGTCCTATGTGCTGAATTCCAAGGTAGAGAAGTGATGTAATTATAGTCTTTCTGTTGGAGCGAGAATTCTGTAAACTATGTGGCTGTTATAGGCCAAATGTTTGTTTCCTATCCCAAAATTCATATATGAAACTTAAGCCCAACAGGATGGTATCAGAAGGTAGGAATTTGGGGAGTTACAGTGTATGAAGTTGGGATTCTCAGACACGAAATTAGATTTCACAAAAGATCTTTTGAGAACTCTCTGCTGTGTGAATATTTGCAGTCTGCAGCCAAGAAGGTTCTCACCAAAACCCAGACATACTGAATCCTTTATCCTAGCTATCCAGTCACCAGAACTATGACAAATAAATTACTGTTATTTAAACCACCATAGATTTATATACATAGGACTAACATACACAATGGACTAACACAGCATCTCTGAGAAGATGGGTGGGATTGAGCATTTGTAGTGAGCGTGTTTAGAGTTAGAAAGATTTGGGGAGCACATTTTAATTGTGTCTAAAGTCAGGTGAGAATATTCTGAAAAGGCTTCTTTGGAGGCAAGAAATTATTTAGCAGGGATTCAGGGGAGGCATGGGGCAGGTGTGTGGTATGAAAACAAGTTCAGTTTAGCTGCTATGTATTATACATTAAGAACATCATGGAAAATAGGCTTGAAAATGAAGTTCTGACAATGGAATACTATGCAGCTGTTAGAAAAGATGAAGTAATGAAATTTGCATATAGGTGGATCAACATGGAAAGTTTAATGTTAAGTGAAATGAGTCAGAAAGAGAGGGGCAGACATAGAAAGATTGCACTCATTTGTGGAATATAAAGTAACAGAATGGGAGACTAACACCCAAGAATAGTAGAGATAAGTACCAGGAGGATTACTCCACAGCTTAGAAGCCAGCCTCACATGCTGGGAGAAAAGGCGGCTCAGACAGAGAAGGGACCACCAAGTAAAGGGTGCTAGGAGCCCGCTTGGGATGGGAGATGCTGGCTGAAAGTAGACTATAGACCAAACATGATGACCACTTAATACCTCTATTGCAAACCACAACACCCAAAGAGAGAGAGAGAGAGAGAGAGAGAGAGAGAGAGAGAGAGAGAGAGAGAGAGAGAGAAAGTACAAAAGGGAATGCCCTGCCACAGAGGCGGGGTAGGGTGGAGGGGACGGGGTGGGGGTGCTGGGAGTGATGCTGGGACCGTTGGTGGTGGGAAATAGGCACTGGTGGAGTGACTGGTACTCAATCATTGTGTGACTGAAACCCAAGCACGAAAGTTTGTAAGTCTGTAACCATACCCCACGGTAATTCACTAATAAAAAAATAAAGAAAAATGAAGGTGTGAACTGATTCGTGGGGACCATTCCAAGGGTTTAGAAGGTGTTTGTGGATGAAGATGAAAATACTCTGTGAGATAATTGCACTATCAATTGATCTCATCTTTTTCTTCTTTCTACTTTTCATTCTTCCCATTGACCTTGTCAACCTGGTTTAAGCTTAGCCGTGCTCCAAACTGTCACTGTTTCTCCAACATCCCCAACTGCAAGACTCTAAACCCTTCTCCCAGAATTCCTCTTCCCGACTTCATAATATACTCTATGTAACGCCCCCCACCCCCACCCCTTTTCAGGTTGTGAATTGAAGACTTACGAAACAAAGATGCTAAGTTTTGCATGCCATTTGGAAAACCAAAGATGCCATTTTCTGCAAAAGAAGAAAGTAATGACAGTGAGGACTGAACTGACTCCACTGGGTCACCATTTCCCCTACCCCACTCACTGGCTCTCAGGAAGGTCAATGGGCAGAGTGGATAATGTCTCTTCTGCCTTCAGGGCATTCTTTTAGATATTTAACTTCTATTCCTTCTGAAGGGTTTTGAAATTGGTTTTTCTTGAGATGTGAACAATTTCTCTGAAAAACTTCTCTCCGCCTGACTATTCCCTGGACTGTGAGGATCCTAGATTCCTGTTGGAGATCTGGCCACTGTCTGAAGGGTCCGGCTCTATTGTCGTACGGGCACCGTGGGGCCTTGTCCCAGCGATTTCTGGTGTTGCTCCCACCCTTAATCCCTCTTCCTTTCAACTCAACTTTTATGCAAAGCTCAAGTCTTGTTGAATTTTTTTTAATGAGGAAGATAAATTTGACCCTTCTCTGACAGAACTTACATTTTATTACTGAATCATAGAATTGTGTGATGTCCTAGAAAAGAAGGAACAGTATGATGCCAAGTGACAAAGAGGATATAATCCATATAATCCCTCTGCTTGTTAATAGAAGATTCTTCAGAAAAATCAATCTCTAAACTGAGATTTGACAGATGAGACAGCATGAGCTGGTGATCTTCAGAGGGACCCGGAGAAGGGAACAATGTGAGGAAAACCTATTCTAGATTGAGGGAGAACTAGAAAGAAAGGCCCCAAGATTAGAGGAAAGGCAGGCTTTTTAGGTCTGACCATTGCTTTTGTGAAATTGGAAAAGGCAGAGCTGAGAAACACAGACTGGGGCATGGACTACCTTGTGGGCCAGGGTGATGTTTCTAGACCCATCATCAACCATCATGAAGGATGGTGTGGCTGGGACAGTGACTAAAGGATAGAGTTGGAGAAAAGGTGCACATAGAATGTCATGACAAGCAGTTTATTTTCTCCCCAACAAGGGATAAAGAACTAAGTTCAGGAGTCACATTTAGAAGCAGGGGCACCAGGGAAGTTCTGGGAGGCAGAAAGGACTGAGAACAGGAGTGGAAGCTGATGTGACATAGGGTTTTAATGAAGCCAGGCAAGAGCATACTCACGGGCACTGACCAGAGACCCAGCCAGAGCTGTCAGGTAGAGGAGCGCTGTGAATCTCATATTGTTGGGGGGAGGTGGGAGCTGAGCCTCAGAATCTTCAGTGCCCAGGTACTGAGCTTGCTGGACTCTTTAAGGATAACAAGAGCCAATGAGAGTACAGCTTAGAGGGGTGTGACTTCATCCTCCACCATTGTGTTACTTCCTTCCAATTTGTCACCTGCCAAGTTAGCGACGGCAAATTGACACTCGCTGATATTTTGTAGAGTCTTGCAGGAGGTCCTTCCCTAAAGCTTTCTTTCAACCATAAATTTCCTCCCTTTCTTTCCCACCCCAACTGCCTTCTCAGTTCAGATCTCTGGAATATCAAGGATGGGAGGCAGAACAAATTTTGTTGGTGAGATTAGAATGTGTCTGTGAAGTATGGTGGAACAAATCTTGGTCTGATATCTCTCCATTAGGGGCAGGGCTCAGGAGATCTTCCACTCACAGGTTATTTCAATGTCCTTAGGACTCGTCAGATTCAACAGCTTCACTTATGTTACTGAACCTTCTCATAGGCCCCTATGAATCCTTGTCTTCAGCCTCATTCAGCTGCAACCCTGCAAAGGTCTCCTGCTTACATAATGATGTAAATTCATTGAAATTAGACCTTGACTCTTCCTTCAAGGAGGGAATGGCAGAACAACACACGAAGCGGATGATTCTCTGTCGCCTTAGAATATTTATTTATTTTATTTATCTGAGTTGGGATTCAAGATGCCTTCACTTTTTTTTAACCTATGCCTTTGGTATATACAGGACAATATAATCTCAGGTATTACAATATTTTGGAGAGGCCATAGAGCTAGTACAGTCAGTACAGCACTTGCCTTCGCACATGGTTGATCCAGGTTTGATGTCTGTCACCACATGTGGTCCCTGGAGCACTGTCAGGAGTGATCCTTGAGGACGGAGGGTGTGACACAAAGACAAAAAATTTGTGTTTTGATTTTTATTTAGAAATGTAGAAGCCTATGTATAAAATACATGGGGTAATTAGGGGAAGTTACATATGAGAATGAAATTTCTAGGTAATAAACCTATATGACGATGTGAGGGATTCTTATACATTGCAGGTGTCTCATTTATCTGGTTGATTTGTTTCAGCATGATGCTAAATGCATAGTAAAGAGACTGACGAGGTTATAGGAGGCCGCTGATGGACTGAAGAAAGTAACAGAGAACTCTGGATACCTAATTGTGGATGTCCATTTTCTTAGTGCCTCTCACCAGATTCTAGGTGGAACTATCTGGATCTTCAGGGTGACAAACACTTTTATGTCATGGCTGCTCTGAAGATAGATGTGGAGAAGAATATTAGTGTCACTGTCAGTGACATGAGGGTGCTGTGTTGAGGAATAAATATCCTTAAAAGATAGGATTCAGGAAAAGAATATTACAGGGATGGACATTAGAGACACGAAGAGCGAGATCTTGGAGTGATATCACTCAGCTTTAGCCTCCAGATAAGATGACTCTCACTTTCCTGAAGCTAATCTGTTCCACACATATAGAGTTGGCAGTGAGTCAGTGCAAGATCTCCCTGTTAACTCTCTGTGAGATTTGATCTTTGAGATGTGTTTTTATATCTAATGTAGTCTAGCAGGTAAAGAAGAAGGATGCACTAGATTAATGTAGGGAACAAGATTTGGAAACCCATTGCAATTCTGGGATCCAAGATGGAAATCTGGAATGTAGTTATGGTCTTGCCTGGAGGGTGGAGAAGAACAAGAGAGAGTTCTGACTGCAGTAATGCCCTAGGGTGTCTATGGGCGAGTTGTGTCTGCAGATGTAACGTAGAAGAATCTCTGACAAAACAGTCTCCAAGAGCACACACAACAAGCAACAAGAGCAAAGCATGATATTTGTACAAGTATTTTTCCATAAGGAAATTAGACGTTTTAAACACTGACATTTGAAGTCGACCTGCCCCAGAGCGGAGTATTTCAAAATGTCACTGCTCAGCTCTATTGCAGGCCTCAACTTTCTTGTCTCAGAAATTAAAGAGGTGTTCTCTAAGATCTTATGGAATTTTATTTTCAGGTGTGGATCTTAATGCCAAGTCCAGGTTGACAGAGAAAGTCTTATTGACACTTTAATTCTCACTATCATGGCACTAGGCAGAGAAACTGAGGAACATGAGGCAGCGAGTTTGACTATGAATGCTCAGTACCTGTAAATATGGCGAAGGAGATGAATATGAACCAAATTCTCAGAGAAAGCTGAGAACCGGAGTTGTGCTGGGAAGACTGGATTTTCTCTCATGGGAATATTGATGGGGAAAGAGACAAGCTGTGTTAATCAGAATAAAATTATGTAAGAGGAACTGGAACTAGAGTATAAGTCAGATATATATATACATATATATATATATATAGAGAGAGAGAGAGAGTATTGTGGGGGAAGAGTATGGGATGGAAAAAGAATCTTGCATCTCAGAATTACTGAATGTTGAAGTGTTTCTTGGTTCCTGACTAGAGTGGGACTTATTGGGGGAGGGTCTGGGAAGATTCTGGGCAATCTTATACAGGCAATCATTATGAAGGAATGAAAGATGGTAGTTTCCACCATGGAGAGAAGGGTTATTCACCTTTTAAATAATCAACTTGATGTTTTCAAACACCTTTTGTGTCCTCAACACTTTTTTAGACTGAGTCCTGATTTGAAGCAGTGAAAGGTATCTCAACAGTAACTGTCCAAATCTTCCTAGTGACTTGGAAAAGTCACTGGGAGCCTATGGATATGGTGGAACCTCTTGAAATGATGAGCCAATTTCATGAAATATGGAGATTGGTGTGTAAAAAAGTGTGATCTATGTAAACATGTGTTTCATGCCATACGTCTTATTTTTATCTGTGGATTTTTGCCTCTGTCCTGGTACCTGTTTATGATTGTGATGCCTATGACTCATATGCGTATTCCTACGTGACTCTTGTGCTGCTTGCTGCAGTGACACAGAGATTGTCTGGGACAGAGAGGAATTTACCTGGCGAGCCTGGATAGAGTCCAGCAGAGGCTCCAGCAGTCTCTTCATTTCTGAGGTTTTCATTGACTCTATCATTCTTTTAACCACATGCATTAAACAAATTTGCACCAGATGTTGTGTTAGAACTGAAGATAGGCAGTCTTCTCTTAGAGAGAGGTTACAGTCTATGGGGGATTTAGGGTAACATAGTTGTGTAATATAATTACACAAACAATGATTTGATTTCTTTTTATTGTGATAGTGCTAGGAAAGAAAACTATGGGAGGCAGTAAAGTGGAAAATAGAACTTAAACTATTCTGGGCTTTAGTAAGGCTGTTGGGAGGAAACCCATTGACCTGGAGAAGAGGGGAATGCTTAGAAGCATGGGTAGGAAGGAGCAGGCAGGGGAAAGAATGGGGTGGGGATGTCCGAGTAGGTAGGTGAGAGTCGGATAGGTGGGAAATGGCTTGTTTCTTTTTTTATTTTTTTGTGTTTGGGTCACACTCAGCAGTGCTCAGGGCTTACTCCTGGCTTTTCAGTCAGGGGTCACTTTGGGGAAAGTTGGGGGGACCATATGGAGTGCTGGAGATCAAACCTGGGCCAGCCACATGCGAAGAAGGCACCCTGCCCACTGCACTATCCCCCAGTCCCTGAATAGCTTGTTTCTTAGGAAGGAAAAAGAACATCTGTGTGCCTGGAGCAGAGTGGGCATAGCATGGGTGGGGGAGAGGTCATGTAGCAGGGAAACTAGTTTGGAGCACAGGATTGGCTTCCAAAGAACTCAGGCTGTTGTGTGGAGGACTTAAGGGGAGGCAGAAGTAAGCAGCAGAGGCAGACCTGGGAGAACTGTCTGCTGAGTGGGGAAGGATAAGTTTTACTGAGTTTAGTCATTTGGGGACTCTAGTCATCTGGGGACCCTAAGAATGGGGTTAGAGGAAGAACTATACTCATGGGCAAGACTGGGTCGCCAGCCAGTACTAGGCAAGGAGAGGAATGAATCTCATGCTGTCGGGCGCAGAGTAATTAGGCCAGAGTCCTCAGAGGTATCAAGTGGGCTTTTGATGTCAGGGACCAACGGGACTCAGTGTTCTAATGGCATGATCCCTTCTCTTCTATCTGAGACACATGCCTTGCCCCAATTTTCGAGTGAATGTATGTCATCGGGGTGACTGTGTCACCTTCTCTGCAGGTCAGTTCTGGTGAGTGGTCTGGAACAGGCAATATTCCAACTGGGACCAAGGTATCCTCTGCCAGCCTCTCCTCTCACTATCCTGGGCTGCCCTGTTTGATGACATCTGGTATCAGTTAGAGACTCTGAGAGAGGGTTTCTGGGAAAGACACAGCAGGAAGGCCGTGTCCAGAGATCTCTCCTTACAAGTAAAGGTGGGTATGTTACCCCAGGAGGTCAGACGGTCTCCTCTGGGACAGTGGAATGGCCTGAGCTAAGCCGAAGTGGGCTGTGTCCATGCCAGGGTGCTGCCTGTGAAGCATTTGTAAATTCCTCTGCACTGAAGTCTGGCGATGCTGGGGTCTTAGCGAAGGGTTTCACGCTGCCATCAGACTTTTCCAGCTTCTGTAGGCCTTGTCAATGTTATCTTAAGAGCCAGCTAATTCCCACAACTCCAGAAAATTCATCAGGAAAAATTTTCAGAGTTTATAATGATTCCCTGTTTGCTACTAGTGAGTAGGAATGTGGCTAGGAACATTGATAATCCAAATTACTAGGAGACCCAAAGGTGCTTTCCTATCTCAGAATCTTTTTCTGTATATTTATGTTTGCTTGGGGATGACAGCAGACTTGGTGATGCCACTTTATGATTTGACTTCATTAGATGTTTATGAGAAGCAATTCTCCTGACCCACTTCAGTTCTTTTTCATTTGGCAATAAGTGTCACAATGGAGACGTTACTGGGCCCGCTCGAGCAAAGTGATGAACAACGGGAGGACAGTGACAGTGACAGTGACTCTTCAGGTAGGGTGTTTGCCAACCCGGGTTTGATTCCTCCTTCCCTCTCGGAGAGCACGGCAAGCTACCAAGAGCATCCTGCCTGCATGGCAGAGACTGGCATGCTCACGTGATGTATTCGATATGCCAAAAACAGTAACAACAAGTCTCACAATGGAGACGTTACTGGTGCCCACTTGAGCAAATCGATGAACAATGGGATGACAGTGCTACAGTGCTACTCTTTATCCTACTGGATTATTAAGGAATTCATACACAAAATTTGTTGTCTTTTTTCTCCATCCATTCTCAGAACCATTTTTGAGAGCTAAGGACAACTTGGAATTTTTGTTTCTGGTTTTGAAAAAAATCCTTATTTTCCTGAGACATCTCTACCTTCCCTTGTCCAGACATGGGGCCGTGGTAAAAAATAAGCTAAGAATTATTTGCAGAGATTTTTGCTCTGTGCCAGGCACTGGGTTGGCCCAGATCAGAAAGAGAGATGAGTAGATATAGTGGTGACTGGAAAGCACAGAGGGCAAGACCCAGTGGGATGAAGAGATAGGCAGCATTCAGTGGTATAGTTGGTACCTAGTGGAATAGATCGTACTGAATACATATTCCAGGAGATGTCATATTCTGGAAGACAAAGTATAGCCCCTTCCCTCCAACCCCCAACTTAGATGGTTTGGAGTGAAGTACTACCGGACACATAGCTGGAAATTTGGGGCGAGTCACATAATCTCTTTAATTCTGTCTCTCCAATATTTGTAATAATCCAAAAATGAAAAAGGAAAGTGTAGATGGGTAAACTTCTCCACATGTGCTCCTCATCCCTCCTTCCTCCCTATGTTTCTCTCTGAATCTCTGTTTGCTTTCTTTCTTTAACATTATAAATATCTTAAAAATTAAAAGAGAAAACATGTTTCATTGACACTTCTAGTTCTTTCCATCATTTTATAATCAGTGGGGTGAAAAGTCCAACAACAGGAGAACTTGGAGCATGGAGGTGTGTGTGTGTGTGTGTGTTGTGTGTATGTGTGTGTGTGTGTGAGAGAGAGAGAGAGAGACAGAGAGTGAGTGTGAGAGAGAGAGACAGAGAGACAGAGGGACAGAGAGACAGAGACAGAGACAGAGAGAGGGAGAGTGAGAGAGGCAGAGAGAGAGAATATACTCTTTTTTAGTGCAAAACAATCTTGTATAGACCATCACACAATCAACAGGATTCTTTTTTTTTAGCCTTTTATTTATTTTTGTGTGTGTGTTTTATTTATTTATTTATTTATTTAATTTTTATTAGTGAAACACCATGAGGTACAGTTGTAGACTTACAAATTTTGTGCTTGGGTTTCAGTTATACAATGATCAAGTACCCATCCCTCCACCAGTGCCCATTTCCCACCACCACGAAACCCAGTATCCCTCCCACTCCCCATCCCCCCATCCCACCCTGCCTCTGTGGCAGGGCATTCCCTTTTGTTCTCTCCCTCCTTTTGGACGGGATTCTTGCCTCCCCCCACCTTGCCTTGCTCTCTTTCTCCCCGCTCCAGGGGAAAATTAGCTCTTAAGGTGTGGGTGTTGGAAATGGCATTTGATCACACACCCATTTGACTACTGCCCCCCCTCCCCCGCCCGTGGGCTTTAGGGTTTAAAAGGAAGGTGATCAGGGGGTTGTATGGTTACAACTTTGGGGGGGAGGTTGGAGTGGGGCAGGGGGGATGTAGAGAAGATAACTCCACAGGTTCGATTGCATGTTTTGCATATGGGTAAAACTACATGGTCCTGGCACCACATGGTTACCCCCATCATCAGGACTGAAGTAGTCCCTGAACATTAATGGCCCTCAAACCAAAAGGCTTAAAAAAATTAAACTGGCTGAAGAGATAGTACAGGGCTTTAGGCATTTGATTTGTTGTCACTCTACTTTTAACCCTGGTTTAATCCCTGGCAGTACATATGGTCCCCTGAGAACAGAACTAGGAGTAAGCTCTGAGCACACCTGGGTGTGACTGAATAACCAAAAGTATCGGATAAAGATAACATCTTTTTACTTTCTTAGGATATTAATAATTTTTACTACTTGTGAAGTTATAGAATGTTTTTATTTATTATACATTTGCACATAGTATCCGATCTTATTCAGTTACTGGAATTTTAATAGCTTTTATGAATACGTGGGCTGGAACGATAGCACAGCCAGCGGGTAGGGTGTTTGCCTTGCATGCGGCCGACCTGGCCAACCTGAGTTCGATTCCTCCACCCCTCTCGGAGAGCCCGGCAAGCTACTGAGAGTATCTTGCCCACACGGCAAAGCCTGGCAAGCTACCTATGACGTATTCAATATGCCAAACACAGTAACAACAAAGTCTCACAATGGAGATGTTACTGGGACTGCTCGAGCAAATTGATGAACAATGGGAGGACAGTGCTACAGTGCTACATTAATACATATTTTTATTATGAACTTATCACTGACTTACAATATTGTGGATTTTAGGAGTTTATCATTGTATCTTTCTATGATCTTGCATAATATACATTACACTTACCACCAAAATTCCAGTGTTACCTCACCACCAAGCAGACCCTTCTACTTATTTGGTTCCCTCTAGCAGTCACTGCATTTTCCACTGAGTCTAGAAGTGAGGTGTGTGTGTGTGTGTGTGTGTGTGTGTGGTGTGTGTGTGTGTGTGTGTGTGTGTGTGTGTGTGTGTCTCAAACACATGAGTCACGGGCTCTAGCCCCAACCTGGAAAAGGCTTTTTCTCATTAACTTAAAACAGAGATTTTTTTTTGCTTCATTTTCTTGAAAACACATTTTTACAACAAATAAAATCATTATCGTAATGTTTTCAGCATTGATGTACAAAGCTTTTGTATCCCGTCACCACTCATGTACCCAAGGTCACTGTCCCTGTCTCTGCTCTTGTTCGTCTCTTCATTTACCCCCACCACTGCCTCCACTGTTTGTTGATGGAGTTTTTTTAATCCGAGGACAAGAGTTTTTTTTTTTCTCATTGGGTAATCTATATTCCCTTACGTTGTTTCTCTATAAACTGCAGATGAATTAGATATTCTATATTTATCCCTCTCTCTGATTTATTCCATCAAATTGCAGCAAAAAACAAGATTTCATTTTTTCCTTACAGCCGCATAGTAGTCCATTGTGTATATATCTCACAACATTTTTTTTTATCCATTTAAAATAGAAGTTTTACAGACAGTCTATAACGATCTGTTACCAAGCTTATACTTTACTCAGAATGAAGAGAGAGGGTACATATGAGGATGAGAGCAGGGTCAAGGGATCATACTTGCCAACTATAGTTCCTCTTTCCCTGATTGTGGTTAAAGGAAAGGACACCCCAGGCCTCTGGGTATTTGAAGGGGTGATTATCCCCGGATGCCTGATCAAACATCCTAGTGATTGCCTGGGTGCTGATCTGACGCCTTTCCTATTGTTCATGTTCTTTCCAGTTTTTCTCTACTTGGAGACCGAGTCCTGTTTAATTTATTTGAAATAAACGATATTTGGACCACCATAATTTACAATACTGTTAATTACTGTTCTTTTAGATATGGGGGTGCATATGCAGGAAGCATTTAGATATGCAGGAAGCATTTAGGACACTTCATAGGTATTTCATGAAGTGTCATACTTGATCATCTCATACTGACCACTTGGGATGCAGTAATTTTCCTAAGTAGATTGAAGCTGACCAATCAAGTGCACTTGATATGTCCAGAAGGCAAATTAGCTGAATTTCACATATGCTTGCCAGAAAAATGTCCTCAATGTTTCAGGCTTTGAGTAATCTGACAGTGAAATACCATGTATCTTTTAAAGGTGAGCTAATATTTGAAAATGAAAAAAAAAAAAGAACCAAGGGTGAGAAATAAAGGAGAGGCTTAGGTTGTAAATTAAAAAAATTAGTTTTGGAGGGGATCACTAGAACTATTCAGCAGGCTAGGAGCCCCACTGGCATTTCTTGGATCATAGGGCTGTCCATTCAGTGGGAGGGACTGAGGGTGCAATGATGTGAAGGCCCTGAGGATTCTGGGGGCCTCTAGAGCTACACTCAGTGAAGATACATAGGGGACCACATGATATCGGGAATCAAACTTGGGTGGGATACATGCTAGGCTCATCTCCTAACCACTGTACTCCTGATCTTGTATACTTGGTTTACTTTCTTGTTTGGCTCCTGAGGTAATTATGAAAGTCAATTCAAAATGGGAGACAGTTTTAGAAAATTAGAATCCCATTTGGGATGAGTATACGACTTTCCAAAATCATGAAATAGAAATGGTGGTGCTTATTTAAATGGAATTATTAGATACACATTTTCTTCTCTTTATTTTTTAATTTCATTTTATTTGGGGGAGTCACACCTACTGATACTTGTTAGATGTAGTTTTGCCACTTGGGGTTGGCAATACTGGGGTCATGAGAGCCATACCCAGCACTGCCTGGGAGACCACATGGTGCCGAGGATCAAAGTCCAAGCCCTGGGCATACCAGAAACATGCTCCTGTCATCTGATCTCTCTCATCTGCTCCCTCTTCTTTTTATTACCAATCAAGATGAAACTTTGCTAGGTTTTTGGAACACTTAGTACAAACTAATATTTTTCTTCTCATTTTTTTCTTTCACTTTTTAAGTTTTCTCTCTCTCTCCTTCCTTCCTTCCTTCCTTCCTTCCTTCCTTCCTTCCTTCCCTCCCTCCCTCCCTCCCTCCCTCCCTCCCTCCCTCCCTCCCTCCCTCCTTCCTTCCTTCCTTCCTTCCTTCCTTCCTTCCTTCCTTCCTTCCTTCTCAGTGGTATTGGGAACTACTCTTTTTTTTTTTGGTCACACAGGCATTGCACAGGGGTTCCTCCTGGCTCTGCACTCAGGAATTACCCCTGGAAGTGCTCAAGGGACCATATGGGATGCTGGGAATCGAACCCGGTCGGCCGTGTGCAAGGCAAACACCGTAACCGCTGTGCTATCACTCCAGCCCCTACTGGGGGCTACTCTTGCCTCTGTTCTGATCACTACTTTTGACTGTGCTTGTGGGACCACAGAGATCCCCAATAATGGATAGAATCAGGGACTTCCACAGGCAAATTCTGTGATCTACTCCATTGAGCTATCTCCCCTGCTCAACCTATTTTTTTTTACATTTAATAAAACTTTATTATTATTATTACTGATAATATCCAATTTTGTTTTACATTAAGATTATTATAGATAATGTAATGTGTTTACAATGGTGTTGACAGTTACCATCTTGGTATACATAATTACCATACCTCATCACTACCAAGGTGCCCAAGACCCCCCATCTAATGCCCCTATCACATGCCCCTATCATATACTACCCATCAAATCTTGTATTCTCAGTTTGTCAACATAATTTTTCATTCTGATGATATAAAAAATCGAGGAGTCATCAGTTCTAGGGAAGTTTCAGGAGGAAATTAATTTGAGAAGACTTTCTGATCTGAGGAAAAGAGATGAAAGTGAAGATCTTCAGCGTTGGGGCCTGTTAATGTGAGGTTTTGAGGCAGAACTGGGGCATGTGCTATAAATGAAATTCTTTTAAAATAAGAATGCAGTGGTTATTTTATTAAAATATGAATTCTTTTGGAATAAGAATATTTTTAAATAAGAATTATTTTTAAAAAATAAGAATGCGGAGATTATTGTCTATTGGTAGAAATCAATTATTTTAATAGAGTTTAAAATGGAAAGTCAGGTAAGTAATCTTAGTTGTCTGCCAGTTTCTGTCCTTCAATTACTGGCCCCTTGGGCGTTCGCCTTACAAGAGGCCAACATGGCCAACCCGAGTTCGATTCCTCCGCCCCTCTCGGAGAGCCCGGCAAGCTACCGAGAGTATTCGATATGCCAGACACAGTAACAACAAAGTCTCCAATGGAGACGTTACTGGGCCCGCTTGAGCAAATCAATGATCAACGGGAGGGCCTTTTCCCAAGAACTAACCGGGGCCCTAAATAGGGTTCAGTCCTTTCCAACCTCCAGGCCTTACGATGAATTTCTTTAATGCTCAGATGTGCCACCATGTCAGATCTTACATCAGAGATGTTCATTTCCCGCAAGGAGATGATTTGGTTTAATAGGATTTTAGTGTTCCGTTAGTTAATTCTTGTGTGAGCCTGAGCCATGGTGAGGCCAGAGACTGGAAACAGAAACGGCCAGTGTGGTTTGCAGGAAATGATTGGTTTTGTTCTCTGCTGAGATTCTGAGATTCTAGAAGTTCTGGAAGGTTGCTGCCCTGAAACATTTCAGACTCACCCCAGGTCCTGCTTTTTTTCTGATCTTCCGGTGCTCTCTAAAGTCTCTTCCATTCTCTGCCCCACTTCCTGCTTTGAGTTAATGTCAAGTAAAGGGCTCACTAACAATGGCTACTTCCTTAGAGACTTAGGAACTAGGAACGCTTAGAAAGGGAGGGCATTAGGGAGAAGTAATTTCATTGGTATTTTCAGGCAGAGGAAAAAAGAAACAAATGGGCCAGGCTGGGGGTGGCAAAGGGATGGGAGACAATAATTTCTTCTCTTAGAATTTGCCATACATAGTGTTGCAGGAAGAGAGAGAGGGGTCCCTGGTAATGTATTTTGGGGAAAAGAGAGTCTAAAGCCTAAACCAGCCTGAAGGCATGGAGGCCTTTAACACAAAGGACCCATTTGAAGAGCTCAGAAAGCCATTGAGGCGCAGAATGCTTAGCAGGTGGGTCCTGGAGAAGAGAGGTGGTTGGATCCACTGGTAGGGGACGTCCTACCACTGATACAAAGGCCATGCAAAGAATATCAAAAAGGAGCAGCAATTGCTCCAAACTCTCCCCCTTGGCAACTATTGGAGCAATGGACTGGGGACTAGGTGGGACAGGGGAGGGGCGTGGGATAGGGGTGTGTGGGGTTGTGTGAGGTGGCAGTTTGGTAAAAGTGCATATAAACAAATTTGGCAGAGGAAGAGGCCTGGACTTTCATATTTTAGGCCCATTGCCCCAGAATGGGGATATGGCCCACATACCCCATGCGTTGGCTCTCTCCATTCTGCAGAAATCTGCATTCTCTCTACTGCAAGCATGTGGATCTACTCCTCTCTTTCCTTCCTTTGTTTCCTCAAATAAACTTATTTTACTTCTTTATTGGGCTGGAGCGATAGCACAGCAGGTAGGGTATTTGTCTTGCACGCGGCTGATCCAGGTTCAATTCCTCCGTCCCTCTTGGAGAGCCCGGCAAGCTACCGAAAGTATCCCGCCCACACGGCAGAGCCTGGCAAGTTTCCCGTGGAGTATTCGATATGCCAAACACAGTAACAACAAGTCTCACAATGGAGACGTTACTGGCGCCCACTTGAGCAAATCAGTGAACAACGGGAGGACAGAGCTACAGTGCAGTGCTATGGTGTGCTCCTACTCCTACTGGGATCTACACTGTAGAGTAGTTAGTATTGTAGAATTTGGAGATATCACATGGCCAGGAACTTGGTCATATGCCCCAGAAAATCCAGAATATTTGACTGGTGCCAGGGATTGAACACCAGCTGGCTGTGTGCAAAATAAATGCCCTACCCGCTGTACCATCATACTGGCATCTTTGAGCTATCGCTACAGTCTTTGAGTTTTCTTTTCTTTTTGGTGGGGAGGGGCACACCTGGTGGTGCTTAGGGGTTCAAAGGTCACTCCTGGTGCTGAGAAACCGAACGTGGGAATCAAATTTGTATAAAGCCAGTGCTCAGCCTTTGCTCCATCTTCCCAGTCTCTTATTTCCTTTTGTACTGGATAAACCATCATATTAATAAGATGGTAAATATCCTAAGAAAGGAGAGCATTGTCTGCACAATCTCTAGACCTGGTTCAAGGTTATCATATAACCCTTTGTAACTTCAGGAGAACTTGTAACAAAGGATTTATTTTACATAAGTTAATTCTTAGTGGAACACATTTCTCCTCCCTCTGTAAAGATTTTAGAGTCAAATCACTTTCCTGAGTAGTACTAATAATATCATATCTTGTGTGAAGGGATAGAAATTATCTCTTAAAATTTCCTTTAACTGGAATATACTTTAAGTACTTTAATGGTAACTCTGTAGGGAATACAGGCCCCAAGAAACAGTTTCTGAAGGAGTTGGTAAAGTGCAACTCTCTGTTCTTTAACTAGGAGGCTGCTGAGAACTATCCCCAAATATTTTATCTTTCGATACTGCCCAAAGCTCCCTGGAATATTTTCTTACCCACAAATATGTCATGGCATATTCTGGAGTGCCATGAAGGTCTATAGTCAGTTGTTTTTTGTTATAAATTGTTTTATAATAAGAATGTAAAAGACTGGAGCGATACCTCCAAGGCCTTAGTGCTGCATGTGTGCAAGAGGTTCAGGCTTCATTCTTGGTCCCACACACTTTCCTGAGGTCTGCAGGCCTGAGCACAGAGCTGAGAGCGGCCTACAAGCACTGCCAGGTGTGGTTCACCTGTATCACTTGTCATCCCCTTGCTCATCAATTTGCTCGAGCGGGCACCAGTAATGTCTCCATTCATCCCTGTCTTGTGCTAGTGTAGCCCAATGGTGTCTGCTCACTCCAGGAACACGGAGAGCCCCAAACCATTCGTTCAGGTTCTTGACGAAGACGTCCAACCATCTTGTAGTTGGTTGGCCACGTGTCCTTTTGATGTCCCGTGGGATCAGGTCAATAACAGCTCTAGTCCAGCGGTCAACATGGTTCACCCCGTCAAAATTTATTTTGTAAAAATCACTGTATCACTGTCATCCCGTTGTTCATTGATTTCCTCGAGTGTGCACCAGTAACGTCTCCATTTGTCCTAGTCCTGAGATTTTTTTTTGTAGGAGTACTGCTATTTATTCTGCCACTGATTAGCTGATTGAATTGGGCATGAACTCCACCTTAATTTATTTATTTATTTATTTATTTTCTTTTTATATTTATTTATTGAATCACTGTGGGAAAAGTTACCAAGTTTTCAGGTTTCAGTCTTAGTCATGCTATGATCAAACACCTTTCCCTTCACCAGTATTCATTTTTCACCAACAGGAATCCCAATATGCCCCCCATCCCACCCCTCCCACCCCGCCAAATGCCTGTGAGGCAGATGATTTAACTCTTCTCTACATTGATTACATTCATTATTTCGACAAAAGGTGCACAATTATTGTTTAGAATTTCCCCCCAAACAATCAGAATTGCTGAAAAGGCATTGTGAAATATTTTGTTTTCTATAGCTGGTTAAGAGAATCATATAATGTCACGCAGCCACGATTTTGGATTTCTGCAAAGAGCCAGATAATTACGAAATTGGTTTCTGTGTGTCTGGTGTTATGGCCGTGCCAGAGAGTTGCTCATGGGGGGTAACTCATGACCTCAGTAAGGCTTGAAGGACAAGCCGGTACCGCCCCCCTTCCCATGAGACTGCAGTTGCACTGTCACCGCTGGCTCATACCTGGCTTTCCTATAAGCTGTGAGGTGACGGCCACCTTGCTGCCGGGGGGGGGGGGGGGGGGGAGGGTGGAAAGGCGGAAGGGAGCAACACCCTTTCCCGGGGAGGTATGGTGTTGTAGTTTAACACATGGTCCATTCACTTTTCTGCTGCAAGCTTCCGGGCTCTGGATTAAGTCCTTTTGCCTCTGGAGCCATGGCCGTGCCAGAAAGCCACTTGTGGGGGGCAACTCATGACCTCGGTAGGGCCTGAAGGATGAGCCGGTACCACCCCCCTTCCCATGAGACTGCAGTTGCCCCGTCACCGCTGGCTCATACCTGGCTTTCTAATAAGCTCTGAGCCGGTGGCCATCCTTATGCAGTCCAGATGCATTTCTTCCAAAAACTGCTGGGTTTCAAGATTTGTTTCTGAGTCTCCTGTATCATGGCTATTAATCAGCTTGATCAGGAGCTAGAGAGGCCGTTTGTAGGTGGCGACTTGGGGTCTCATTGGGATGGGGAGAAAGATTTGGCTCCATCCCCATGTGGTGAGGCCCTGCGTGTCTCGTCACTGCAGGCCCAAACCTGACTCTCCAGTGGCCTCTGGAGGATGGTGGTCACCAGGCCGCCAGGGGGAACAGGCCAAGGCACGAAACCTGGAGTGGCCCAGAGCCAGTAACCTACTGCAGGAACAGGACGCATTTCTGCCAAAAGCCTCTGGGTTCTGAGATTTGTTTCTGAGACTCTGGGATCATGGCCATTAAGCAGTTCGATCAGGAACTAGAGAGGCCATGCCTCCAATTATATAGCTGAGCCGGAGGTGGTTTGTGGGTGTGTCTCCCACTTACTTAACTTTTGGCCATTTACTTTCTTGGTAAACTTTGCCCCAAGTTTTTGGGGTCTGGCCAAAGACACAGTAGCAATTTTGGAGTATCTGAAAGCCTGACGTTGCCATCAGGCTGCTGATGCACTCACCTCACAGATACAGATTGACCTGCTGGTGGCACCATACCCCCATAGTCCTGAGATTTTAGCAACTGCCACATTGGAGTCTCTTTCAGGGTCATTGTTATTGGGTTTTGGCATATCGAATATGCCACGGGGAGCTTGCCAGACTCTGCTGTGCGGGCAGGATACTCTCGGTAGCCTTCCGGGTTCTCTGAGAGTGAGAACTAGACAATATTTTGTAAAAAAAAAAGATGTTCTGATTTGGTCTGCATGTATGCGAAGGGCTTTGCTTTTTTCTCCTCAAGGACCTGAAGTTGGAGGCAATTGCTTGGGCCGTGGCTGATCGTCAGGTTCCTGCTGGTTCTGACACACTGAGTTACAATATGCCACAGACTCTGCCTTTCCTCCACTCTGTCTTTCTCTCTCCCTCTTCTCCCCAGCTTCCTGCCTTTTTGCTACTCAAAAATCGTAACTGACTGGTTGATTCTAGGAAGAAGCACGAGTCTATGGGAATTTCAAAGAATATCTCACTCCATATGCCCCCCCCCCCCCCACCATGTAATCCCATCAACGGCCAAGATCCAGAGACTATAAAACAAAGCTCCCAGAAGAGAGCGATGCAGAATCTCCTGCCCCCACGCCCGGCTGTCTTCACCAGGCCCCTCACTTTTAATATTCAAACCCCAGTCCCACCACCATTACACCCTTCCACCACCAAATTTGGGAGTTTCTCTCCCCGTCCCAAGCAGAACCCCAGCAGCCGAAAACCTCCAGAACCCAGCCACAGCCGTGTTCAAGGCCACCCTCCACATGCTTGTATGAGCCTCATGCATGAAGGACCTGGCAGAGGAACCGAGGTATGTGGGACCCGTGGCTGAGATCTCCAAGCCTGCTTGGACTGGAACTGGGCCTCCTCTTCCCAGATCCCTAGTTTTCCAGTAGCTAGTCAATCACACCCACAAACTACCCCTGGTACCAGATAATCCCATCAAAGGCCAAGACCCAGAGACTAGAAAACAAAGCTCCCGGAAGCAAGAGGCCTCGTTGGCGGCTGCGCGACCTCTTATAGTCTAGCCCACTGATGTACCTAAAGCAGCACACATGTGTTTTGTTTTAACATACTTGCTTTTATTCTCTTATATACATTCTCCACCCCTCTCAGAGAGCCCAGCAAGCTTCCGAGAGTATGGAAGAGTTACAATATGCCACATGTATATGTAACTCCTTCCCACCTGCATGGCAGAGCTTGGCAAGCTCCCCGTGGCGTATTCGATACGCCAAAAGACAATAACAATAGTGGGTCTCATTCCCCTGACCCTGAAAGAGCCTCCAATACAGCACCACTGGGAAGGACGAGTAAGCAGAGGCTGCTAAAATCTCAGGACTGGGACGAATGGAGACGATACTGGTGCCCACCCGTGCAAACCGATGAACAACGGGATGACAGTGATACAGTTATCTCACTCCTTAGGTCTGGCTTCTTCTCAGCTATTCTCCTTCCCCTAGCACCCCGCGTCTGTTTAACCTAACTTTATTCTTCATCGTTCCCTTGACTGAGTGTTTTCCACATGCCTTGCTCTAGCCACAGGCCAGCGAGGGAAGCAACACTTGGCTCCACCATCCACACGTTTCTGGGTGCCTGTGGGAGCAAGCTCTAGAGTTCATGCAGGCCCAGGTAGGAAGGGTCACACTTGCAGATCTCTGGCAGTTTTTTCATGGATGCAGCAGGAGCCCTGCAAGGCAGGAGACAGGGGGGGCAGCTCTCTGAGCACTGCCAGAGCTTCCCCGTAGGGCCAGAATTTGTGAGCTGGGATGTTTGAGTTTCGCTTTTAATTTAATTTAGTTTATGGAGGAAAGGGTATTCCTAGTGGTGCTCAGGACCCCTGGGGGATACTTATGATGTTTCTTGGCTACCTGGACCGACAATTGAATGCTTGGGCCAGAGAATGTAGTTCTACTTGGGCCCTCTCATGCCGGGACCAGCCTCGCCACATTGGTGGTGTTCGGGGGTTTGCCAGGATCACACCGAGTACTGTTTGGGTTGTCATGAGTGCCAGGGATCAAACTGAGGTTGAGTACATTCCAGGTGGACTTAAGCCCCGTGCTCTCTCCCTGGCCCCTTGCTTTTTATTTTTAAATTCCCTAGTTATTCCTCTTTCATAAAGTCATGCTGAACATTCCAGCATACTTCAGCTGGGTTAAATGGATTAGGTCGAGGGTGTGTTTACCACGCCAGAGCCAGGGAGGATTCCACAGCAAGAAAAGAGTGGTGTGGCAGTGACATTCTCCAGAAAACTTCATAGGGACAGATTCTGGCCATTTTCCTGGTTCTCCCCCCTCTCCTTCTCCGTGCTACTCTTCCTCTCATTTCTGATTTTAGAGTTAAGAAAGAGGATGGGTCCTTTATCCAGAGCTCATTGAAGGATGCAATTTTAGCGGTCAGGGGCATGAGGAATAGCAAAAATGTTAGCTTTGTTTGTGGACAGCGTCAGGATGAGAAATAGGAAGAGTAGCAAGGGACCCATAAGGTACAATGGCTACTGTCAAAAGTTGTGGGACGTGTTCTGGGTCTGGACTGGGTTTCTAAAATCCCAGCCTGGGTGTCTCTCTGTCTCTGTCTCTGTCTCTGTCTCTGATTCTCTGTCTCTCTGTCTCTCTGTCTCTCGTGGAGTTACTTGGTCCCATTTCCCATCCCTTTGTCAGAATACTTTCACTTTTGCCATAGGTTGTGTTTACAGCCAGAGAGCATGTTCATCTTGTGTGCACAAGACTTGCAAGACACATATGCCGGGCTCTCCTTTGGTCTGTGAATGTCAACCCTGGGAACATTGCGGCCAAGTGGCTCTGGGAAACTGACGCCTCTCATAGTGTTGACCAGCTCACAGGGTCTCCTTGGAAGCCACTGGCCCTTTCTTTTGTCTCTGTCCCCTCCTTGGTAAAACACAAGTTGTGTTCATTAGGCCCCTCTGAAGCCCCTGCCACTTGCGGGGTCCTAGTGCGTGGGCTGACCCACTCTGCCCACGCACTAGGAGCTCTCCAGCTGTCAAAGACTCTTGGGATTCGGTGCCGTTGGCCTTGCTGGGAGGATTCTGGGCGAGTCCATGCTCTGCCTGGTTGCTCGTCTCACCTCTTGCCTCTTGGGTCACAGCTTCGTCACCCTTCTGCTGTGACAATACTAAATCAACAACACATTTTTACCAAGGGGGCATGTTTTCTGTGTTGCCCAGCCTGTTATACACCGGCCTCTGTGTCAACGAGGTCGAGAGGGAAGACGGAAGAGTGACGAGGAACGCTTCTCCAGGGCTCCTCCCTGGAGCACAGCAGAATCAGGAATTTATTTTTTATTTTTTTTTTAATTTTAGAAGGCAACTATTTTATAACCAAAATAAAATTTTCATTTAATTTTATTTTATAAGGTAATGTTTTTCACCATATTTGGTGACTTTTAATATTCAAACCTCAATCCCACCACCATGACACCTTCCCACCACCAAATTTGGGACGTTTCCATCCCAAGCCCTGTCCCAAAGCACAACCAGAATAATAGATTTTGTATCGTCAGAATCAGGAATGTTTCTTAACAGCTAGCACCAGTCCGGGACAGCAGAGGGTGCTGTGGGCGCATCCTTGAGGCCTCAAAGTTATTCTTTGCTGCCAGATATCAGGCCACGCAGTTGTTGTTGTTGTTTTTTTAACCAGACTCATCCGTCCTCAGAGTTCATTTCTCTCTTTTATTTCCACCAGATCCTGCTTGAATTGCTCTTGGCGTGTGCTGATCACGGGAATGAACAATGGCAACCAATATCTCTCTGGCTTTTTACCTTTTGGGTTAAGGAGAGGTGGATTTCCTCAGCCAGGCGGTTGTGAGGACGGTCCAGTCTCGCTGAAGCCCAGTGTAAGGCCTGTTGCTCCAGACAGCTGAAGAGCACAGAGCAAACAGCGTCTGCTGGGGGCTCTGAGCACTGAAGGAAGAGTTTTTCCTAGATGAGAAAGTCATGGCAGTGCTTAATATTTAAATGCTGACAGGAAAGGAGCTGAAAACAGATGCTGTTTTTATTTTCTTGCTT
Organism: Sorex fumeus; assembly: GCF_029834395.1. NCBI lineage: Eukaryota > Metazoa > Chordata > Mammalia > Eulipotyphla > Soricidae > Sorex > Sorex fumeus. Next base: position 10,986,157 of record NW_026606099.1, read on the forward strand.
CCACATCCAGATGCAGTTCGACATTTTTACCATGTTGCTCTATATCCATTGAATGGTAATTTTGGAAAATGAAAATATGTTAAAAAGTCAGAAGGAAAAAAGAATTGCAATAGCAAATGTTTACTTGGAGTGGTAAACATATATAATGTGTATAGCACTGTAGCACTCTCTTCCCGATGTTCATCGATTTGCTCGAGCGGGCACCAGTAACGTCTCCATGGTGAGACTTGTTACTGTTTTTGGCATATCGAATATGCCATGGGGAGCTTGCCAGGCTCTGCTGTGCAAGCAGGATACTCTCAGTAGCTTGTTGGGCTCTCCAAGAGGGACGAGGAATAGAACCCTGGTTGGCCGCGTGCAAGGCAAACGCCCTACCCACTGTGCTCCAGCCCATAATGTGTGTATGAAGTTTAATTTCTTCTTGAGGTAAACTCTAACTGGTACCGCAAGAACTGTTTCTGTTTTTCCCTTTGCCACAGTTCTTACTGATACGGAGGTCTAAATATCAGTTTGATTTCATAACAGAGAGCTCCAGATACATGCTTGCGGGAGTTTCTTCTCGCTGAGAGCAGCTGGCATCAGGGTCTCAAGTTGGGGACCCTTCATGTCCAGGACCTGGAAATAGCATGTCAGAACTGGGGGCTGATCCATCCCCTCACAATAAGCCTGGATGCTCCAAGGCCTCCCTGAAGAGCTGCAATGTACACAAACATACCCAGACTGAGGCTGTGCCTGACACGATCCCAGTGTAGGAGCAAGGGCAGCTATGCAGAACTGCTGTGGGACCATGGCCACTGCTCTAAATAGTTACTAAATGAACTGGACTCAGTAAGAGGAAAGATGAGAGACCAAATTAATTTTGTTTCCACCAGGGTTTTGAAACCTATTTGGAAAACTATTCTTCTAACCCTTGGCTAGCACTGTAGCACTGTCCTCCCATCGTTCATCGATTTGCTCGAGCGGGCACCAGTAACGTCTCCATTGAGAGACTTGTTGCTACTGTGTTTGCCATATTGAATACGCCATGGGGAGCTTGCCAGGCTCTGCCGTGCAAGCAGGATACTCTCGGTAGCTTACCGGGCTCTTCAAGAGGGACAAAGGAATCGAACCCAGGTCGGCCACGTCCAAGGCAAACGCCCTACCTGCTGTGCTATTATTGGGATTGTCTTTTTGGAACCTTTAGCCAAAAGTACAGAAAGGTCTCATAAAGCAAATATGATCCACAGTTACAATAAAAAGAATCTTGTCATGCTATGTATACTGTTTTTCTCAATGGATATCGCATGGTAATATTACAGTTTGCAAATGTAGGCACAGAAATAAACATTAAGAAAAGAATTACAGGGGCTTAAGAGATAATAGAGGTTAAGACACTTGTCTTGCACATGGCTGGTCTGGGTTTGATCTTTGGAACCACATATGGTCTCTCAAAAATGACCAGAAGTGATTCCTGAGCACAGAGCCAGGAGTAAGCCATGAACTCTGCCAGATACAGGCCCCAAACTAAGAACAAACAAAAAGCAAACAAAACTCTAAACAAAATACTTGTATGTTCACCGATAGCTCAATGTCTTAGTGATTTTCTCACCTTATACAACTTTCCCATTTTATTAGTACATAGATCTAATTTATTTCATTGTTTTAGGCAACCAGTACTCTTACTGTTCACAGATAGCCTTTGTGGTTGGTGCAGTCCTACAGAACGTCATTAACATACCCAAGAAGAGGGTTGGGGCCAGAACTGAAGAGGTGGGCATTGGAGCCTGTGCTGACAGTCACAATCTGATTAGGAACTTTAGGGGAAAGAACCAAACCATAGTCAGATGAGGCTGTTGGCTCAAGCAAGTGTACGTGTGTGTGTTCGTAGATGCTTATCACAGAGAGAGAGTGTGTGTTTTCCCTCTGTAGACCTGAGACTAATCATTTGTGAAAAATAAAGAGATACAAAAGTATATTACTCATTCATTAAAATAAAATTGGTCTACAAATGATAAAATTTCAAGGAGATAATAATACATAAGAAGGGTTGATAAGCAGAGGAACCAACAGAATACATAATTAAATGTATTTTTGGTTATTACCACTGTGTAAAATAGTTGATAAAAAATGATCCCCAATAAAGGGCAATCAAAACCTCAATGAGATATGTCTTACTGGTGAAGTGGCTTGCTTAAAAAAGATTGGAAACAAGTGTTTACCAGAATGGGGGCTATGGGGAATCAACTGTTGGTCGTGATGTGCAGCCATTATGGAAAAAATGGTATGGAGATTCCACAAAATATGAAAAATGAAGTATCATATAATTCAGTAACATGACTCCTTTAGATAAAAGCATATAAATACCAATCGAAAGATATTTTCCCCACTATTTTATAGCAGCTCTACTCACAATAATTGAAACAGACTCAACCCAACTTCCCATAAACAGGTGACTAGATAAAGAGGCTGTTATATAAGTACATATTTTTATATGCAATATCCTAAATAATATAACTAGAAAAGAAGAAAACCGGCTGGCAGGGGTGGGGGGCGCCACAGCTCTCGGAGAATGCTCTGGGTCCCAAACAGAGCCAATATCACCGGGAGGTCCCAGATGGGGTAGGTGCTGCATCCCGCCTTCTCCAGATGGAACCCCGATGACCATGAGCTGGCAAGCGGGCACCAGAACATTCTTTCCAAACCGCACGGCCGCATAAGCGGCCACGCGACATCTCCTTATATACAAAGTGATCAGTGGAAAGTAAATCATCCAATGTTTCTCCCTGAAAATCAGACTTAACTCTTTTGCAAACCACAACACCCAAAGGGAGAGAGAGAACAGAGAGGAATGCTCTGCCACAGAGGCAGGGTGGGATGGGGGGGATGGGGGTGGGAGGAATACTGGGATCCGTGGTGGTGGGAAATGGGCGCTGGTGGAGGGATGGGTATTCGAAATAAATAAAAAAATAATAATATAACTATATGTAGCTCTATCTATATTATTAATGCAATAGTATTATATTCTTTATATATACTATTTTATATACTGTTTTATATAATAGTATATATACTATTTTTCCATTCAAAAGTGATGAAATCATGCCTCTTGGGACAAAATGTATAGAACTTGAAGTTATGAAGTTAAATGAAATAGGAAGTGAAAGACAATCACAGAATGGTTCCACTCATATGTGGAATATGAAATGACTAACTAATTGGAGAAAAGTATTAGATTCAGGAAAAACGATGATACTATTATGACTACTGAGGAGAAGGGGGTGGGAATAATGTTGGGAGTTGTGGGTAAGGGGCCATTTTTCTATGAGATGGCGTCAGAACTCTGATGTGGTGTCTCTTAAACACATAGAAAGGTATGAGTTGGACCCTTGAAATTATATAGTATTATATACCTATTAATACTGTCACTCTCACTGTCCTCCCTTTATTCATCAATTTGCTGGAGCGGGCCCAGTAACATTGTGAGACTTGTTGTTATGTGTTTGGCATATCAAATACATCACGGGTAGCTTGCCAGGCTTTGCCGTGCAGGCAAGATACTCTCAGTAGCTTGCTGGGCTCTCCAAGAGGGGCAGAGGAATCGAACTCGGGTCAACCCTGCTAGGGCATTTGCCTTGCACGTGGCCGACCTGACCAACCTATAATATTATAAACCTATAATCAACACAAAGAGAAATGGTCCCTAAAATGGAATGGTAACCTCTATTATATTGCTGCTTATGTCTCATGGGAATATTTTAACAATATATAACGTGTGATTATGTATAAGGTAAAGGTAAAGGCCCTCCCGTTGATCGTCGATTTGCTCGAGCGGGCCCAGTAACGTCTCCATTGGAGACTTTGTTGTTACTGTGTCTGGCATATCGAATACTCTCGGTAGCTTGCCGGGCTCTCCGAGAGGGGCGGAGGAATCGAACTCGGGTCAGCCATGTTGGCCACTTGTAAGGCGAATGCCCTACCGCTGTGCTATCACTCCAGCCCTATATATTTTTATATAAAATATGACAAAATTGCCTATTATATTTACAATAAAATTTTCCAATTTCAAAACCAAAATTATAGGTAATTTTATTAGAATCTTGGAATCCTCGGACTTACTTAAATTGGCAGTAAAGGTCAATTGTATGGTAAAGGGTGGAAATAAGATTTTTAGTGGTGAACATAATGTTTTACATAAAGGTGTTGATTATAAAGCTACATATCTGAATCCATAAATGTTATAAACCAACACTATGATAATAAAATTTTATTTATTTTCTTTTTCTTTTTTTTTTCAGGAAAAAAATACCTGAAGAAATTGTATTTGTCTTTTTCCTTCTTTTTTTGCTGGGGAGACGTCACACCCAACGATGCACAGGGCTTACTCCTGGCTCATGCACTCAGGAATTAGTCCTGGGGGTGCTTGGGGGATCATATGGGATGCTGGGAATTGAACCTGGGTGGGCTGAATGCAAGACAAACGCCCTACCCGCTATGGCTCCAGCCAGCCCCTTCTTCCTTTTTTTTTTTAAATTAAAAAAAAATTTTGATACTGATTGACAAAGAAGGGCCATAGTTTTCATAATAGAAGATTCAGTTTTTGCAGGGGGAATTTCATGGATAGTAATTATTGCTATTAATTACAACAACAGATTAAATAGGCTTGGTAGAAATTTAAGTATGTTTCTTTATAAAATGAACATAGCATGTAAATTTTGGCAGTAATATTATTTCACGTGTTATTCTGTAGTGAAAAAAATTCTAATTTCATTCACAGAGGAAATATAATTAGAAGAGAGTTCCTGGACACTCTCACGGTAAGTAGTGGCCAGATGATTAGTGAAAACAATGGAATTAATTAACTAATTAGTGGAAGAACTGTGTGAGGTGTTTGAGAGATTCTGGCTCTGTCTGAGCCGCATGTCCACTTTTTCTGCTTCTTTCCTTTCTTCCTCTTGTTTGGAAACTGGACATAGTGGCTAAAAATCTGTGTCAGCGCTGCCTTGCTACCTCGGAAAATAGTAATTCGTGCTCTAAGAATGGTGGGCTAGAGAGAGAAAAGGGGGCTGAATTCCTCAGCTCTTTATTCTTGTCCTGGTTTGACTTTATCTAGAATTTCCTTTTGCTCGAGGGAAGAAAAATTTATGTCTTTGAGCTATTTGTTTTGTAGCTTCTGTTCTCTGCAGCTGAAGGGAATCAATCTCACAGGACTCACAGATCTTTCAGACTGTTACAGGAAAAAAGCAGAACAACCACCCAAAGCTGGTCCCTTGAGTGAAGGCTAGGGAAGGCGAGGGAGGCCCAAGGAAGTAAAACAAAACAACAAAAGTCAAAACAAAACAAAAGAAACCAAGCAAAAGACAGAACAAGTAAATGTCAGGGGTAAAGTGCATCGAGGTAAAAGATTTGTAGCGTAGGAGACACACCAAGAATAAAAGGCCACGGTCTGAAGTGTGGCCGCACTCTGCTTCCTCTTGGGTCTGGGGCTCCAGCTTAAATGCCAAGCCAGAATGTGGGCGTGAGAGGCGGCAGGAGGTGTTCACCACAGAGGATGCAGGATGGGTGTGATGCGGCCCCCAAACCAGAGGTGCCAGCAGCCAGCCACGCGGGAAAGGAGCCCCCAGAAAGGAGGAGCCCTGACCACACCTTGACCCCAGCCCAGGGACGCTTGAGCCTCTGGACAGTGATCTGGGTTTTAAAATTTTGCCTTTTGGACCCCACCTGGCTGGTACTCAGGGTCTATTCTTGGTGAGTTCAATCATTTCTTTGGTCTCCAAACCCAACCCAGAGCTGCAGCAGGCAAAGTATCAGGCCGTCTGAGCTGTTTCCTCAACTTCTACTTCTTGGCCCATAAATGTTTGCTATCAATCACCAAGCAGGGACCTGAAATGTGCTTTGCATGTGGGTGACCTGAGTTGGTTACTGAGCACAGCTACTAAGCACGACTGGGTGTGACTAATAACAACATAATGGAAAAAAAATAATGAATGAAAGCAAGGTAAAAAATGGCATATAAAAATTGAAAATGAGGGGCTGGAGCAATTGCACAGCGGATAGGGCGTTTGCCTTGCACGCAGCTGACCCGGGTTCGATTCCCAGCATCCCATATGGTCCCCTGAGCACCGCCAGGGGTAATTCCTGAGCGCAGAGCCAGGAGTAACCCCTGTGCATTGCTGGGTGTGACCCAAAAAGCAAAAAAAAAAAAAAAATTGAAAATGAACAGATGGTTAAAGAAATATAAGATATATGGGGGTAAATACTATTATCTGAGAGTTTATAGCCAAAATAATTTAAAAAAATGTAAAGTGCAGTTATAAATATATTAGAGAGATTGCGAATTTTCCAAGAATATAAAATGGCTGTAAATATTTATGCACTGAATTTGTGTCGAAACAAAGCAAAACCTGTTATAAATATGAGGACTATCTGACAAAACCATGTTCTCTGTAGGAGACATCAATTTATAAACCTCAAGAAGTGACACCGTATGTGGACCAAATGTAATTTTGTTCATAAGACTTTGAATAGTACCATGAAAAAGTTTGTTTTCAGTGCTATCCCCAATGAAAGGAGAATAAACGTTTCTTATTAACACCGATAGGACTTTACAAAATTGATTACATACAATGTACCACAGGAATATCTGAATTAATTCTTAAAAAATAAAACGGCAAAGGTCACACTCTTTCAAGTTACAAATGAAAAAGTAAAAGAAAGCAATAATAATTAAAAACTAGTCATTGGGGACAAACAATGTCAATAATTTTGGAGTAGAAAATAAAACTGGAAGTTAAATGATGATGGGTTGAAAATGGATATCATCTGGAGGCTACACATTATGGCCAACAGTTCCTAGAAGATCCCTGGTGTTACACAGTTTTGTGAGATCAGAGTACCTAGCCCAAAACAAAACAAAACAAGTTTAGTAACTAGAAATGCTGAATCAAATACCTTGAAAAAAAGAAGAGGATGTAATTAATAGGAGGGAAATTATTAAACTAAAAAAATTTTTTGAAGTAACACAGTGGTGCTTGGAGATTATTTCCAGTGGTGATAGATTATTTCCAGGTACCATATGCTTCTGGGAATTGAACCCAGGGCTACTGTATTTGTTCCAACCCTTTGAGTCATCTCCTTAAATTTAAACTAAACTAAATGAATTTTTAAAAAAATCTAAAAGGGTTAGAGAATTAAGAAAATTTAAATAGACAAATATAAATATCTTGTAAAAGTAAAGACTGCTTTATTTCAAGAATGGGAACACTGGTTTTATAATAGAAAATATTATAGATACTGCTTACATGTCTGAATTAATAAGTAAAAGATTGCAATTAAATTTCTAGATGCCGAAAAACCCACTCCTGATTAGACATAAAACCATCAATGTAAAAAGAAGTTAGTTCATCACTGAAAATGTATAAAGTCCCTTAGTAATCTAGGATTAAACATACTTTTCCTTTAATTTAGTAGCAGACAACCATATGCACCATATGTGAGTGTCATATTCAGTGCCATATGTTGGGTGAAATTTGTCCTGTTCTTTAAGGAACTCTTTGAGTGCTTTTTAGGTTTTGCTTATTTCATGGAAACTCTGAAATATATCAGCATAGAATTAAAAATAAAGTTTTATTTATGGCAGGGAAGACATGCTAATTACCACAATAAGATTCAAGGACAAAACAAAATTTAGTGCAGTATATTTTAGATACCAGAGTTGAAAAATTAGTTATGCAAATGAGAATAGGCAGTGTGTTATTGAATTATATGATTTGAATGTCTTTATTTACATAGGTTAAAATCAGACAGCAGTCTGTCACCACAAATTGACTTGATTATTGCTTTGTTTTCTGAAAAATTCCATTTTCCATTCCTTTAAGTTTTGTTGGAGCAAGTAATATGAAATGAATTTGTTATATGCCTAGCAAGGGGCAGGCTGGCGGCAGGGAGGGAACCTAGGGATACTGTTGGAGGGAAATGGGCACTGGTGGTGGGATTGGTATTGGAACGTTGTACGGCCGAGACGACTCTATTATGAACAATTTGGTAAATCACAGTAAAGGCCCTCCCGTTGATCGTCGATTTGCTCGAGCGGGCCCAGTAACGTCTCCATTGGAGACTTTGTTGTTACTGTGTCTGGCATATCGAATACTCTCGGTAGCTTGCCGGGCTCTCCGAGAGGGGCGGAGGAATCGAACTCGGGTCGGCCATGTTGGCCGCTTGTAAGGCGAACGCCCTACCCGCTGTGCTATCACAGTATCTTAAAAAACTAAAAATTGAAAAAGAAAATAATAAAACTAAATTTTGAAAGAAACCATCAGATTGAACCACATCGCCCTTTCTTCTCAAGTGCAGGCCTCTAGCATTCTGAAACTGGGATCCTTAAATCAGCCAGCAGAGTGAGCAAGCGTCTAAATCACCTGTTACCCACTGTAGTGTCTGTGTCCAGACTAATCACTACCAACATGTCCTTTAGCGAGTTATCTGCTCCCCACCGTTCCTCCTAGCTCCAAGCATTTACTCCATCTACTCAGCTTTCATTTACTCCTCTTCATAGGACAGTCCAGAAGAATGATCTTGACCTTGGTTTCAAAATTCTAGACGAGTTCAAACAACTTCAAGAATGTAAAAATGACCAGTCCAGTCATCTGGGTGCCCAGTTCCCTCAACTTCCTTGGCCATTCTTTAGGCCTGTTGTTATTCAGAGCAACTCTACTTCTGAAAACACCCTCTCCCTGACCAAACTAGATATTTCCTTTTATTTGTTTTTCAAACGTCCCTTCCTTGATTTATTTATTCTCTCTTTAAATTTATGCACTTGCTTCCAGGCTCCGTGTTAAATGTTTTGCCCCACCTCTTAAAGCAGCTTTTCTTAATATGTGCTTCTAGTTGCCCTCAAAGTCTACAAAGCCCAACAAAAGTTCAGAGCTCTAAGTGTAGGATAACAGTGGTTTGTCCTTTCTCCCTTGTCACAGGGAGTTTAGGATTATTGGGTTGCACCTATCACAGTGCTCCCGAGTCACTCCCATTCCTCTGTGCTTATCTGTAACTTCTCTGAGCTCTCTTCCGCAACTGGTCTATCACCTTTTCCCCCTTAATTAGATTCTGTTAATTCATAAGGTCAGATCCTTCTAAGACACTTGACTTGTATTCATGTATTGCCTTTCTCCTCTCATTATGTCTTTTGAATAGTTTAAAGCAATGTATATTTGTATAGACACAGAAAGACAGTTAATATTATGCTTTTGTAACTTGGAAGTTAATTGACTTCGATAATCTTCACTCCCTGGGCATCTGCTTTCTCGACTTAAGCCTCAGTTGCCCTTAGTTCCTAGCACCCCAAAGCAGGGTTCCAGCGAAGGACTGAATGGACCCAGGGCAAGCTGTGAGCTACCCTGGCATCGAAATGGGCCAGGCCAAAGCACCACAATACTCAACTATAAGTTAATAGCATGGTCATGGCAAATGCTGTCATGATCCAAAAGTAACCATGAGATTAGGACTCTGCTAGGGATAGGAAAGACTAATCTGGCCTGAGCACTGTGGTCTGAGATCGAGATGGCCCCAGGAGAGCAATTCTATAATCTTAATGTATCTTTTACTGTGTCCACACAAAATGACTAATATTATGAATGTAAGTTTGTTGGACTAAGGAAAGGAGAAACACACCCATGATTGGAATTTCAGTCTTGGGAGAGTCTTCTTGCTGGATGAGACTCTGTCCTAAAAGAAGCTTCCCTGGGGACCTTACCTCTATGGACTGTGACTACACCTATGTGTAAGCTCCAACCTCTCATGATTGGGGATTTGACTAAAGTTGTAAGAGTGGGCTGGGGGAGCCAGAAGGAGAATGAAGTAGAATGGGGAGGCAGAAGCAAGAAGGAGTATGAAGGAGCAGGATCTAAGAGGAGGATGAGGGGGATCGGAAGGGAAGAAGCAGAGGGGGCGAATCAGAGGAGAATGGAGAAGAGATTGGAATAAACGGCAATTGACACCAACCAGCCTGGCCCTCCTTCTCCTGCCCATTGCCATTGACCTCCCCGGTGTGGGGAGAAGCAGCGGGGACCATCGAACTTGGGTGGAGAGAGAGAGAGAGAGAGAGAGAGAGAGAGAGAGAGAGAGAGAGAGAGATATTTTATTTCATACATACACATCTAGAATCCAGTTGTGTACTTTAATCTGTTCCCATTTCAGGCTTTCACAAAGGAGATCATAGAAAGCCATTAACAATGATACCTGTAAACTTTTGTCCTATAATCTTGGTTCAGTTCCTTAACTCTGTTCAAGAATAGCTACAAATTTTTCATTTATTTTTCTCTTTCTTGTTCTCACAGAAGCTGTATCAGATGTCCGAGTTCCAGAAATCACCAGCCTTTACAACAGGTAATTTTACTCACTCACAGAAAAAAATTCTCTTTTTAACATAAATTCCCTTTATTTCCCTGGTAATGCACGTACTTGCATCTAAATCTATCTTCTTATATTTTCTATGTGAGATTTCCCCCCCTTGTCTTGCCTAAAACTTAACTCTTTATATGTATAATCAACCTCATACCCCTGCCTTCTCATAAATTTTACTTTTCTAATTATCTGCAATCTCTCCTGCACTTTAATTTCTCCTGGCACTCTAAAAACAACACCTAGACATGGATTTCCATGTCCTTCATAATGTGACTCTTCCTGTCATCTCATCAGTTTTTTCTTAAATTTCTCATCTCTCAGTCTATGTCCTAATCATGCAAGAGTTTCTTCAGTTCATTGATAATGACTGGCTCATTGTCAATGAACTGAGAGTCATTTCACTTATCTTGGGGTTTTGCAGATGTCAACCTGTATATCTGGCTTTTTATTTATCGCTTTCATTTTCATTCTTTATATTCCAGCTCTATTCTCTACATCTTTCATCTTACATTATTTTTTAATAGGAAATCTTTTTCTACCCTTCAAGATTTGGTTAGTCATCTTTTAATAGGCTTCCAGCTGCATCCTATAATAACTTTTAAAACACTAATCACTTTAAAATATACTAAGACATTAGTTTTTTTCAAAATTCTCCATTTGTTTCTTCCCCCCAAATCAAAGTTGTCTTAGCCAATGTTGAATTTCTAACACCTTAAACATATTTGGTATATAAATGACACTCAGTAATTTTATGTTGGGTTGGTTTAATTATTTGGCTGGATATTTGTCCTCAAATCATGTGTAGAACTTTAGAAAGCTTACTTGAACCATACAGGAAATGTATTTTTGTGAGCAGTAATTTTCAACCACTGATGTGTGAATTAACACTGGTCTGCAAAAATTTCTGGAGGGTTTGTGAAAAAAAGAAAAAAAAGTGCTGCTTCACGGACAGTGGTTTTCCTCTGCCAATTTGTGGACCAAAGCTAGTCCACAAGTGTAAAGTGGTTGAAAACCATTAGTTCAGAGTCCTAATTTTTGAAATTTGCCACTCAGGAGAGATGAACACATCCATCAGTGACAAAGGAAATTGAACCAGTTAGAGGTTTACTTTATATAGGCATATTCAGTCACCCTTAGAAAAAATTACAGGATGACTCTTCACATTATAATCTGGACTCTTTGGGAAAAAAAATGAGGAGGAACCACAAACTTCTTTTATTAGAGAACAATACAATGATCTATTTCAGTGAAAAAGCTGATTGCAGTGAAATTTACATATAATGTTCACTATTCCTTGTGCAATTCTGCTTGCATATTTTACTCAGTTTGGATATATTATTAACAAATGCCTCTTGATATTTTTAAAATTAAGAGATTTGATGATTTTCATGGGATTTTGCATTTTATTTTTTTAAAGGAAGCAGAGAGTACCAAGTGCTGGGAGTGGGTCTGAGTAGGGAGCACATATGTCCTATTTTGTTTGGGAAAATTCCATCAAGGCCAGTGTCCAGTATGAGTTGGCAGGTGACCTGTATTTTTAAAAGGAATTTAACAAAGGATGAATATTATCACTAGTGGATATATGAAAATAAAATTAGCTATTTTTTCCTTGACTTTCTGTGACAAACTTTTGTTCCCACTTTAGCAGATGGTTAAATTTGCAAGATAACTGGTGATAACCTTTTCTTCTTGTCTTTTATAGACACAATTTGACTAACATTCTTTTTTATTGGGATAACATGAAGGATATAAAATACTCCCTAATGTATTGGCATTGTGTTTCAGCGGTTGTAGTTCAGTGATAGAAACATGGCTGGAATTTGTGGGGCCCTGCATTCCATCTGAATCCCGGATATCTAGCACATAAACACACACACACAAATTTATATGTGTCAAAAGAAAATAAATTCCACCCAATTCATGGAATAAATCTAAAGCTTTTGGAGATGATTTAATCTGAAGTTATTTGACATATTGTGAATGCTTCAGATTCAATCAAGCATTTAAATTTAAAGTTAAAATTTACTTGATTTTGTGTTAATATGAACAATTTTTTAATTGTGAATCATGTTGTGGTAAATATTTTTTCTGGAGATAAACATGCCTGTATATACAATTAATGATTGACATTAAAACAGTGACAACATTTTACTAATTCATAAAAAGCTATGTCACCAAAATTTGCAAATATATTATGAAATACAAATAAATGTAATTTATGAGAAAGATGTCAAAAAGATGTTAACAATCTTAATGTTTTACAACATTAGGAATTAAGATTTCATGTGACAGATGGCATGAAAATCTTAAAAATAAGCTGACTAATTATCACTGGCATATATTCATTAATTTGCGGGTTCAAATTAGCTGTGGGCACATTCCATTTAAAATTAATTGGTAGTATTTAATTAAAATATTCATTAAATTAAATGCCATAAACTTTAGTTTTTGAAGCTTTTATTCAACTGCAGTGATATTGAAGAGCAAGTCTTTAAGACCATTGGAATTTGTTTCCAAAATCAAGGGAAAAGCTGAATAAATCAATAAGCATTCAAAGAGTTCATCAGATTTGATTTTCAGATTTTATTTAATTTTTGGCTTGGGGGCCTGACTTGGCAGTGCTTCGGACTTACACCTGCCTCTACCCTCAGGGATTCCCTCCTGGCAGGCTCCTGGCTGACTCTGTAGTCCCGGGCATCTAACCAACGTCCCCAGATCAGCTGTGTACCTATCTGTAGTACTATCTCTCCAGTCCCCAATTTTGAGATTTTAGAATGGAAAGAATGTTTCTACAGAGCTTCTATGCTTAAATAAATCCAATATTCTATTCTTGAATGAGATGAAGTTTAGAAGCATCTAAATCTGTGAAACATTTAAGAATCATGAACAGAGCCAATAGAAGACAAGAGGATCTGAAGGCAGAAATGAGGAAAATGCAATCAGAAATGTCAGACCTGAAAAATCTCGTAGGCAAATTGAAAAGCTCAGTGGAAGGCCTCAGCAGCAGAGTAAGAGCGGCTGAGAACAGAATCAGTGAGCTCGAAGATGAAGTTCAGAGACTCTCCAGAAAAGAGCAGAAAATGGAAAAGAGACTCACAATTCGGGAACAGATGGCAAGAGAAGATCGTGATGAAGCCAAGAGGGGTAACATAAGAATTATTGGAGTCCCAGAGGGACAGGAAGAAAACCTCGATGAAGAAGAAACTGTCAAAGACATCATTGCTACAACATTTCCAGAGCTGAAGAAAACTTGTGACCACATTCAGGAGGCCCGAAGGGTACCAGCTAGAAGAAATCCGAATAAAAATACCCCAAGACACATTCTGATCAAAATGACCAAAACCTTAGACAGAGACAAAATTCTGAAAGCAGCAAGATCGAAGAAAGAAATCTCTTACAAAGGAGCATCCTTAAAATTCACAGCTGATTTTTCTGAGGAAACCCTCATGGCCCGAAAACAGTGGTGGGACATAGTAAAAAAACTCAATGAAATAAATGCCTCCCCCAAAATACTTTTCCCAGCAAGACTCTCATTCATAATAGAAGGAACAACACACAGTTTCACAGACAAACAACAGCTCAGGAACTTCATGGACTCAAAACCATGGTTACAAGAACAACTAAATGGGCTACTTTAAGGCAAGAAAGGCCCCTCAAATACACCAAATTTTAACATAACAATGGGACAAAATCCCATAACAATAATCTCTCTCAATGTCAATGGGCTAAACGCACCAATTAAAAGACATAGAGTGGCAGGATGGATTAGAAAATTGAACCCAACATTCTGCTGCCTGCAAGAAACGCATCTCAATAGTCAAAGCAAACACAGACTCAGAGTCAAAGGCTGGAAAACAATCCTACAGGCAAACAGCTCCCATAAAAAAGCTGGGGTAGCCATCCTTATATCAGACCACATCGATTTCAGAGTGAGGAAGGTCATAAGAGACAGTGAAGGCCATTTCTTATTGATCATAGGATCTGTACAACAGGAAGAACTTACAATAATAAATGTATATGCACCTAATGAGAGACCAGCAAAGTACTTAAAACAACTACTCATAGATTTGGAAAAAGACATCAATAGCAACACAATACTAGTGGGAGACTTCAACACTGCTTTGTCACCTCTTGATAGATCAACCAGACTCAAGCTTAGCAAGGACATACTTCATTTGAGGGAAACAATGGAAGAAAGGGACTTAGTAGATATATACAGGACACTTCATCCACAAAAAGCTGAATACACATTCTTCTCAAGCGTCCATGGAACATTCTCCAAGATAGACCACATGCTGAGCCACAAAACATGCCTCCATAAAATTAAGAAGGTAGAGATTGTATCAACAATCTTCTCAGACCATAATGCGCTGAAATTAGAAGTAAATCACACACAAAAACAGAAAACTAAATCAAACACCTGGAAATTAAACAGTGCACTATTGAACAACGAGTGGATTAGACAGGAAATCAAAGAGGAAATCAAAAGATTCCTAGAAACGAATGAAAATGAGAACACGAGTTACCAAAACTTATGGGACACAGCAAAGGCTGTGTTAAGAGGAAAGTTTATAGCTCTACAAGCATTCCTCAGGAAGGAGGAGCGAGCACACATAAGTAACCTAACCTCACAGCTTAAGAGCTTGGAGAAGGACCAAAAAAAGGAGCACAACCCGAACAGGAGAAAGGAAATAATAAAACTCAGAGCAGAGATTAACGAGATGGAAACCCAAAAAACAATCCGAAAGATCAATGAAACCAAGAGCTGGTTCTTCGAGAAAATTAACAAGATCGATAAGCCTCTAGCGAAAGTCACAAAGAAAGGGAGAGAGAAAACCCTAATAAACCGAATCAGAAATGAAAAGGGGGTCATTACAACAGAAACCACAGAAATTCAGAGGATCCTCAGGGAGTACTTTGAGAAGCTTTATGCCACGGAACATCAAAACCTCGAGGAAATGGATAAATTCCTAGACTCCTACAGACTCCCAAGGCTGAACCAAGAAGACCTGGAATACCTGAACAGACCTATCACCATCAAGGAAATTGAAATGGTAATAAAAAGTCTCCCCAAGCACAAAAGTCCTGGCCCGGATGGATTCACTAGTGAATTCTTCCAAATCTTTAGAGAGGACTTACTCCCAATGCTCTTTAAGCTTTTCCACGAAATTGAAATATCAAAAACACTTCCAAACAGTTTCTACGAAGCAAATATCACACTGATACCAAAAGCAGACAGAGACACCACAAAGAAAGAGAATTACAGGCCGATATCCCTGATGAACACAGATGCAAAGATCCTCAACAAACTACTAGCAAATAGAATCCAACTACTCATTAAAAAGATCATACACCATGACCAAGTAGGATTCATCCCAGGGATGCAAGGATGGTTTAACATTCGGAAATCAATCAACATAATCCACCATATCAACAAAAGAAAAGATAAAAAGCATATGATCATATCAATAGATGCAGAGAAAGCATTTGATAAGATCCAGCACCCCTTTATGATGAAAACCCTAGCCAAAATGGGTATAGAGGGGACCTTCCTCAACATAATTAAAGCCATCTACCACAAGCCTACAGCAAGCATCATCCTCAATGGGGAAAAACTGAGAGCCTTCCCTCTAAGATCAGGGACGAGACAGGGATGCCCACTCTCTCCACTGCTGTTCAATATAGTACTGGAAGTACTTGCAATAGCGATTAGGCAGGAAAAAGATATTAAGGGCATTCAGGTAGGAAAGGAAGAAATCAAGCTCTCACTATTCGCAGATGATATGATACTCTACTTAGAGAACCCAATAACTTCCACCAAAAAACTCCTAGAAACAATAGACTCATATAGTAAAGTTGCAGGTTATAAAATCAATACCCAAAAGTCCATGGCTTTCCTATACGCAAACAGTGAGAGAGAAGAAAGCAACATGAAAAAAACAATCCCATTCACAATTGTGCCCCAGAAAATCAAGTACCTAGGAATCAGCTTAACTAAGGAAGTAAAGGACCTGTACAAAGAAAACTACAAAACGCTACTTCAGGAAATAAAAGAGGACATGAGGAAATGGAAAGATATCCCCTGCTCATGGGTCGGGAGACTTAACATTGTCAAAATGGCAATACTACCGAAAGCATTGTATAAATTCAATGCAATGCCTATTAGGATACCCATGACATTCTTCAAAGAAATGGAGCAAACACTCATGAAATTTATATGGAACAATAAGCCCCCACGAATAGCTAAAGCAATTCTTGGGAAAAAGAAAATGGGAGGAATCAACCTCCCGAACTTCAAACTGTACTACAAAGCAGTGATAATTAAAACAGCATGGTACTGGAACAAAGGCAGAACTGCAGACCAATGGAACAGGGTTGAATACACTGACATCTCTCCTCAATCATATGCTCATCTAATCTTTGATAAAGGTGCAAGTAATGTGAAGTGGAGTAAGGAAAGCCTCTTTAATAAATTGTGTTGGCATCACTGGACGGCTACATGCAAAAAAATAGGCTCAGAACTCTGCCTAACACCATGTACAAAAGTAAGATCAAAATGGATTAAAGACCTCAACATCAGACCAGAAACCATAAGGTACATTGAAGATAAAGTTGGCAAAACCCTCCATGACATTGAAGCTAATGGTATCTTCAAAGATGCCATGCCACTGGCCGAGCAAGTGAAAACAGAGATAGATAAATGGGACTATCTTAAACTAAGAAGCTTCTGCACCTCCAAAGAAACAGTGACCAAAATACAAAGACAGTCTACAGAATGGGAAAGGATATTCACCGAATACACATCTGACAAGGGGTTGATATCCAGGATATACAAAATACTGGTTAAACTCCACAAGAAGAAAACATCCAACCCCATCCAAAAATGGGGCAATGAAATGAACAGAAACTTTCTCAAAGAAGAAATCCGAATGGCAAAAAAGCACATGAGAAAATGCTCTACATCATTAATCATCAGGGAGATGCAGATCAAAACCACAATGAGATACCATCTCACACCTCAGAGACTGGCCCACATTCAAAAGAACAAAAGCAACCGATGCTGGCGTGGATGTGGCGAGAAAGGGACACTCCTTCACTGTTGGTGGGAATGTCCACTGGTTCAGCCCTTCTGGAAAACAGTATGGACGATTCTCAAAAAATTAGAAATTGAGCTCCCATTTGACCCAGCAATACCACTCCTGGGAATATATCCCAGAGAGGCAAAAATGTATAGTCGAAGTGACATCTGCACTTGTTTGTTCATTGCAGCACTCTTTACAATAGCCAGAAACTGGAAGAAACCTGAATGCCCAAGAACAGATGACTGGTTAAAGAAACTTTGGTACATCTACACAATGGAGTACTATGTAGCTCTTAGAAAAGATGAAGTCATGAAATTTACATACAAGTGGTACAATATGGAAAGTATCATGCTAAGCGAAATGAGTCAGAAAGAGAGGGATAGACATAGAAAGATTGCATTCATCTGGGGGATATAAAGTAACAAAGTATGAGATTAATACCCAAGAATAGCTGAGATCAGCATCAGGAGGATTACTCCATAACTTAGAGGCCAGCCGGGTATCCTAGAGGAAAGGGCTGTTCAGATAGAGAAGGGAGCACCAAATAAAGGATGTTTGGAGGATCCTCCCAGGAGGGGAGATGCATGTAGAAAGTAGACTATGGACTGAACATGTTTGCCACTCAATGCCTCTTTTGCAGACCACAACACCCAAAAGGAGAGAGAGAACACAGGGGATTGCCCTGCCACAGAGACAGGGGGGATGGGGGGATGGGGGTGGGAGGGATATTATCCATGGTGGTGGAAAATGGGCACTGGTGGAGGGATGGGTATCTGATCATTGTATAATTGAAACCAAAGCACAAAAAATTGTAAATCTACAACTTAAAAAAAAAATAAAATAAAGGGAAAAAAAAAAAGAATCATGAACAGAGACAATCTGTCAATTCGTTTTGCCTTCTAAATATACTTGACAATGCTACTTCAAAGAAGAAAATATTATTATGGAAGATATAAGGAAGGAAGGGCCAGACCTCAGACGATCATTTTACACAGCCTACTTTGCATCTGTGATCCGATTGGTTGCCCACATATTTGCATAATAACATAGAAATCATCTTGCAAACCTTTAGAGGGTCACGTGTGGTCTGACTGATATCCCACAATCATCTCATAACCCCACATGATATGATTGTTGTTCCAGTTAGATGACCTAGTAAGGTATAATCAATCAGCAGAAACAACTCAAAGGTGGGCTTATGTGACGTATATGAACCCAGATCATTTTATAATGGGGGAAAAGGGAGAAAGAAGAAAAGGAAGAGAGTAGTATGATGGCAGAGAAGACAGAAGAAGTAGTGAGTGTGAATGGAGAGTGGTGAATGGAGAACAGAACGAGGAGGAAGAGGAGGAGGAGGAAGGAGAACAGGGAGAGTGTTTAGGACTGCTGTTGATATCTATTTTTGTGGCTGTTGCAGCCTTCAGAAATACACCTACAAGAGCTGTTAAAGAAAGAGGCAGTAAGTAAAAGAGCCATTACACAGAAGATTTGTGGTGGCTATTGTGATCATTTTATTCACCATCCTTAAGAACCCAGAGCTGTAGTATCTGCTTTAACAGACTAAGAAATTTTCTGGGTAGAAATATTTACATGGGCTGGGGAGATAATTCAAACGCAGTGTAGTGCTTGACGTTGCATGCTGGAAATTCTGAATTTGATCCCAGGTTACTACAGGTCCCCTTCCCCATCCCAGAACTGCTGGGTATAGTCCTGGTGACGCCAAGCACTGAACCATCAGATCTGGAATTGTCAGAGCCACACTTTGGAGTCAGATAAATTCAAAACTCACCCTGAGGCCCTCATGCACCACTGAGAAGGCCTCCTGAAAAAAGAAATAGTTACATATTTCTCTAAGAAAAAGATTAGTATATAGCACTTATTTATATTTTTTTATTGAATCACTGTGAGATAGACTGTTACAAAGCTGTTCGTGATTAGGTTGTAGTCGTAGTGTTCCAACACCCATCCCTCCACCAGTGCACATTTCCCAGTTGGTGGTGGTTGTTGTTGTTGTTGTTGTTGTTGTTGTTGTTGTTGTTGTTGTTGTTGTTCTTCTTCTTCTTCTTCTTCTTCTTCTTCTTCTTCTTCTTCTTCTTCTTCTTCTTCTTCTTCTTCTTCTTCTTCTCTTTCTTCTTCTTCCTCTCTCTCTCATTTTGAACATTATGCAGATACTGAAAGATTATCAGGTATATCCCTTTACCCACTTTTAAGACTAATACCCACAGTCAGGGAAGCAGGGGCTAGGCAGTCTGGTCATTGACTGGAATCAACCACGAGTGTGGGGCGTAGGGTAGGTAAGATAGAGAAGGGACCAGTATGACAATAATAGCTTTAAATGATCTTGATAGACAAGAACTAAGTGTTAAAAATAGAATAAAGCACTTTTTGGTAGAATATTTTATTTGTTATGTAACTCAGCAATCATGGAGAGTATTTTCTTTTAAAATACTGCACTAAAATGTTGTCTCACTTCAAATAATATTGTAGAAAAGAATTTGTTAAAGGTATCTATGGCTTTAAATTAATAAAACACAACTGACAATTTCATTAAAAATTTAAGAATAATTAAGAATATTATATTGAAAAAATATTCTTCAGAATAAATCTGGTGGCATGGTCTTAGAGACAGATGGCTGAAAAATAGATTAAGATTTGTGAGTATATATCTAAGAATAATTTGCTTGTTATATTTAAATATATGTTTGAAGAAATGATATATATAATATTCTAGAAATTTCATCTTGTACTTGAATTATAACTTATTAAAAATATTACTGGATTGCTATTCTGTAATTTTCTGTGTTTCTCTCTAGAACTGTTGAAAATAAATGATATTCCAGAAATAGTCCACTCTAATTTGGATGATACATGTTTAATCATCAGTTTTTTCTGCCAGTCTTGGGGCATCTCTGGGAAACCATTAGGGCATCAGATCATTGTACTAGAATTTTAAGACCTTGAAAAAGCTCCTTTGTGAGAGATAGGCCACCTAGTTATCTTCAATATAGTGCTCTGATATCTGGCTCTATTGTTCCAGGTTTGGAAAGAAAAAAATGTTAGTGGAATTGCAGCAATAAAGGCAACCCTTAGCTGTTAGGTTTGACCCTGGTGGAAACAAAGCTAAAAGAAACATTTTGGAAAATCCAGGCCTTACAGAAATCAAAAGGGATGGAGAATTTAACAGCAATTTCTTGATTATAGTTCACAACATGTTAATCAATGTTCTCAGTCTTTTTTGAAAATTTTAGAATTTTTTATCACAGTTTGAGTCTCCTGCACAGCAAGTGATTTAATACAAGTTTCCTGCCGCACATCAATCTTTCAGGGGATTTAATGATTTAAAACATTTGATTCACTTTTTTGGGGTCCGTGCACATCTATCTGTGCTCAGGGATTATTCCTAGTTCTGTGCTCAGGGATCACTTCTGGCTATGCTTTGGGGAATCATTCTATCTTTATCTCTGTACTATCTTTCTGTTCCTGACTCACTTCTAAGAGTTCTAAAAATTTTATACAAATATTTCACGTGCCATGTGAATACTTCCAGTAAGGTTGACTTCCCCTTTTGCATCCTCCTCTGCTCCAGAGCGGGTCTGCAATCATCTGGGAAGGGTGCAAAGGGTTTTATATGGGAACTCAAAGAATGGTGACAAGTTCAGTGCAGGCTGGGTGATGGCAGGGACCTGGGGTCACTGGTGGTGGGATTGGTGTTCCAATATATATTGTATACCTGAAACAGTTCTATAATGAACTGTTTCTTGATTACAAATAAGTATATAAATTAAATCACAGTGTCTTGATTACAAATAAGTATATAAATTAAAAATTTATTATAACAAATCTACCCTAGGTACCTCTTACTGCCTATCAGTTTTACAACATTCTTCATTAAATAAGTTCCTCACTCACCTACCCAGATAAATATTTCATACTTGTTTTTTTTATTCAACCTTCCATGAAATAAGCTTTTCTTTATGCTCAAGCACTTTCTATGACTTCAACCATAATTTCAACTGATAACTCTGAACTTTTTATTTCTTTCATAGGTTACATTTTTTACAATTAATTTTTTAATCCCAAGGCATGATGATTTTATACACTAAAAAAAGAAAAGCAAAAAAAAATATGGTACTTGAAGCAAATAAAATTATAGTAATAAAGCTGTATCACAAATCACAAATCATCCTGTTATTTATCAATTGCCTCGAGCAGGCCCCAGTAACGTCTCTTTCATCCTAGCCCTGAGATTATATTCAAGGCTCTTTAGGAGAATGAGACCCATCATTGTTACTGGTATTTGGCATATTGGGTACGCCACGGGGAGTTTGCCAGACTCTGCCGTGTGGGCAGGCTACATTTGGTAGCCTGCAAGTTTGTCCAAAGTAGGAATGAGATAATAAGATGTCATAATAAGATGTCGCGCGGTCGCATTCGTGGCCATGCGGTTCCGGGAGCTGGTTTTTATAGTCTCTGAGTCTTGACCGTTGATGGGATTGCACGGCGCCAGGGAGCCAGTTGGTGGGTGTGACCCCCGCCTACTGGAATTTGGAGGATCTGGGTGGAGGATGCTCAGCCCCAATCCGAGTAGGCTTGGAGATCTCGGCCCCGGAACCCGCATGGCTTTGTCCCTCTGCCAGTACCTTCATGTGTGCGGAGAGCTGTATACATTGAACATAATGTACATATAATATATCAAGTTATATAACATATAACATGTTATATAGTAGAATATACCATATTAATAAAATATAGGATACTATAACATAACCACATTGTATTATACAGTTTTAGCACTGTAGCACTGTCTTCCCGTTGTTCATCAATTTGCTTGAGCAGGCTCCAGTAACATCTCCATTGTGAGACTTATTGTTACTCTTTTGGGCATATCAAATATGCCACGGGGAGCTTGCCAGGCTCTGCTGTGCAGACAGGATACTCTCGGGGATACTCTTGGTAGCTTGCTGGACTTTCCGAGAGGGACAGAGGAATCGAACCTGGGTCGGCCTTGTGCAAGGCAACAGCCTTATCTGCTGTGCTATCGCTCCAGCCCATACAGTTTTAAATAAATAAAACTTCATTTTCATTTCATTTCATCATCCTCTTATTCGTCGATTGCCTCAAGCAGGCCCCAGTAACGTCTCTTTCATCCTAGCCCTGAGATTATATTCAAGGCTCCTTAGGAGAATGAGACCCATCATTGTTACTGGTATTTGGCATATTTGGTACGCCACGGGGAGTTTGCCAGACTCTGCCCTGTGGGCAGGCTACATTCGATAGCCTGCAAGTTTGTCCAAAGTAGGAATGAGATAATAAGATGTCATAAAAAGATGTCCTGATAAGATGTTGTGCGGCCGCAAATCCGGCCGTGCGGTTCCAGGAGCTGGATTTTATAGTCTCTGAGTCTTGGCCGTTGATGGGATTACACAGCGCCAGGAGGCCAGGTGGTGGGTGTGACCCCCGCCTACTGGGATTTGGAGGATCTGGGTGGAAGATGCTCGACTCCAGTCCGAGTAGGTTTGGAGATCTCGGCCCTGGAACCCGTGTGGCTTTGTCCCTCTGCCAGTACCTTCATGTGTGCGGAGAGTGGTCTCAGCATGGTGGTGGCTGGTCCTGGAGGTCTTCGGCTGCCGGAGCCCTGGTCGGGGCTGGGAGGAAAGCTCAACCCGCTCCCCTCCAAGGGGCCTCGGCGAGGAACAGGCAGGCGTGGGGGCAGAAGAACATATTATATAACATGTTAAATAATATAATATTCATGGTTTATATTAAGTATTTAATATTTATTATCTGTTATTACTAATTGTTAATTACTGTACTTGGGAGAGAATACTCATGAACAGTATGAATTTAGGCCACTTGCTTATCCATTCTGATTTTCTGAATCTTATTATCTCCAACTGGAAATAGGTATAATCATGTCACCTTTAGGCATTTCTTATTACCTCCAAACAAGCCTATATGTCTTCCTAATGGGTCTGCTATGAATGTTTCTCGGATGTCCTGAACAAGGAAAGGGGCAACCTTTGTGGCTCTCTGCCTTTATCTACTTTTGATAATTGGAGCCAGTTCTGAAGTACTGCCAAGGCCTCATCTGGGCCTCTGACAGCTTCAAGTTCTCCTGACCTGTCCCTTTAATCCCTGCAGGCACTTGGGAGGCAAGCCCAGACACACGAATGACCAATTAATTCACGGAAGTTACTTGACAAATAAGACTTTGTGTTCTTGCTAATTCGTGTGGGTGAGTTGGGGTCAAAGAAGCTGCCCACTGAACTATGAAGGACACATGGTTTTCTGTTCCCTGCTGAGATTCCAGGAAATTTAGGAGGCCATTGTGTCCTGAAATGCTCCAAATGGCTATGAGATTGATCCTGCCTCCCCCTGGCTCTCTCGGATAGAATTCCAACCCCTCCACCTCTTCACCCACTGAGCTGGTAATGTGGAAATGGCCAGCGGGCTGCTGGTAGGATTATGTTTCAGAGGCACTGAAAGGGAAGAGGCTTAGGAGAAAGTCATTCCACTCATTAGTATCTATTAGACTAGCAGGGAGGAGTGAAGCAAACTTGGCATATCTTTTGTGTAGTGGAGCTAGAGTTAAAAAAAATTGTTTTAATTGTATCACTGTGAGATAGACCCTTCCAAAACTGTTTATGATTAGTTTTCAGTCACATAGTGTTCAAACATCCATCCTTCCACCAGTGTACATTTCCCAGCACTGGTGCCCCCAGTTTCCCTCCCATACGCTCACCCCACAACCCCCAGCCTGCCTCTATGACAGATGGCAGACACTTCTCTTCTCTTTCTCTCTCTCTCTCTCTCTCTCTCTCTCTCCCTCCCCCCCCCCATTTTGGATATTCTGGTTTGCAACACAGATACTGAACGATTATCAGGAATATCCCCTTACCTACTTTTAACACTCAGTTCTTGTCCAGCTTGATCATTTCCAGATAGTATTATCTAAGAATGATTTTTTAAAATTCTACCTTTCCCTTTTGCTATTCAGTATGTAATTTTGTGGATGAGTATATATGTTAGAAGGTACCTTTAACATATCCTTTTAAAATATGAAAAATAACAGGCCCAGCTTATTCCTCCATGTATCAATGGATCTCCAGGGAGTTTCTATTCTCACTATCATTTCTCCTTTTGGCTCTTTCCTTTGCCTGATGAACTGTTAGTCTTACTGGTAGCATGTTTCCTGCAGCAGCAATTCTAGTCGATTTGAATCTGTCCAGATTTAGTTCCCTTTCTCTGAATTCTTCCAAGAACCACAATAATGGAAGTTATTGTATGAGGCAGACTCTTGATGAACATTTGGGTTGACATCACAGGATGATAAGTCATTTCATATTGACAATCAACCTAACCCCCACTTCAGGAGTCTCATCTTCCCATAGTGCTGCTCTTCCTGAACTTCCACTTTCTCCTGGCGATGTTTCCTCCTCAGGTCTTCTATCCTAATTGTCCTAATTATTTTCAGTCCCTTCCACCCTCAACACAAATCCATGAAACAAGCCTAATGTAATAGCCTTAGCTTGCACATGCCAGTTCCATTCTGTAAGCTAGATGGGCCTTACCTTTCCAAAAGAAAGACCTTTCAAAGGTTTTCAGGATATGTTTTTAAAGCAACTAATCAAAGGAAAATAGAAACAATTTGTTCCTAGATAAAAAAAAAAGTTGGCACTCTTCCATATGACATAAGGTCTACAGTTCACTACTCTTGTTGCAGGGTTTTCTTAATCTCTAGAATGTCTTATTGAGATGAAGTTACTAAACATACTGTATTAGCATGAATGCACTGTGTGTGTATGTGTGTGTGTAATGACTGGGAGAAGAGTGAGAATTTCAGTACCAGGTCTAAGGGTGCGGTGAGCCTCTGGACAGGGTTAACAATACATAGTCATAGCAGGTCCTGACACTGAGCCTCAGGCTCTGGCTCTCCCTCTCTTCCAGGCTCCGTCCGAGCTCTCGGTTCTTTAACGAACTCTTTCACAAGGTCCAGTGCTGTGTCTTTTGACAGCTGGGCAACTTAGGCTATACCACTGACAGCAATTGAGTGATGGAGTGTAAGAAAGAACCTAGGCAGAGAGCACAGGAGTTTCAGGAAGATTTCTGCCCTGCTTCTCAGGGAAGTATAGGAGCAACCATCTTGGCTCTCAGCTCACCTGAGAAGGTCAAGCCCTGTTTCTGACAGGACAGAGATTTTAGGATCCAAGTACCTGAACTTGAATTCTAATCCTTCCTTATTTTTTGTTCAGTGACTTTGAAGAGATCCCAGAGTCTTGTGCTGAAGATGTCTCTGAAAGGACTCTTACTCTCTAGTCCTGAATAAAGTTCAATGTAAGAACTGGAGGTTAATCTACACTGTAGAGTAGCGGGGAAGATCAGAAGGAAATGTTGATGGGAAGTATGGAGAGCCAGGCAAGATGTGGCCTCAAAAGAATGAGCGCTATTGTCCCCCTGCTTGATCAAGCTCAATCTCGCTAGAGGTCGTGAGCAACTGCACGTGGACACTGGGGTCCCACCATCCACAAGGCAGCAATCAAATTCTACTGGAGGTCTATCAGATCTACACATACTGGATCTAGTCTCAGCCACTCAAGTGTTCAGAGAGTCTTGGTCTCAGATGGGAGAGAGGGATAGCTCTTCACAGAAAAAGGAAAGTCAGTCCTAACCTCCAGCCAAGTATCCTAGGTTCATTGTTTATGCTAGTCCAAGAGAATTATAGGGATTGAAGAAAAATAGTGATGAAATTTAACCAAGAGGGGAGGAGAAAGGGAACACTCCATGAAGTAAAGAAAAAGAAAAAAGAAAAAAAAGAATCACATACCCCACGTGGAATGTGGGTGACTCTAAAATGGGTTTTTGAGCTGCTTGCTTTTACAAAGTTGATTTTATAGAATTTTTCTTTTTCCCCAAATGTCCTGGCTTGGGGCTTTCTATGTAGAAAGTCTGTTGCTAGGATGTTGTCAAGGGAAAGTTAACTTTGAACTTTCAGTAGTCTTTTTTCATATTTTTATGATGGTCTTTTGTTCCTGCTGAAGTTCTTCTTCTCCAGTGGGAGTCCAGCCTTTTCTGGGCTGACGCTGGCATTATTTAGAAGTTTAGTCAGACCCCACTTCCTGCCTCTTTAAAGTCAGCCCAGCCTTAATGGTTTGGGGCTGGCAATAGGGGAACTGCTTTTCTTTAGATCAGATCTTTGTTTTATTTCTTCCTGAAACTCACTGCTAGGGGCCCCCTACTTACGTTCCTGCCTCAGGCAGAGAGATCAAAAGTCTGAAAGCCATTGAGGTCAGTGAATAGGGAGAAGGGAAGAGGCAATAGAACAAACTGAAGTTCCAGCAAGGACAGCACTTGGCATTTGACTGGATGTGAAGACCAAAAGAAGAGGGGCAGAGTGAGAATGTTTGAGAAATGCAGAGTGCTTAAGGGTACGTCTGTGCTGCTGTGGTTGTGCATTGAGTGAAGATTGGCTCACAGGATGTGTGTGTGTGTGTGTGTGTGTGTGTGTGTGTGTGTGTGTGTGGTATGTTCCAGAGGGTTAGAGGTTATGTTGTGCATGCTTGCGGCCCTGAGTTTGATCAAACGATCCCACAAATACCACTAGGTATGGTACCGGTGGGTCTGGAATGTCTGGCAGAACCCTTATTCCTACCCGTATCTCTCTATTTTAAATAGTCAGTATTTTATATCTCAGTTTCGTTCGAGTTTGTGCACAAGTTGCATGTTTAATTTAATTAGCTTTAACTTTCTTAGGAGAGGAGAAGTACAAGTAGCTCAAGGAGAAGGGTAGGTGGTGGGAACTCAAAGGAGTCGTATAAATGACTCCAATGCCCAGGAACCTGCAGAGAGGTTCAGGGATGACTCTAATGGAAGCCCAATGTCCATTGTCTCCCGAAGTCTCCTGAATGCATTCAAGCTGAAGGCTTAGAGACGAGTGGGCTTCAGGGAGGTAGGCATCCAAGTGACTTGCAGAGCATTACTTTTTCTAGAATGCATGGTAGAATGCATGTTCTACCACTTCCCCTGCTGTCTCCTCAGTCGAGTTCACTGTGACCTTTTGAAGGACTTTTGTAGGGCAACAGCAAAGCCAAAGAAAATACCAAGCTGGTACTGACACGGAACCTGGGAAAATACCTGAAAATACCAAAGAGCAAAGTAGGTGATTTCAGGCAACAAGAGGTAGCTCTATCAATCCAGAGACAAGTGATGGATAGGGAGAAAACAGAAACTGTAAGAGGATTCTTTAGGCACAGGGGTCCAAACCCTCTAAAGGTTACTGAGTAGGGTATGCCTGATGTTAAGGATAAGGACCTGGATAGATTTTCATTTTTCTCAGGGAAGATTCTGGAATTGGTGATAGAACACTTTCCCCATAAGAAACAATAAGTCAGGAGAGGGGGATGAGAGCTATCCATGCAGAGATGAAGGCATAGACCAAAAAAAAAAATCCAAACAATTCAAAACAACACCCCCCCCACACACACAAAAAAAAAGAGTAGAAAAAGACCAGCACCAGAGGGAGAGGGAGTATTGAGGATTGAGGAGAGAGAGAGAGATTTGCATAGAGGTGGATCAACAAGGAAAGTATCATGTTAAGTGAAATGAGTCAGAAAGAGAGGAACAGACATAGAAAGATTGCACTCATTTGTGGAATATAAAGTAATAGAATCGGAGACTAACACCCAAGAACAGTACAGATAAGTAACAGGAAGATTGCTCCACAGCGATCTTAGAAGCCGGCTTAGAAGCCGGCCTCGCATGCTGGGGGAAAAAGCAGCTCAGACAGAGAAGGGACCACCAAGTAAAGGGTGCCAGGAGGGCCCACTCGGGATGGGAGATGCGGGCTGGAAGTAGACAATAGACAGAACATGATGGCCACTTAATACCTCTACTGCAAACCACAACACCCAAAAAGAAAGAGAGAACAAAAAGCGGGGTGGGGTGGAGGGGATGGGATGGGGATGGTGGGAGGGGTGCTGGGACCATTGGTGATAGAAAATGGGAACTGGAGGATAGATGGGTACTTGTTCATTGTATGACTGAAATGCAAGCACAGAAATTTGTAAGTCTGTAACTGTACCCCACGGTGATTCACTAATAAAAAATAAAAAAAAGACCTAGAGTAAAAAACTTTGAGAGAGATAAAGAGACTATAAAAGTCTGCTCTGAAAACTCCTCCCTCTTCCTGTTTGAGTTTTTGGAGAGAAAGCCAGAGTTAACTCTGATGTCTGCTGCCTGGAAAGCCTTTATTTATTTATTTATTTATTTATTTATTTATTTATTTCATTGTTCTGTAGGCAGTTTCTCAATCCATGCCACTTGCCCCTGCTTAAAAATCTCTTTTAGGTCCAGAAAGATATCCCAGAGGGTTAGAGTGTATGCCTGCATGCTTGCCACCCTAAGTTCAGTCCTGGCTCTGAGTTCAATCAGGCGATTCCACAAATACCAGTAGGTGTGGTGCTGGTGGGCTTGGAATCGCTGAGAGATCCTTGCTCCTATCAAAATCTCTCTGTTTTAGATAGTCAGATGTTTTTTATTTATTTGTAAGCGAAAGCACAGAGGGTCGGGCATTTGCCTTGCATGCGGCTGACCCGGCTTCGATTCCTCCATCCCTCTTGGAGAGCTTAGCAAGCTACTGAGGGTATCCTGCCTGCACGGCAGCACCTGGCAAGCTCCCTGTGGCTTATTCAATATGCCAAAATCTGTAACAAGTCTCACAATGGAGACATTATTGGTGTCCTCTTGAACAAATTGATGAACCAGGGGAGGACAGTGCTACAGTGCTACATTTATTTGTAAGTTGGGCCCCGATAGTAACAAAACGGTGTCAAAAGCAATCTCATTTCTTTGATTAAAGAGCTTATATCCTTGACGAAAAGGGGGACCAATATAAACAATTGTATATAATGTGTCTGGAAGTGATCTTCACTAGGATTTAGGTACCAGAGTTGGGTAGTTAAGGAGACTGAAGTGTAAAAAGTGAGGATGGTATATATCTGAGAGAAGAGGACATCAGACAGAACCCTTTCCCTCTCTCGATCCTTCTTCCTCCTCCCCCACTCCAGGCCTCTGTCCTCTCTTCTGAAACTTCCTCTTTTTCCTTCTGTTTTTCTCACTTTCTCTTAAGCACATATTCTAGGGCAGTAAGAAGAAAGAGGACTGGTTTTTATAAACATCCTCAGGGGGAGACAGCACAAGGGCTGGGCCACGTGCCTTGCATGCCTTGACCTGATTTGATCCCTGACACTACATCGCTGGGTACATTCTGGGAAGACCCAAGCCACCAGGTATGGTTCTGGAGGGCTCTGAGCAGCTTTGGCGAGGCCTGGGTCACCAGAACTGCAGGCCCGAGCAGCACTGAATCCTTAGACCCTGGCACCAGCTCATTGACCTGGTTGGCTGAGAACTGCCAAGAGGGGTGCCTGGGGTTCCTGAGCACTACTTTGGAGGCTACCACCCCCCACACACCCGTTCCCAAATAAAAATACCATCACTGTCTTCCCTGCTCTCTTCTTGTTGTTCTTCCCATGCTGCCACCAGGAGTGATTTGTGGGGTGCTGCAGGTAGCCAACGACATGGATTCCCAGTGTCTCAGTGCCTAAAGTCAGGAGCGCTCCTGGTCTACCTTCAGAAAAAGTCATTTCCTTGAGTGATCTTCCAAGGTCTCAAGAAAGCAATAAATAGACGAAACTCTATTTGGAATCCATTGGGTGAAATAATCTGGTAAAAAAAGTAAAATAATACAGGGGTTGGAGTGATAGTACAAAGTAGGACACTTACGTGTCCTAAAAAAACATTTTCCTTCCTTCCTTCCTTCCTTCCTTCCTTCCTTCCTTCCTTCCTTCCTTCCTTCCTTTCTTCCCATTTCCTTCCTTTCCTCCTTCCTTCCTTCCTTCCTTCCTTCCTTCCTTCCTTCCTTCCTTCCTTCCTTTCTTCCTTCCCATTTCCTTCCTTTCCTCCTTCCTTCCTTCCTTCCTTCCTTCCTTCCTTCCTTCCTTCCTTCCTTCCTTCCTTTCTTTCTGCTTTCTTTCTTTCTTTCTTTCTTTCTTTCTTTCTTTCTTTCTTTCGGCTCTGTGCTCAGAAACCCTCTTGGAGGTGCTCAGGGAACTACATGTGGTGCCAGGGACCCAAATAGAACTGGCTAGGTGAAGGCATAAACTTTGAACTCTCTCTCCATCCCTGGAAAAGACCTTATTAAAGAAGGAATAAAAACAAGAGTAACTAAAAAAAAAAACACCAAAATTCATTATTTCAAATGAAAAGGTCATTTATACTAAAAGATACTGATGACAAAAAAAAGACAGATCAGAAAATCTTGCTTGTTATATATTTGACATTTAGAGGATTGCAATCTATATAGACAACTTCTATAAGATGAGAAGGGGAAAAAAGTAACTACCATAAAAAGGTCTATAAGAAGATTATGAAAAGGAAATCTGTTGACAGGAAATGCAAATTGTTAATAAAAATATAGAAATATTCTCTATCACATTAGGTAAGAAAAGAAAAATTAAAGTACGGATGAGGAATTGTTTCCACCATCTTCTTGAGCCTCTAATTTTTGAGGCTTAATGACTAATATTGTAAAGACAATGTGAATACAGGCACTCATCTGGTTTCAAATGGTTTGCCACACCTTTTGGAAAAATAAGCTGACACTACATATTCAAATAAAGAATACTTAAATCTTCATCCTAATGTTACAAATTATGAAACTATTCTACAGCAACAGAAATATGCATTTACAGAAACATGAATGGACAGAGACATGATTACATATTCATGGTAGAAAAATAAATAGCAAACTAAATAAATAACTACATTCATTTTTTATTTTTTGCGTTTTGGGTCACACCTGGCGATGCTCAGGGGTTACTCCTGGTTTTGCACTCAGGGATCACCCCTGGCGGTGCTCAGGGGACCATATAGGACGCTGGGAATCGAACCCAGGTCGGCCTCGTGCAAGGCAAACGCCCTACCCGCTGTGCTATTGCTCCAGCCCCGATTCAATCTCTTTTTAAAGAAATCCCAAACTAAAACCACATGAGCAAACTAACTGTGTTTATCAGTCAGTGGATACTTGACTTATAACTTGTATAGGTTGTAATACAGCTGTGATATGGAGTGGTAGGCAGATACTAAGAGAATGAACTGGACATCTGTAGTGGACCTGGGGGATTATCTATGCATTCTAAAAATCTTATTTTTACCTTCTATAAAATAGACATGAAAGAATAAATGTCCATATTTGAAACAAAACAGCACAAATATTTTTCACTTGTATCACTTGTCATCCCGTCACTCATTGATTTGCTTGATCGGGTGCCAATAACGTCTCCATTCATCCCTGTCATGTGCTAATGTAGCCCAAAGGCATATGCTCGCTCCAGGAACACAAAGAGCCTCAAACTGTTCGTTCAGCGTCCTGATGAAGAAGTCCGACCATCTCAGGGGTGGGTGGCCTTGCGTTTTTTTGAAGTCCTGTGGAATCCAGTCGGTAATGGCTCTAGTGCAGCGGTCATCTCCTAATCGCATTATGTATCCAGCCTATCTGATTTTTGATGCCTTGGCAAACGAGGCAGCGTCCCTGGTCCTCGATCATCAACGAAGGTCGGAACTCTGGATTCCTTCTCTCACTTGAGTGAAACGTGATCTCTTTTTATTCCTCTTATTTATTTATTCTGTTTTCATAGGGCCCAGGTCTCTGAGGCATATATTAGTGCAGGAATAATGCTGGAGTTGAAAGGATGTGCCCGGAATAGAAGGTTCTTATCCTCTTAACAACTTCTTCGGCGCTTGTGAAGGCGTTCCACGCCGCTCTCTTCCTCCTGCACAGTTCTGGCACCAAGTTGTTTGTCATGTTATGTTGAGTTCTCCACCCAGGTGCACATAGCTGCTGCATTCGGAGATGTTCATTCCATAGAGAGCAAATGGAACATCAGGAACTAGTTCATTTTTCATGAACATTGTCTTCATGGGATTCAGCTGCAGTTCAACCTTCCCACACTCATGGTCGAAGTCGGCCAGCATTTGTGCCTTTTGGCTAATGTTTGGTGTTATTAGAACGATGTCATTAGCTAAGCAGAGGTGGTGTAGTTGCCAACCGTCTATCTTCACTCCCATTTCTTCTCATTCCAGTCATCTCATGACATTCTTGAGGATGGCACTGAAGAGTTTCGGTGAAATGGAATCACCCTGCCGAACCCCTCTCTTTACATTGACGATCACTTCCTTGTAGAATGGTGAGATCCTGGTGGTCTCTCCATAGTATAGCTCAAGGAGGGTCCTGATGTACTGAGTTTGAACGCCCTTTTTGGATAAGGCTTTGATGACCGCTTCAGTATCAACAGAATCAAATTAAAGCCTTCTTTAAATCGATGAACGTTAGACAGAGTGGCATCTTGAACTCTTGCAAAATCTCAATGAGCTTGGTCACCATGTGGATATGGTTGATCATGCTGAATCCTTTTTGGAACCCAGCTTGCTCCCATGGTTGTCCTTTGTTTAGTGTTCTGCCAATCCTATTCAGGATGACTCAAGTGAACAACTTGTAGACAATGGACAAGAGGAAGATCAGGCTATAGTTGCTAATATTGTGGATGTCTCCCTTCTTGTACAACAGAACAGCCCTGCTGGTTTTCCACTGGGATGGAACCTTGCATTCAGGCAGGTAGCGTGTGAGGAGTGGAGCCAGTGTACTGATGAGTACAGGTGGCAGCTTCTTCAGGTGTTCGGGTCTGACCTTGTCTGGACCGGGTGCTGTATGCTTCTTTACCAACGAAATGGCATGTTGGATTTCAGAAGGGAGAATGCTGGGAATGACATATCCATCCTGCAGAATTTGGCATGTGGGCAGGTGGATGTGGCTATCAAAGAGATCCGAGTAGAAGTTCTGGATAACCTTCTCCACTGCCCTTCTAGAAGATGTGATAGATCCACAGGACATCCAAGGGCAGTCATCTTGGTCTTATAGTTGGCAAAGGACAGGCAAGTGTTGCGAATACTTTTCCCAGCTTCTGCCGCATCAGTCAACACTGCTGCTCTTCTCTCTTTGAGGTCTTCTCTCTTTGAGGTCTACAAATATTTTTATATTAAAATATTAAATCTTAGAGAAAGATGTGAAAAAATATAAAACTATTTACTTCCTCTTTTTCTTTAGTTTTTATAAAATTTTTTTTTTGAGTTTCACCTGGTTGGGCTCAGGTTTTACTCTTGGCTCTGTGCCCAGGGATCACTACTGGCAGTGCTTGAGGGATAGTATGTGCTGCTGGAAATTGGGACTTGGTTGTCACCAATGATTTTTAGGAGATAACACGAGAAAGACAAGAGAAATGAGAAGCTTAAGACCATTTCCTGTCTGTCATGTTGACTTTCATAGGCTTCATGTCAATATAAAATTCATTACAGTCTCTTTAGTACTGGTAGATATCTAGTTTAATAAAATGCATTGAGCAAATAAATATTTATTGGTTAATTAAAAAAGAAAGCATGTGGGATAAAATGGTGGAGAAATTAAAGTAGAAACAAGAGTATCCCAGAGAGATGTGGTGTATTGTAGAAATGTGGGGTATTGTAGAAATGCAAGCCCTTCTTTATAGAGGGGTCTGGGAGACTTTAAGTAACTTAGGAAGTATAAGAATAAGAACCTAGCCACAAGGGTGTTATAGGGGTAGATAAAAGCAAAGGACTCTCCCTGAAACCACTAGGTCACATCTGTCTATTCCTCTTTTGTTTATTGAGCAACTTGTTCAGTGTTTTCTTGCAGCAAAGTGAAAGGGTCAGCTGTCACAACAAGCTGAAGAAGTAGGTGCCTTCTGATGTGAGCCAGTTTCCAGAATGGTCAGAAAAGAAAGGACTATTTTACTGAGGGCCAGATATACTGAAGATAGCTGGGCTATTTGACAGGCACAAATATTTGCTGCCTCTCAGACACTATGCAAATATTTCAGTGTGTTCTCACCCCACATTTCTGAGACTCTGTTGTGTTCCCTCACAGAAGAGACAGTCCTACTGTACAAAATGCTGAGGAGTCCAGTGATTGTTTCTATACATTCAACTTAATACTTAATTTGAAGCAAAGCATTAGTAAATATTTGAGGAAAACTAACATCATAAAAGGAAGGAATGAAAAGAGTAAGTGAGTTACTAGCCAAAGTTACTTCTA
Organism: Sorex fumeus; assembly: GCF_029834395.1. NCBI lineage: Eukaryota > Metazoa > Chordata > Mammalia > Eulipotyphla > Soricidae > Sorex > Sorex fumeus. The sequence continues at coordinate 11,020,774 of NW_026606099.1, forward strand.
TATAATAGAAAAAAACCCTTAAAAATCATGACTATCTCCAGCAAAGTTTAGAAGATATTATGTTTATAAATCAAGAGCCAGTCACTGACAAAAATATTCTTACAAATTAAAAAATTGCTTATCAAAAGAATGTTTCAAATAATTGGACAGCATAGCTGTGAAATGAAACTGATTTGGATTTAGCATATGCACAGGTAGTATAGACCAAAACGATATGAAGCTAGAATTTTTTTAAAAATTTTATTGAATCACTGTGAGATAGTTACAAGCTTGGGTTACATGCACGTTTGGGTTGCAGTCACACGATGATCAAACACCCATCCTTCCACCAGTGCACATACCCCACCACCAATATCTCCTGTATAACCCCACTTTTCCACCCTCCCTCTGCCTTCATGGCAGACATGATTCCCCATAATCTCTCTCTACTTTGGGGCATTTATGGTTTGCAATACAGACCCTGAGAGGGTGTGTGTGGTCCTTTATCTGCTTTTTGCACACGTCTCCCATCCCGACCGATTCCTCCAGCCATCTTTTTCTTAGTGATCCCTTCTCTATTCCAGCTGCCTTCTCCCCTTTGCTCATGGGGCAGGCTTGCAGCTGGAAATTTTGAAGGCTAAAACACGAAGGGTAGGTCAAGGAAATCAAATGTGGATTTGAGAGAAAGTTATGATAATAAATTAGAAGCAGAAGGAGACAAATTGACTACTTCTTATTAAAAATGCTTACTGAGGCTAGGCAGTTGAAGTTCATGGATTCATATTTTTCAAAATAAAATTATTTACAAGTTCATCCAAAACTTACATTCAAAGGAAAGCCAACTGTAGTGACATAGATTTATTTATAAGATTAAATGCCAATTGACAAAGAACTAACCAATTAGGCCAAAATATCTATTTTTTCTGTTCTGGGATGGAGCAGAATGCTTTATACTTGCAAGACAAATAAATGCTCAACTGCTGGGCTAAGTCTCCAGGCCAGAGTGAAATCTTCAAGTGGAACAAAAAATGCCTTTTATATAGGAAAAAAAAGGTTACAATTTATCAGAAATGTAGACCAGTTACAAACTTACTTTTATATGTCATATATGTAAAACTGCTTTGCACACGACAAAACAAAAACTGGGAAAAACAAAAATCATAATAGGGGACATATGAGCCCCTTTCCCCTGCTGCTTCCAAAAATCTAAGAAGTTTTATTACTTCTGACACAGTGTTTTGTTTTGTTTTGTTTTGGAGGTGGGATATTTGAGTCACACCTGGTGATGCTCAGAGGTTACTCCTGCCTCTGCACTCAGGAATTACTCTTGGCTGACTTGGGGAACCGTATTGGGGATCAAACTCAGGTTAGCCATGTTCAAGGAAAATTCCTTAGCATCACTCAGAAGATTTTTTAATGTTTTTGCACACAACGAACAAAAAAATGAACACAACTTTCCATTTCCAAGGGCATTAAATGGGGAACATTGATCAATACTAGGCACAAAAGAAAACCTCAATAGAGATGCAATGTTTTCCAAAGTACAGGACACATTTTCCTTTCAAAATAAAATAATATAAGCAAATTTGTAAGAAGAATGTTAAAAATCATTTGGAAATGCTTCTAAAAGAACAATTTTCTCAGTAGCTTTTGGAACTCAGTTACTGACTATCTGGGAATTGACAGCCTGAGCACAGCGCAACTTAACATGTGGTTTGCAATCAGTGTGACTCTCAGAGAAGTCTTCATTTTGAGTGATTTTTCTAAAATAGCAAAATGGGATTTCAAAAGGAAAAGAAGAAAACATTTAACTGTGGAGACTAGAATATAGAAGCCAAATAAGCAAAAGAGCAGAAATCGTCTAAGCTGAAAACTGCAAACAGAAACTAAAACAAGATTCTCAAGGCCCCCTCTTCCCAAGGTTTCTAAAATGCAACTGATTGGGTCCCTGGCCTGGGAAATGAAACTCTTCCAAGAGTTGGGTCCTTAGTGTTCAGAATTGTGACTCACCATCTTCCCCGGTGGCTCAGAACTGCACTCTGACTGTTCCTTCTTACTGCTTCATCCAACTCACGTCCTTCCCTTTATTTATGACTTAGTCTTCTGGATTTCCAGGAGTTTCTGCTTTCCATCTCGTGTTCTTCTTCCAACATCTCTGACATTTCCAGTTTTCAGAAGACTTCCTGTTCTCTGGCCTTCTCATCTAAACTAAGTTTCATCTCAACTGTTATGATGGCCCTGGGATCTAATTCATCATCCAAATTAGTCCCATTTAGGAATTTTTTTTAAATTAGTGAATCACTGTGAGGTACAGTTACATACTTACAAACTTTTGTACTTGCATTTCAGTCATACGATGATCGAGTACCCACCCCTCCACCAGTGCCCATTCTCCACCACCAATGATCCCAGTGTCCCTCCCACCACCCCCACCTTATCCCCCCGTCCCCACCCCACCCTGCCTCTGTGGCAGGGCATTCCCTTTTGTTCTCTCTTTCCTTTTGGGTGTTGTAGTTTGCAAATTTAGGAAATTCTTAGTTCCCTCTGACCACAGGTCCCATTCCTAACTCTTAGATATTTACTTTAGTTTTATGTTTCCACCCTCAGTCCCTTAGCTGCTTTACTTTCTCTGCTTTTGTATTTATTATCTCCTCATTATGTATGAGATTTCATCGTGTGTCTCTTCATGATCGAATAATTCGTCTCAAGAAATGTTTAAGTATTGAGTTATCTTTGAAAAGTGAATTCTCAGTGTACCACATCTAACCGTTGCTCTCTTGGACATGGCGTTGACAAAGGCACTAGCCTTTGAACTAAAATTTTCTGATATCTTATGTACTAAAATTTAAATCTTAAGCAATCATCAGGAGGAGAGGCCAGACCTTGGAGAGTATGGGAATGATCTTTGAATGCTTCAGAGGAGAGGCCTGAGGAATGGCTGATGGGAGGTTTGTCCATGAGGAAAGGCAGCATAGGGTGTAAATGCTGATGGGCACTCTGAGAAATAAGCAAGTGGCACCAACTTGTGAGGGGGCTAAATGATCAAGGCAGTCCCTTTAGGAGGGTGGAAGGGATAAAAGCAAAAGTGGATTGGGGAGCGGAGACCCTTCCTATGTGAGGGACGGACCCAAAATGGACCACCACCAGAATTAAGACCCAGGACTGCCCTAAAAACCAGGACGTTCCTAAGCACTGACGCCAATGCTGATCTTTAAACTATAGGCTAAGGAGTGATGCACTTTAAAATGGATTGGTCAGGAAAGTATCTGTTGGCTATGAAATGCGCGGGCTCTGCTGTAACGGTTGGTAAAGGCCTATATAAGATCTCCTTTGAAGAAGTTCGGGGTCTTTACCCAACCAGCCGGACCTGCGTGTCTGTGTAGGCAGTTGGGCCCTGGCTAGCCAGTCTTACAATAAACCCTGCTTCCTGTTTGCAGTCTCTGGAGTCTCTTTGTTGTTAGAGGGAGACCTCGATCCGCTCCCTAACATCTAACTTTGGGGTACCCAGGTGCTTTTCTACCCGTAATAAACCATTAGACTTGGAGGCATATAAACACTATAGCAGCCACAGACCCGCATTTTATTTTCATTTTTGTTGGGGCCGGACTGAGCTATCAGGATGAGCCCATATAGACTGCACCGCACATGGGCAGGAACATAGGGACCCATGAAAATGGGCGAGATTTCTCGTGTGCCCTGAGTGGTTTGGATGAGGCTGAACCTCTTTCTTTTGGCTGTAAATAATTTAATAAATTTCAGTATGCTCAAATTGTCAGTCTTCCTTTTCTCACAGATCTCCGTGCTTATTTTGTTTGTTTTCAGTATGCAGAAAAGCTTTCAGCTTTGCATGTTCTTCCTGTAACTCCTTTGTTGATAACCTCACTGTATTGAGCCCTGTAGGGTATGAACAGCAGGATGGTACTAAAAAGAGATTTGGGCTCTCTACTTTTGTCACAGGTCTGAGAGAACCTGGACTCTCCATGACATAAATTTCTCTCACGACTCCTTACCTCAGCGCCTCTGACTGAACGAACGTTCACACAACAATTTTTTTTTTTTCGCTTTTTGGGTCACACCTGGCGATGCACAGGGGTTACTCCTGGCTCTGCACTCAGGAGTTACTCCTGGCGGTGCTCAGGGGCCCATATGGGATGCTGGGAATTGAACCCGGGTCGGCCGCGTGCAAGGCAAACGCTCTACCCGCTGCGCTATCTCTCCAGCTCCCAACGGGACAAATTTGAATCATAAAATTTTGGAACTCACTTCCTGGCTCTTTGGCAATTGATAACCCAAGTACATTAAATCTGAACTTCGGGTTTGCAATCAGAATAGCTCTCAGAGAAGCATTTTGAATGCTTTTTCTAAAATAGCCAAATGGGATCATGTTGAAATGACAAAACGAAATGACAAAAACTTAGAAACCATAGATTTCTCATTCTATATGAGAACAGAGACCAGTGAGAAACAGAAAGTGAAAAGAAAGTTTACTGGCAGTGATAGGATGCTTCCAGTGAAGCAGTAGGTCTGTGCTTAAAGAAGTAGCCACCCCTCCGTTTTCTTCGCCAATGAAGCAGCTGGCTTAAATTTCTCTCAGGCCCTGCCTTGCCCTTTCTTGGGCCAGTGTCCTCTCACCACACCCCAGTCCTGGGGTCACTTGCATTAGACACACTGTCATCCAGCAGGCCTGAGAGAACCTGGATCCTGGCAAGTGCTCTGCACAGCTAGCTTTCGTCAAGCTCTGGGCTTTCCGTTTGCCTAAGAGTAACCCCTTAGTTAGAATAGTTTTCACGAACTGTGTTTTTGCCACATACTGTGGTTCCCCAGTGTGATACTTCTGATGCAGGGTCGCAGGCTTCCTGCTGGAGTGGAAGGGTGGGTGGTCTGTGGGGCCTTCTGACTTCTGTTCTGTTGATTTTTCTGCTATAAATTGTTATGGCCTATCTTGGAACAGCAGAGGGTGCTATTGGACAGGCGAATTTTCATCAGTGATGGGAGAGGCTGAGAGAACTTCAGGTTCCAGAATCATTATTTGGGTATTTAAAGCTGGGTAAATACATTAAGTTAGCACTGTAGCACTGTCCTCCCATTGTTCATCGATTTGCTCCAGCAGGCACCAGTAACGTCTCCACTGTGAGACTTGTTGTTACTGTTTGTGGCATATTGAATACGTCACAGGGAGCTTGCCAAGCTTTGCCGTGCAGGCTGGATATTCTCTGTAGCTTCCTGGGCTCTCCGAGAGGGATGGAAGAATCGAACCCGGTCGGCCACATGCAAGGCAAACATCCCACCCGCTGTGCTAAAACTTCTAATAATCAGATATAAGGAGAATAATGAACACTTTTACTACATATCCACTGTTCAACCAACTCAAATTCGAATACTGTATTTAATTTAAAAATTTGATGGTAAAGTATCAATTGAACATGAATTCTCTCTCTTCTCACCCAGAATTAGGTGTTATGAGGGAATATTTATCTATTTTATGCCTTTTAAGCTATTTTATTATGTAACTGTTTATTCATTAGTACTACGAATTACTGCTTTATATTTAAAGTTGTATATAAGTGGTCTCACACTTCTTAATTTTTGGTTTTAGAGCCACACTTTGTGGTACTCCAGGCTCTGCACTGCAGCACTGTCCTCCCACTGTTCATCGATTTGCTCGAGTGGGCACCAGTAACGTCTCCATTGTGAGATTTGTTGTTACTGTGTTTGGCATATTGAACACGTCACGGGGAGCTTGCCAGGCTTTGCTGTGCGGGAGGGATACTCTCGGTAGCTTGCTGGGCTCTCTGAGAGTGATGGAGAAATCGAACTCAGTTCGGCTGCCTGCAAGGCAAACGCCCTACCCACTTGGCTATCGCTCCAGCCCTCTCCAGGCTCAATGCTGAGAAATTTCCGCTAACAGTGCTAAGGGAACCATTGATGATGATGAGAATAGAATCAAGTTTCCTGCTTGCAAAACATGTCCTCCAGCCCATTGGGCTATCTCTCCAGCCCTGGTCTCAGACGTTCATTGCCCTCTGAAACTTGCTTCCATTTTTTAAAATTGGTTTTAGTTTTCACCAATGAGCAGTACTGAGATAGCAGGTAGGTTATGGGGACCAAACCCAGGGTCTCACAATCAAGAGATGCACGTGCTCTTCCACTTGATCCACACACCCTGGCCCTCTGAACTTATTTTTAATTTATATTTATTTTGACAATGTTAATCCTCCCGATCCATGAACAGGGGATATGTTTCCATTTCCTCGTGTCCTCTTTTATTTTGTGAAGAAGCTTTTTGTAGTTTTCTTTGTACAGGTCCTTTAACTCCTTAGTTAAGCTGATTCCAAGGTACTTGATCTTCTGAGGCATGATTGTGAACGGAACTGATTTTTTTCATGTCACTTTCCTCTCTCTCATTATTTGCTTATAGGAAAGCCATGGACTTTTGGATATTGATTATAACCTGCTACTTTACTGTACAAGTCTATAGTTTCAAGGAGTTTTTTAGTAGAGGTTTTAGGGTTCTCTAAATATAGTATTATATCATCTGTGAATAGTGAGAGCTTGATTTCTTCCTTTCCTATCTGGATGCTCTTAATATCTTTCTCTTGCCTAACCACTATTGCAAGCACTTCCAGTACTATATTTAACAGAAGTGGTGAGAGAGGACATCCTTGTCTCATTCCTGATCTTAGAGGGAAGGCTTTTAGTTTTTCCCCATTGAGGATAATGCTTGTGTTAGATGGCTTTGACTATATTGAGGAAAGTTCCTTCTAAACCCATTTTGGTGAGAGTTTTCAACATAAACAGGTCTGGATCTTGTCAAATGCTTTCTCTGCATCTTTTGATATGATTATATGGTTTTTATCGTTTCTTTTGTTGATATCATGGATTATGTTGATTGATTTCTGAATGTTAAATGAAGGGATGGGTGTTTGACCATTGCATGACTGAAACTCACACATGAAAGCTTTGTAACTGTATCTCATAGTGTTTCAATAAAAATTGAAAAAAAGAAGTATTTTAGTTTACATCTTCTTGTGTACATATTCATGGGATACGGCTACAGGTTCAACCTTATTTATTTTTTTGATCACACTTGATGGCAATGCTCAGGGGTTACTCCTGCACTTAGGAATCACTCCTGGCAGGTTTGGGGATCATATGTGGTTCCAGGGAACAAACTAGGTTGGCGCTATGCAAGGCAAGTGTCCTACCTACTGCCCTATCTCTCTGGTTCCTATAGGTTCAACTTTAATACACGTTATCCATTGCTTTCCAAAATATTTAAACCAAATGTACTGAAAATATGTTATCTCAAGATATGTAGTAAAAGCCCTCTGAACATATTATGTCATGGCAGTTGTTTTGTTGATTTTCATTGTCTTAATTTGCATTCTTCTAATTATCTAATTGCTCCCTAATGGAGAAGTTGACTTCCCTCCCTTCCACCCAGACATTTGGGCATCTGTGGGGTTTTTTTAGGTTTCTTTATATAAAACTAAGTTAAAATTTTTACTCTGGCAAATAAAAATGATGTTAACATGATGTCTATCTCTTAATGAAATACAAAGTACTTAATTCAGTGTTGCTTCCTGAAGGCATAATGTCAGTACAGCAGATTTCTAGATCTGATCATATTAAACCAGCTCTTTTTATTGATATTTTTTAGGTTTCTGCTCAAAATTTATTTTCCCAGATACATCTTCCTAGACTCTTTAAAATAAACCTGCTCTTCTCTTGTTTCTCTTTATTCTATTTTCTCCTTTTCTTTTTTCTTTTTTATTTGTGAATTTTATTTTACTTTAAAAATGTATTCCTTCCATCTCACTAAGATATAAGTGACATTTAAAATTTGTATATATTCAAGAGGTAAAGCTAATCCTTCAAATTATGCTTTTAAATTTTTGTCCTTGTGACTATCTGCAGGCTGGAGTGATAGCACAGCGGGTAGGGCATTTGCCTTGCAAGCGGCCAACATGGCCAACCTGAGTTCGATTCCTCTGCCCCTCTCAGAGAGCCCAGCAAGCTACTGAGAGCATCTCGCCTGCACGGCAAAGCCTGGCAAGCTACCAGTAATGTATTCGATATGCCAAAGACAGTAACAACAAGTCTCACGATGGAGACGTTACTGGGCCCGCTTGAGCAAATTGATGAACAACGAGAGGACAGCGACAGTGACAGTGACAGTGTCAGAAGAGACAAAAAGATTTGAAACTGAAGAAATTCAGAACACTTGTAGAAGAAAAATTCTCAAAAGTTAAAGGAGCTAACAAAAACTGTTTGAATTAACTGATAAATAAATAAAAAATCTCAACCCTATCACCAATAGTACCTAAAAGTTGCCAACACATTAATGAGTTTCAAGAGGACCTTAGACTCCAGAGAAGATAACCAGAAGATATCTTGATTTTTATTTTGGGATATTTTGAACAGAGACCCAGAATACCATCTTCAAATTCTTACCCACAGAAGTAGAATATAATTAATTTTGTTGTGTTAAGCCACAAAATTTATAAAATGTTATATATTAAAATGGGAAAATTTACTGGGAAAGTATAGATAAGGCAATCAATAAAATAACAAAGCTGAAAGATTAACACTAAGCCATACCAAGTTTTAATGGATTTAATTTAAAATGCAGCTATATATATTGGAGAAAGAATAGACAAATAGAAAACATTTATGTCTCAGGCTAAAATGCACAACTATAAATTTATCTAATTTGTGCAACACTAGGGAAAGATGAATTTTTAAATAAATGCAAGAGAAAAATTTGGGAATTCAAATAGGCAAAAAGGATTACTGATCGTCTCCCTCTTTCCACAAAAAAAATACTTTTTAATATAAGTAGTATATCTAAATGTGAAATGAGACATAATAATATAAAACAAAAATATGGTTCATTAAACATCTATGTGCACTTATATGTATACACAAATTGCATATCTAACAACGTAGTGCCACCTTATTGTAGGGCTGGGGCAATAGCACAGCAGGTATGGCTCTTGCCTTGCACGTGGCCAACTGGGCTGACCAGGGTTCAGTTTCTCCGCCCCTCTTGGAGAGTGCAGCAAGCTACTGAGAGTATCTTGCCCGCATGGCAAAGCCTGGAAAGCTACCCGTAATGTTTTCGATATGCCAGACACAGTAACAATTGTCACAATGGACACGTTACTGGGCCCGCTCAAGAAAAATCGATGAACAACGGGAGGACAGTGACAGTGACAGTGACTGGTACCAAAGAAAGGAAGATCTGAATTCAAAATTAATAACTAACAATTTTTTCTGGGCAGGGATGGTTGTCCTTATCTTAACCTTCTCCACAAAGAGCTTAAGTAGGGCAGGATGAACACTCACTGAAAAACCTTTGATTTAGGGTCACAGATAGGATGAGTGTACCTCAGAGGATCAATCCAGAGGGAACTTATTGACCACCAGTCTGCAAACCACCCTTCCTAAACCGTGTATCCCTCTTCTCTTTTTCTATTATCTTTTTCTATTAAAAACTGTTTCTTTAGCTCATGCAGATTTTTTTTTGTGTGTGTGTGTGTTTGTGTGTGTGTGCGCACGCGCACACGCTATTTTCCCAGGTTGCTGGCAGCTGAATTTTGTCTCTTGAATATCTGTCTTCAAGTGGTAGGTACCAGAAGTTGGTTTCAGTAACAAAGGTATTTATCTTGTACTTCTTTTAGTATTTAATACTGTATTTAACAAGGTTTTCTCAACTATTTAGCTTATTTTTATACTTGCGTTTTTTCCATTTCTCATTTTTTTATTATGCATCATATTTTGCACACACAGACCGCACTCTACCATTGAGCTCCATCTGGACTCCCTTCCATTCACCATTTAGACCGTCTTTTCAGGAACCCAGTAAACTCTCTGCTCTTAAATGATTTTGGGGGGGGCTAGGAGGGGAGGGATAATATTTATAGCCTTTCACAACTGTTAATTTTTCCCAAATGTCCAGAGATTTTTGTTTGTTGCATATCTATTTTTTAAAACTGAGTTTGCCTATCCAGTTACGATTTTCTACCTCCAGTGGCTGTGGATAATTTCTCACTGTGGGGAATCATCATGCTTCCTGAGGGTGAAGAGCTCTGGGAAGGCAGCACTCTTTAATAAGACAATAAGCCTTTAATTCTTTTGGCCATATACTTTCTTGCTGCCTCGTGCTTTGCACCACATGAAGAGAAGGGAGATCGACTGCTTAAGTGACCTGAATGTAGTTTCTCATTAATTGATGAGTCAGTTGAACTCCATTGAAATTTACTTGCCTTAGAACCATTGACTTCGGGCTTTATTTTGGCAAACACTCAATTGCTGTCTTAAGTTATGAGTTTGTCTCATTTTGCGTTTAAGTTTTGCTGATTCCCTCTGCTTATTTGTTGGAGATTGTTGAAAAAAAGGTGATTTTTCTTGATTCCCATACTAATACAGATATTTCCTGCTTTTCTTTAGTTTGTTTGTGTTGTCTTGGTGTTTATGGTATGAAGGAGAATACATGCCATTTTGATAAAATCTATTTTATTATGTATACATAATTTATAATTATCATACTCATTCATTCGACAGAATATATATACATATTTAAGTATGTAATTTGAATCTTTATAATGAGAATTTAGTTATATTATGTGTATAATAAAAAAAGACAACAGAAAAGAAATTAGTAGCAATTTATCTGTCTGTCTGTCCTCCCATTGTTCATCGATTTGCTCGAGCGGGCCCAGTAACGTCTCCATTTTTTGAGACTTCTTGTTACTGTGTTTTGCATATTGAATACATCACGGGTAGCTTGTCAGGCTTTACCTTGTGGGCGAGATACTCTCAGTAGCTTGCTGGGCTCTCTGAGAGGGGCAGAGGAATCGAACCCGGCTCGGCTGGCCGGGCTGGCTGCGCGGAAGGCAAACACCCTACTGCTGTGCTATTGCTCCAGCCCTAGTAGCAATAAGAACATTATTTTGTTTAAACTTGTGAACTATAGCTGAATTAGAAGGTTTTTGAATGCATTAGTTATTAAGGAAAAAATAATAAAAGTGAATGATATTATTCAGTGGGGGGTGGAAAGGGGAGAGGACAGTCACCAAAAAATCTAACAAAGAAAATTGATTGTTTTAAACTTTGCCAACATGAGGGAAAGCCAGTCAGAGAGTGGAAATGAATTATGAGTAGGAATAGTAACACTTAAAAGGGAACACAAGTCAGGCTTTGATTCCGTCCATGTGTCCAGAGGGCCTGCAGTGTTTTTCACCCTTCATCTGTCTTCAGGAGGATAACCAAGGAAAGCAAAGGTTCTCACCCAGGCGCTTGAGAATTAAAGAAAGTAGCACTGTTTTTCATCCGTTTGCTTGAGCGGGCACCAGTAATGTCTCCATTGTGAAACTTGTTACTGTTTTCGGCATATCGAATACGCCACAGGGAGCTTGCCAGGTTCTGCCCTGCAGGCAGGATATTCTTGGTAGCTTGCTGGGCTCTCCGAGAGGAATGGAGGAATCAAACCCGGGTCGGCTGCGTGCAAGGCAAATGCCCTACCTGCTATGCTAGCACTCCAGCTAAGAAAGTGAAAGGGACAAAATGTTTCTGGGCTATGGGCCTTGACAGGTAGGCTTTGGAGCCCCAAAGACAACCTCTAGAGCCTCTGTGCCAGACCAGGAGGATAGCCAACCCTCCTTAGACCCTGTCACTGCAAATAGTTTCATTGCCAAGTACAGACTTACAAAAGCCTCTGAACACTACAGGATGTGCCTCTCCATCCAAAAACCTTGTAAAAAAGGTTAAGAACGATATTTCTAATTTGAAATATTTAAACTTACCATAAAGCAATGGAAATAAGAGCATAGGACCACCAGAATATGTCCAGAACTCACATTCAATCAAGTATAAATTAAAAAAAAATAAATTAAAAAATGCAGGGCCCCAGCAGCTGAGGACCTCCGGAGCCAGCCATGGCCATGCTGGGACCACTCTCCACACTTCCGGATGGGCCTCATGCATGAAAGAACTGGCAGAGGAACCCAGGCATGCGGGTCCCGGGGCTGAGGTCTCCAAGACTACTCGGATTGGGACTGGGCCTTCTCTGGAAGGAATGGGCCTTCCCAGACCCCCCATCTTCCAGTAGGTAGGCATCACACCCACCAGCTTCCGCCAGCGCCAGGTTGGTCCCATCAACAAAGATGCAGAGACTATAAAACCCAGCTCCCGGAAGAGGGATAATAAGACATCTTATTATCTTATTTTTCCTTTGGAGAACCTGGCAGGCTACCAAAAGTATCCTGCCCACACGGCAGAGTCTGGCAAACTTCCCGTGTCATACTCAGTATGCCAAATACCAGTAACAATGATGGGTCTCATTCTCCTAATCCTGAAAGAGCATTGAAATGGCCCTTTTAAAATCTCAGGGCTAGGAAGAAGGAGACGTTACTGGTGCCTGCTCGAGGAAATCGACGATCAACAGGATGATCGTGATCGTGATATTAAAAATTTTAATTTAATTATAATTAAAAATCCATTTGTGGATAAAATCTCTTAACTTGCATCAGGATCAAGCTGTCTTAAAATAAAGAGAATTTATAGAGAGAGCTGAGGGGGGGGGGCGCACATAGCCTTCCCAGAGCCTGATATTTCTACTTTCCTCAGGAGTCATTTTTATGAGGAGCATGTAGGGTTAAAAGCAAAGCAAACATTTATTTAAGAGGCTAGAGGAACAAATCCCTGATGGGGGAGGGGAGCTTTTGAAGTGAAGCGTTTATTTGAGATGGGGAAACAGGCAGAGCAGAAGGGTTCAGAACAGAAACAGGGGAACAGAAGGCCTCCCCACCCCCAAGAAGGGACCCTGGGGTTGCTGACTTTGCTTCTCCTCTTTTTAATGCTTCTGAACTTCCCTCCCTTCCTCTTTCCTCCCATTCTCTTCCCCAAATGAAAGGAGGCTTCCTGGGGTCTAAGATTCTGACCCATATTTGGTCACTTCCAGTGTTTTTTTTTGTTTTGTTTTGTTTTTAATTTTTTACTAATGAATCACCGTGAGGTCTAGTTACAGACTTACAAACTTCCGTGCTTGTGTTTCAGTCATACAATGATCGAGTACCCATTCCTCCACCAGTGCCCATTTTCCACCACCAACGTTTCCATCATCCTTCCCACCACCCCCACCCTGTCCCCTCCACCCTACCCCGCCTCTGTGGCAGGGCATTCCCGTTTGCTCTCTCTCACCTTTTGGGTGTTGTGGTTTGCAATCCAGGTATCAAGTGGCCATCATGTTTGGTCTAGAGTCTACTTTGGCCACTTCCAGTGGAAACTAGAAACTGTGGGTGTGATTTTTTAATAGGTGGAAGCAATTTTTGATATATTAAAGTATTATACTGATTGTCTAATGAGCCAGCGTTCTCTCAGCAGTCACTAAAGGCTGGACTGCATTTGCTCCCCCTAATTGAAACAAAGGAGCAGATTATACAGCGGGTTATAACACACTGGCAACGTTTTCTCACTAGTAGCAACTAGGACTTAGAGCCTGCCGGTCAGTTAGCATTTGCTTGTCTCTCAGTCTTATCTTGTGCTCTCTTGATTCATGTTCTCATGACCATACCCATTGGTTTTGCTATCTAAGTTACCTAATGTTGCTATTCCTCAGCTTATTATTATTATTATTATTATTATTATTATTATTATTTTGGGCTGGAGTGATAGCACAGTGGTAAGGCATTTGCCTTGTGCACAGCCAGCGCGGCTGAGCCGGGTTTGATTCCTCCTCCCCTCTCGGAGAGCCTGGCAAGCTACCGAGAGTATCTCGCCTGCACAGCAAAGCCTGGCAAGCTACCCGTGACGTATTAGATATGCCAAACACAGTAACAACAAGTCTCAAAATGGAGACATTACTGGGCCCACTCGAGCAAATCAATGAACAACAGAGGACAGTGCGACAGTGTGTTTATTATTTTACTACTCTTAAACCTTAAAGCCCTAACCATTACATAAAATTTCCTGCAAGCTATAGAATACCAAACCAATTGTGACTGATGCAAACATTTATATCTCACATAAGGAAGGAAGTTCCAGGGTTAGTTCAGTTGCTCAAAAATGTTATAAGGATTCAGACCCAGTTTCCTTTCATCTTTGTTATTCTACTTTTTAAACACGGAGGTAAAGTTTTTCTATGCTGTGGCAAGATGGCTCCAGCAATTATTGTATTTTCTTTGAAGACAAAAATGTGCTGAAGAATGTGGGTGTCACCTCCTAAGCATTTCTTGCCACGTGACTCTTGGAAGATGGGCGCTTTCTTAGTTCTCTTCGAGTGGTGAAGAGCCAATTTTGAGCTCATAAAAAAAAATACCCAACAAAACCCATAAAACAACAAAAAAAAACACCTTAAATGCAGCTTTCCTTCTTGTTTTCCCCCACTTTTTTTTTTTTATTGGTTTCCCATTCTCTTCTGTGTCAGTGATCAGCTGAGAAGTGCTTGGGAGTTATATGTTCAGAAACTTTTCTTGAGCAAAGCTGATTTTTTTTCTAACAGTCAGGATTATATCTGTTGTGGAGCATTCTATTATCAGGACAATCACAATTCACATAGACATTTCTCTAGTGATCGACACCAAGTTTTTATTTATTTATTTACTTATTTATTTTTTGTTGAGCCTTTATTTTCTATATCAATTTTAGAATAATAGTATCAGTTTTCTAAAATAACCCAAGCAGAAACTTGATCTGGATAATACTACTAAATGTATAGATTAATATAGAAAAACTGTTATTTTTATCATTGAGTCTTTGTCATAATATAGTACACTGTTCCATTTGAACCCTCTTTAAGATCTCTAAATATCATTTCCCATGTGGTTTTTTCATTCTTTGTTAGGTTAAGTTTCTAGTATTTTATAGATTTTGGTTCCTATGGTACATGATTTCCACTCATTTTTCCTGGTTGTTTACTGACAATAGATGAAACATTCAAGACTCTTCAGTTTTTTATTTGGCAATTCCATGATCCCTTTTATTATTTTTTCACATTCCATTTGTTGATTGTGTTATGTCAGCAATATGATTTACAAAATACATCTTATAGTCTACTTATCAGTATATTTATTTTTTTGCCTTTATCTGCCTTTCCTCTTAGCAAATAATCTTGTGAGACCAAAGATTTTGTTCAATTCCACCTATAGCTTGTGAAATAGTACCTTGTCACACATGTGTCCTCAAGAAACATTTGTGGGATGAGGCAATTACAATTGTTTAGATATATTCTCTTTATTAAACATCATGCTTAAGTTTAATTTTATTATTATTATTATTATACTTTTGGTGGGGAGTACACACAGTAGGGCACAGGGTCTACTCACAGTCCCTTGTTCTAGGGTCTATCTTGATGGTACTTTAGGAACTATCCACCAAAAACCCCAGCATACCCCCATCCCACACGCTCCCCCTACCTGTGGGGCAGGTGATTTCCAAATCACTCTTTCTCTCTACTTTGATTACATTCAATATTTTGACACCACACCCACGATTATTATTTGGGATTTTACCCCAACACTCAGATCTGCTGAAAAGGCAACAGTAGGCAATTTGTTTTCTATTGCTGGTTATGAATAACATATGATGTCACGTGTCTGCAGTCACTTAATCACTTAACTTCCCGTTAGTCGTCGATTTGCTCGAGCGGGCGCCAGTAACGTCTCCATTTGTCCCTGTCGCGTGCTAGTGTAGCCCAATAGCATCTCTTCGCTCCGGGAACATGGAGGGCCTCAAACCGATCGTTCATGATCTTGACAAAGAAGTCTGACCATCTGGTAGGTGGGCGGCCACGCGGTCTCTTGACATCCCGTGGAATCCAATCAGTAACAGCTCTAGTCCAACGGTCGTCTTTAAATCTCATTACGTGACCAGCCCATCTGATTTTCGACACCTTGGCAAATGAGACAGTGTCCCTGATCCTTGATCGTCGACGGATGTCAGAACTCCGGATTCGTTCTCTCATTTGAGTGAAATGTGATATTCCAAGCATAGCTCTTTCTATTCTTCTTTGGGAGACCTGAATGGCGTTCTCATCTTGTTTGCGTAGGGCCCAGGTCTCTGAGGCATATGTTAATGCAGGAAGAACAGTGGAATCAAAGAGATGTGCCCGGAGCCGGAGGTTCTTCGTCCTCTTAGCTATTTCTTCGACACTCTTGAAGGCGTTCCAAGCCGCTCTCTTCCTCCTGCGCAGCTCGGGTGCCAGGTCATTTGTCATGTTGACCTCTCGACCTAGGTACACATAGTTGTTGCATTCGGAGATGGTCGTTCCATTGAGAGCGAATGGGGCGTCAGGAACAAGGCTGTTTCTCATAAACATTGTCTTCGTAAGATTCAGCTGTAGTCCTACCTTTCCACACTCACGGTCAAAGTCGGCCAGCATTTGTGCTGCTTGGCTGATGTTTGGTGTTATTAAAACAATGTCATCAGCAAAGCGGAGGTGGTGTAGTTGCCGACCATCTATCTGCAGTAGTGGCCGTGAAATTTTGAAATTCTGAAATTTTACGATTAAATCTGGAAGGATTTCTTGCCAAAACTTGCTGGGTTCTGAGATTTGTTCCTGAGTCTCTGGAGTCATGTCTATTAAGCAGCTTGATCAGGAGCCAGAGAGGTCATTCGTAGGAGACAACTCGGGGTCTCATTGGGATGGGGAGGAAAGAGCCTGCTCCACCCCCATCCTGTGAGGCCCCATGTATCTCTTCACTGAGGGCCCAAACCTGACTATCCAATGGCCTCTAGAAGATGGCGGCCATTGAGCTGCCAGGGGGAACAGGCCAAGGCACAAAACCTATTCCCACCTAGAGTGGCCCATCGCCGGTAACCTACTGCAGGGATTTTGACGCATTTCTGCCAAAAGCCGTTGGGTTCTGAGATTTGTTTCTGAGTCTCTGAGATGATGGCCATTAAGCAGCTTGATGAGGTGCCAGAGAGGCCGTCTGTGGGCGGTGACTCAGGGTCTCGTTGGGATGGGGAGGAAAGGGCCGGCTCCACCACCATCCCGTGAGGTCCTGTGTATCTCGTCACTGTGGGCCCAAACCTCACTATCCAATGGCCTCTGGAAGATGACAGCCACCGAGCCACCTAGAGGGAGCAGGCAGAGAGACAGCACCCTTTCCCCGGAGACAGTAACCTACTGCATGTTCTGGACCCATTTCTGCCAAAAGCTGCTGGGTTTTGAGATTGGTTTTTGAGTCTCTGGGATCATGGCCATTAAGTAGCTTGATGAGGAGCCAGAGAGGACATTCATGGGCAGCAACTCGGGGTCTCATTGGGACAGGGACAAATGGGTCAGGTCCACCCCTATCCCATGAGGCCCCACGTGTCTCGTCACTGCTGGCCAAAACCTGACTGTCCAGTGACCTCTGGAGGATGATGGCCACCAGGTCGCCAGGGGGAACAGGCCAAGGCACAAAACCTATTCTCACCTGGGGTGGCCTGGCACCAGTAGCCTACTGTAGGGGCTGGACGCATTTCTGCCAAAAGCTGTTGGGTTTCGAGATTCGTTTCTGAGTCTCTGGGATCATGGCCATTAAGCAGTTCAATCAGGAACCAGAGAGGCCATGCCTCCAATTATATAGCTGAGCCAGAGGTGGTTTGTGGGTATGTCTCCCTCATACCTAACTGTTGGCCGTTTACTTTCTTGGTAAACTTTGTCCCAAGTCTTTGAGTCTTTGGGGTCTGGCCAAAGGCACACCAGCAATTTTGGGGTATCTGGAAGTCTGAAGGCGCCATGAGGCTGCTCATGCACTCACCTCACTGGTACAGATTGACCTGCTGGCAGCATCATACCCTCTTCCAGTATTATTTTTAAATCAGTTTTTAAAAGAAAAATGATGACCAAATGAAATATGTAGGGTTAATATAAACCATACATGAATATTTATAAGGACGTTTATATAATATGGTTATAAAAATGGAAATAGTGGCAACCTTAAAATGGGTTCTTTATGATGTCATGCAAATTTTAGACTTTATCTGAGAAAGGAGGGGTGAAGAGATGCACACACACACACACACACACACACATGCACACACACACAGAGGAAACCAATTTTAGCTCATTTATATTTTTGTAAGTGACCCGTGATGTATTCAAAAGCTACCCGTGATGTATTCAATATGCCAGACACAGAAGCAAATCTCACAATGGAGACATTATTGGGCCTGCTCGAGCAAATCTATGAACAATGGGAGGACAGTGCTACTGTGCAGTGCTTATGTTTTTGTACTTGGAAATGAGAAGATTAATCAGATAGAAACTAAAAACAAACAAACATGATAGCAGCTTGGTACTTTATTAGTGAGTGTAAAATACTACAATTCTTTGTGTTTGTTTTTTTGGACACACATAGTGATGCTCAGCAGTTAGTCCTGGTTCAGTACACTCTGCAATTACTCCTGTCAGACCTAGGGGACCCTAGGGAAGCTGGGAATTAAATCTGGGTCAGCCACATGCAAAGCAAGGGCCCTACGCACTGTGCTATTCCCATGAGAGCCCAGATTTCTGCAGTGTGTAAGTGGTGGCAAAGTCTGCAAGTTGATTCCTCGCATCCACCCTTTCCATTTTTAACAGTTACAGAACTATCAAATGTTGGCTGAAAACTTGGCAGCTACCCCTAAAGACTTTTTGCCTGTTGCCATCATTTGGCCATAAGACTAAGGTGATTGGTGCCTCTGCTGAACAACATCCTTACATGGGAGATAGCAATCGAGCATTTTCCCTTTTCGCCTTTCTATTGGACAGAATGAGGACATGACAGCTGAAGGAAAAGAGACATCGTCAACAGGACATAATGTAGAACTCACATGATAAGGATGCAGTGTAAGAGGGTAGAAGGAACTGGGTAATGATAAGCATTGAGTCCCGTCTAGCCAAGGTTAGTCTCTGCTTATATACTACAAAGGTGTGTGCTTTGTGGAGCCTCTCAAGCAGGGTACTCCCCATGACACTCAGCCAGTGAGGCTAGATGCTCAGGCCCAGCGCTGCTGGGGTCCACCAGGGCAATACAAGACAGTTGTTCATGCACCCTAAGGGCAGTGATCCCAGCAGTGCTTGAGATGAAACTCAGAAACACTCCTCATGCATGGCATGAGCCTCTGACCAGAAAAATGTGATTTTTGACTCTAAAGTTGATTATTTTTAGTCAAAAAGACCAAACAATTATACCACCAGTACTACCACCACCATCATCCAAGAGACCTGATTTGAAGAGATGCAGGTCAAAGAGAGATCTGTTCATATTTTATACTTATATTTGTCTCTTAAGGGAAATAAACAGAACGGTTTATTTCTTTTCTCTCAGACATCTTCTTATTGGAAAAATAGGTAAAGGTAAGGTAAAGGCCCTCCCGTTGATCATTGATTTGCTCCAGCGGGCCCAGTAACGTCTCCATTGGGGACTTTGTTGTTACTGTGTCTGGCATATCGAATACTCTCGGTAGCTTGCCGGGCTCTCCGAGAGGGGCGGAGGAATCGAACTCGGGTCGGCCATGTTGGCCGCTTGTAAGGCGAACACCCTACCGCTGTGCTATCGCTCCAGCCCATTGGAAAAATAAGCGCACTTAATCTATTTTCTATCTGGGAGGGGTTCTTTGCAACTTGACAGGCAATTACAGGGTAGGCCCCTGTCCCTGACATTAGCTTGATTTGTTCTCACTGTTTTCCAGTGTAAGATATTTACTATACGCAAGCTCTTCTTTCTAACATCAGCATAAATTGCGTTTGTTAACAGGACAAATAGGTTGATTCATGTCATATGGCTGCCTGTAAATGATGCAAATGCTGCATAAATGCCACATAAAGGTTAAAGTATTTTAAATAAGCTGCAGTTAACACTTCAGTGATGATTCTGTGTAACTGTAGATGTGATAACAGTGATACAATCTCGGCCATTATTGTTATAAATGCATCTTTAATCTATGTATATTAAAAACACTATATTGCATTATAAAGATGGAATTATTATGCCACATTTAAAAGACTAAATACTAAAAAAGCAATCTTTCCAGCATTTAAATGTCAAAAACATTTTAAATATTTATGGAAATAGAACCCCATAATATTCTTTCTTTCAAATTGAATATTATTCTAAGATGTGGTATTTAAAGAAGCTTCAAGTTGAACTCCTCTGGTGTTCGAGGGGCCAAGTGACCCAAAGTTCTATCTGGATGTGTTTCCTCCAGACAGACCTGGAGATTATTTGGTCTACAGGATCTGTGAAATGCTATGTTTGGCCCTTGTCCTTGATGGAACAAATTCATATGCTTCTCATAGACTGCTATTGTTTGGCTCACAAATGATGCTACAAATATCAAAATGGCACTTGGCAGAGTTCTCTCTTCTGCTCTGTGGAATCAGGGAATTTTCCTGGCAGGAAAGTAGGAAAGCAGTTAAGCAAAAGCCTCTATAGTTCTGTGTCCTCATTTAAGTTAGGAGTAACTGCAGCTCAGAGAGGAAGTTATCCTTTTTTGGATTATGCCACGTTCTTTCTTTTACTGTAAAGCATTGAAAATCTTTATAGAGTGTTTGGTTGGTTTTAGAAGGTCTGTAGTGTTAAAGTACCTTTTGTGTTACTCTGTTTGTTGGATCTAGGATAGAGCTTGCAGGAGGAGGGATAGAAAAGGGACATGAATGGAGGGAAAGTACTGATGAGAATAAGCTGATAAGAAAAATTCTTTTTTTCCTTCTTTCCTTCCTTCCTTCCATCAAATTATATTTTTCAAATTTTTAAAAAAATCTAAGTCAATATAGTAGGAGAACATAGAACGGATTTAATTAGCTTACCAATGAGAAAATGAACTAGATAGGTTAGACTTTAGTCAAATTAATAAAAAATGGTAGGTAAAAACTATAAAATTAGATATGCAACTATTCATATGCTATAGTACTCAACCTTTGGGTTCTCTTTTCAGTGAATAGAAAATAATTCACAAGTGATTAATCTTCTCCAAATTGTCACCTACCTTTACAGATACCTGGTCCTTCCTCAATAACAACTAGTTACACAACCCTGGGAATAGAACCAACACTGCTGGCATGCAAGACAGGGGCTCACCTCTTTGTATGATTGTCCCCAATTTATTTCTTGAGATGTTTGCTCTACTTCACAGCTCACCATGGTTTTCGAGATGAGGAGAGTAGCAGCTCTCTGTCCTTTAGTACTACGTTTTCAGGGTTTAGTCTGTTCCACTCATCTGATGGAATGATTGGAGCTCTTGGAAAGCCGATGACATTTGCTGTTATTTGACAGTCCCATAGAACAGAGAACTGGCTTGCTACTTGAGCCAGTAGTGTTCATGAACTTTGCATTTAATGATCCAGGTGTTGATTATGTTATTTACTTATTTATTTTTGATTTGGGGCCTCATCCAGCGCTACCCAGGGCTTACTCCTGGCTGTGCGCCCCTGGACAGGAATCACCCCCTCACAGGTTCGGTGGATTATACGAGATACCAGGAATCAAACCCCAGTTGGCCCGCGTGCAAGGCAAGTGCCCTACCGGCTGCATATCGCTGGGGCTCCTCACGTTTCTGATTTTAAACACATTTGTTGCCTCTACATATGTAAAGCATTTCAAAATTCACAAACCTGCTGTTCTGTTCATCAGACACTCTCCGGTCTTTGCCATTTCCACCTCCTTAGAGAGACCCCTTTTCCTTTCCAAAATAAAGAATAGATGTTCTGTTTTGTTTGGCCACAATTACATGACAAAGCTTTCAAACTATCTTCTGTGACAGATTCCCATTTTCAGCCAGTAATTTTTTTTATTTTACTGCGGTGTATTCTTTCCTGAACAAACAAATGAAGGGCATGAACTGAACGTTTTGGTAACAGTTTCAAGGGTTTCCTTATTGCTTTTCCCAGTTCAGCCAACTTCACCCAGAAATCTCTCTGAAGCAAGTGAGAGAAAGGTGAATTTATCTTTGTTGTGTAGGTGTATAATGTTTAAGATATTGGAACTGACAATGAATAGTATTTAAAACACGTAATTCAGCAGACACTTATTTTCTAGGAGGAGTTTTGTATCTAGGATTAATAAATTTTAGAAAATGTAAAAATTCCTTTTCAACAGCTGGAAATGATTGGTAGCTCATACTGATAGCTTTTAAATTTAATATTTTAGTGTTGACACTCAAAACTCTAAATCAATGTTTTTAAGATATTAATCTGAATAATATAATAATAACAGAACTGGCAGAGGAACCCAGGTGTGTGGGACCCGGGGCTGAGATCTCCAAGCCTGCACGGTTTGGGACTGGACCTGTCAGTAGCTAGACAGTTACACCCTCCAACTGCCGTGTAACCCCAACAACGGCCAGGATCCAGAGATTATCACAACAAGCTCCTGGGAGCGCGCTGCTGCATTTGTGGCCGCGCAACTATTTATTTACTTTTCTTTAAGTTTTCAGGGTACCTTAAATATCCTTAAATATCCAACCTGCACGGCAGAGCCTGGCAAGCTATCTGTAGTCTATGCCAAATAGACAAAATTGATATGCCAAATCCAGTAATAAATGGATCTCATTTCCCTAACCCTGAATATGCAGAGTCGAGAAGGATATGGAAGGAGAGGCTGATAAAACACCAAGGCAGACATAGGCTGCCAAAACGCAGAAAAACAAAAATGATTGTCTGTACTTTTAATGCTCATACGCTGGCATCTGCTGCATCCATTGAAGACCTTATGGTACAAGCACGAAAGATCAAATATGACATCATTGGTCTGACCGAAACGAGAAGACATCAATCCCATCATGCTGTTTTCGACACTGGAGAAGAACTGTTCCTTGGAACATGTGATAAAAGAGGCGTCGGTGGTGTCGGTATCCTTGTCAACACAAACTTAGTCACGAGCATTGATTCATTTGAATGCCTAACAACCCAAATCGGACGATTACACTTGAATAAATGTGGCTCACTACCGGCAGTTTCTATCTTTGTTGTCTATGCACCAACATCCAGTTATGGTGAAAGAGAAACTGAGAAATTCTACATGGAGCTGGAGAAGCTCTATAAAGAAGATCACACCTTCTACAAGATCATTGTCGGTGATTTTAATGCCAAGATAGGACCAAGAAGATCAGTCGATGAACTCCACATCGGAACCCATGGCCTGCAATGGAACGAACAGGGTGACAGACTGTCTGAGTTCATCATGTCAACCAAAACCTTCCATGGTAACTCACAATTCCAAAAGGCTGAATCTAAATGTTGGACATAGGAGTCTCCCGATGGACGGTTCCACAATGAAATAGACCACATCATATTCAATCGGCGGTTTTGCCTAACCGATGTTGCTGTTGTCCCAAAATTCCAAACGGGATCAGACCACTGTCTTCTTCGTGCAAAATTCTACCTCACAGAACGAGGAGAAAAGAATGCAAGGTTTAAGAAGAGGACTCCCAGAACAACCACCAATTGGGAGCTCTTTGGCTCTATTGCGGCAACATGGGAAGATGCCGTCATTGACAACATTGATGAGGAATACAATCGAATGATTCAGCACCTCCATGATTGTGCAAGGAATGCCAAGAGAGAGATAACCACAAAAAACCGTCTTTCTTCGAACACTCTTGAACTTATTCGCCAACGTGGCTTGGCACGTGCCTCAGGCAACCACAAGCGAACGTCCGAACTGGCAAAACAGTGCAGAGAAGCCATCAAGGATGACCTCAAAAACAGGAGAGCAGCAGTACTGGTAGATGCAGCAGAAGCTGGGAAAAACATTCGTAATGCCCGCCTGTCCTTCACCAACTACAAAACCAAGATGACTGCCCTCCGACATCATGATGGATCTATCACATCTTCCAGAAGGGCAATGGAGAAGATTATTCATGACTTCTACTCAGATCTCTTTAATAGCCACATCCACTTGCCCACATACCACATATCACATGATGGATATGTCGTTCCCAATGTTCTCCCTTCCGAAATCCAACATGCCATCTCGTCGGTAAAGAAACAAAGAGCACCTGGCCCAGACAAGATCAGACCTGAACACCTGAAGAACTTACCATCAGTACTCATCAATACATTGGCTCGACTCTTCACACGCTACCTGTCTGAATGCAAGGTTCCATCCCAATGGAAAACCAGCAGGATTGTACTACTATACAAGAAAGGAGACATCCATGACATTGGCAACTATCGCCCAATCTGCCTATTGTCTGTCATCTACAAACTATTCACTCGAGTCATCCTGAATAGGATTAGCAGAACACTAGATGAAGGACAACCATGTGAACAAGCTGGATTCCGAAAAGGATTCAGTACCATCGACCATATCCACACAATAACCAAGCTCATTGAGGTATCTTGGGAGTTCAAGATGCCGCTCTGTCTAACGTTCATTGATTTAAAGAAGGCCTTTGATTCTGTTGAGACGGAAGCGGTCATGGAAGCCCTAGCCAATCAGGGCGTACAAACTCAATACATCAGGATCCTTCGTGAGCTCTATTGCGGATTCACTACCAAGATCTCACCATTCTACAAAGAAGTAATCATCCATATCAAGAGAGGGGTTCGGCAGGGTGATACCATTTCACCAAAACTCTTCAGTGCCACCCTCAAGAACATCATGCGACTACTGGAATGGGAAAACATGGGAGTGAAGATAGATGGTCGGCAACTACACCACCTCCGCTTTGCTGATGACATCGTTCTAATAACACCAAACATCAACCAAGCGGCACAAATGCTGAACGACTTTGACCGTGAATGTGGAAAGGTCAGACTACAGCTGAATCTTACGAAGACAATGTTTATGAGAAACAGCCTTGTTCCTGACGCTCCATTCACTCTCAACGGAACCACCATCTCCAAATGCAACAGTTATATATACCTAGGTCGAGAAATCAACATGATGAATGACCTGGCACCTGAGTTGCGCAGGAGGAAGAGAGCAGCTTGGAATGCCTTCAAGAGCATTGAAGAAATAACTAAAAGGACAAAGAACCTCCAGCCACGAGCACATCTCTTTGATTCCACTATTCTTCCTGCATTAACATATGCCTCAGAGACCTGGACCCTACGAAAACAGGATGAGAACGCTATTCGGGTCTCTCAAAGAGGAATCGAAAGAACTATGCTTGGAATATCACGATTCACTCAAATGAGAGATAGAATCCGGAGTTCTGATCTTCGTCAACGCTCAAGAATCAGGGACGCTGTCTCATTTGCCAAGACATCAAAAATCAGATGGGCTGGACATGTAATGAGGTTTACAGACAACCGCTGGACTAGAGCCATTACTGATTGGATTCCACTAGACATCAAAAGATCACGTGGACGCCCACCTATAAGATGGTCAGACTTCTTCGTCAAGACCCTAAATGATTGGTTTGAGGCTCTACATGTTCCTAAAATGAACAGATACCATTGGGCTACGCTAGCACGCAACCGGGATGAATAGAGACGTTACTGGCACCCGCTCGAATAAATCGATGAATAACGGGGATTAAGTGATTAAGTGATTAATCTTGTGAAGCATATTGGTTTGAACTCTCATTAGTGAGAATACAGTGCCTTTATAATAAATCAAAGATAAAATTTTCCTGTTTTATTCACACTATTTGCTTTCTTTTTTATTGATTGATTAATTCCAGGTTAAACAAAACCTACGTCGTAGGTAAATGTATTTGGCAAATATTTAAAGTAGGATCTACATGATTTTGGTGCTTCTTTCATGAAATTTGCCAATGGAAATTTTAGCATTTTGTTTTTAATTTACCCTTATGTAATGCGATAGCACAGCGGGTAGGGTGTTCGCCTTACACGCGGCCAACATGGCCGACCCGAGTTCGATTCCTCCGCCCCTCTCGGAGAGCCCGGCAAGCTACCGAGAGTATTCGATATGCCAGACACAGTAACAACAAAGTCTCCAATGGAGACGTTACTGGGCCCGCTCGAACAAATCGACGATCAACGGGAGGGCCTTTACCTTATGTAATGCAAAAAATTTTAAAATAAGAGTTTTTCATGAAAAACTCAGAATCTAGATACAATTAAGTAGTATTTTAGAGGGTATTTTATTAAGTAGCATTTTAGAGGATGTTGTATTTAATGTACACCAAACAATTCCAAAAATAGTAGCACTGTAGCACTGTCTTCCCATTGTTCATCAATTTGCTCTAGCGGGCACTAGTAACATCTCCATTGTGAGACTTGTTGTTGTTTCTGGCACATCAAATACGCCATGGGGAACTTACCAGGCTCTACCATGCGGGCAAGACACTCTCGGTAGGTTGCCGGGCTCTCCAACAGGGACAGAGAAATCAAACCGGGGTTGGCCACATGCAAGGCAAATGCCCTATCCGCTGTGCTATAGTTCCCCAAATAGCAAAAGACATAAATTCTTTTTATGTTCACCTACTCAGTGTTAGATGAATATGTTCTTTATATTTGCAGGCATATTTTAAATAGACAATCTATTTAAGTATATTTAAATAACACTCAAATTTATTCAAATAATCAAAAATTTACATAGTTAAATATTTAAGTATTAAATCAAATATTGGATCATTGATAAAATTAAATAAATTATAATTTATTTATATTTTATAATTTATAAATGATTCATAAACATAATGATATAATTATGAATAATCATATAATGATATAATCATATACAATAATTATTACAGAGTTATATTATATATAAATAATTATATAATGCATAATTATAAATGTATAGATTATAATTATAAATGTAAATTATTCATTTATTAATAAATAAAAATTAAAAATTAAATAAAATTAAACATTGAAACATTCAAATATTTAATATTTAAAGAATATCCATTTAAATAATATTTAAATATTTGCTGATTAATATTTACTGGTTATTAATATTTAGACAAATATTTAAATAATATTTTAAAAGATAATCTATTAAAAACATCCTAGGAATTATTTTAAAACATAAATGAATGGATTTTGTTGAGTCTGATCTTTCAGAGGTCCCCAAGTTCACCTTCAAGTTCAATAACACATCAGAAGGACTCAAAGATCTTAAAAGAAATTTTTACATACATGGTTAGTTATTATAATAATAGGATAAAAGGATTAAAATCAGGAAAGAAAAAAGTTGCATGGGGCATAGTCCAGGAGAACCAAGCACAAGCTTCAAATTATCTTCTCCTAATGGGGTCATGCAACTAGTGCTTAATTCTCCAGCAATGATTTGTGGCAATATATGTAAGCCACTGTCAGTCAGGGAGGTTTTCTTGAGTCTTAAAAGGCCGTCCCGTTGATCATCGATTTGCTCGAGCGGGCCCAGTAACGTCTCCATTGGAGACTTTGTTGTTACTGTGTCTGGCATATCGAATACTCTCGGCAGCTTGCCGGGCTCTCCGAGAGGGGCGGAGGAATCGAACTCGGGTCGGCCATGTTGGCCGCTTGTAAGGCGAACGCCCTACCGCTATGCTATCGCTCCAGCCCTTAATATATAGAATTTTCACTGAGGATCGGTCTTGTAGGAATAGTGCATCTCTGTGGCTGATTTTAGTTGTTCTGTCTCCTACAATCCCAGAAGTCAAACTGAAGTGATCTTTACTGGGGTCAGTCATGTATGTACTGAAAACCTGTGTGACTCACCTTAACTACTAAGTCTCTAGTTTCTGGAGCGATCAGACTGATGCTGTTGTGACCCAGAGCCTCAAACGAACAAAAACAGGGATTTAGCATAACTTTTAGCTAACGTTAGTTTAAACTTTCGGCATTGCTCAGGTTGTTAGGTACTCAAATACACTCTTATCGGGCAGGATATTCTAAGGATTTGGAGGTTATCTCCCAGAAGACAGTCAAGGGTCAGTTCTTTCTTTGGAATGTGAGGGATTTGAACATCCCAGAGTCTGATGAGTTGACCTTGCTTCACATATTTACAATATTTAGGGCTGGAACGATAGCACAGCGGATAGGGCATTTGCCTTGCACGCGACTGACCAGGGTGACCGGGGTTCAATTCCTCCGCCCCTCTCGGAGAACCCAGCAAGCTACTGAGAGTATCCCGCCCAGTATGCCAGAGCCTGGCAAGCTAACCATGGTGTATTCGATACGCCAAAAACAGTAACAACAAGTCTCACAATGGAGACGTTACTGGGCCCACTCCAGCAAATCCATGAACAATGGGAGGATAGTGCTACAGTCATTCAACAGTGTGCATCTGGATGTCACAATTTGCATTAATTACATTGTTAAGTTATTGGTTGTGAGGTCTCCTAGGAGATAGTGTGGTGATTGGTCATCTAGGGGTTCTTAATGAAAATAGGTACGTACTAAAGACTGAGGACGAAGTCAAAGTTGAAGAATAGATTCAAAGACTGAGGAGGAATACAGATTTTTATAGATTTTAAAAATAGAAACAGTTTCCCTCCTCCTCAATCCCAAGCACACCTCCTCAAGAATTATTTAAATAAGTTTTAAAAACTTGTATCAAGGACTTACAAACATACACTCTTGCAGGTAAATCAAGCATTTCTCTTTTGAACACCTTTTATGTACATGAACTCATGTATATGCCTCTCAAACATCAATCTAGGAAGACCAGATAAATCTAATTTTTATGTCAACTCAGTTACTTCATCAACTGGGTTACTTCATCAACTCTTAGAGATCCTAAGGGAGTTTATGTACAAAAGGAAAGGAAAGCAAAGGCCAAATGAAAGCAAACTAAAGTAAAAAATTCTTTTCACTTAACCAGGTCTTTGGTGATAAACTCTGGTAACTTGGGAAGAATTATTCATTATGATCATAATGATCACATAATTCATTCAGCTAATTTTTGTTGAGTGATAACTATGTATTAAACTTTATCATATATGATTAAGATATAGCAAAAACTAAAGGTAAAGGTAAAGGCCCTCCCGTTGTTCATCGATTTGCTCGAGCGGGCCCAGTAATGTCTCCATTGGAGACTTTGTTGTTACTGTGTTTGGCATATCGAATACGTCACGGGGAGCTTGCCAGGCTCTGCCGTGCGGGCGAGATACTCTCTGTAGCTTGCCGGGCTCTCCGAGAGGGGCGGAGGAATCGAACTGGGGTCGGCCTTGTTGGCTGCGTGCAAGGCAAACGCCCTACCGCTGTGCTATCGCTCCTCCGCTGTACAAATAAGGAGACTGATTTTATTATAATTTTACTGAGGATGTTGCAATGAGAAAAGTATCCAGATGTGAAGATTAGCATTCCAGTAAAGGTAGTTTTCCTTAAATGTTATAGAGAGAGGAAAATAAGTCATAGATGGGGTGATTCAAGCTTTTTTAGCAAGGGAAAACCAATCAGTTATCTGAATAAGAAATGTTTTCCTTTTTGGTTAGTTTTATTTATCTATTTGTCTTTTCCAGTGACGTTAGTTTCAGGAAATGTCTAATTCTAATCTCAGCTAATGGGTCAGGAAATAGGAAAGGGAAGTTGGAGTTTCTGAGTTTGGCTTTGTCAGTAGGTCAAAAGGGTGTGAATTAAAACACAAATGGATTTTAGGTGAGTTTATCAATGAATGTAACTGAGGACTTGAGTTCTGATGACTGAAGCCTGAAAAACAGCCTTCGGATTGCTGTGAGAGAACTCTTCCAAAATCTGGGTCCTGATGTAGAGATTGCAGACTTTGTGCATAGGTGGGTGGGTGGGGGGTTCTATCAAATGTGCTAGGAATTCTACAAAATGAGAACTGTTTGACAGTTTGTCTTCTGACACAGTATTATTTGTGCATTGAGTTAGATGATCCTCCCCTTTAGTTGCTTTTGGAAGGTTTGGGAGCACTGGGAGTTCAGCTGCTACTGGCTGGTTGATCTCCAAGGCTGATGAATCGCAGCCTGTGAGACCGTGGCGCTCTTTTCTTCCAACGCAGAGCCAGCAGCTTTGTGTGCAGCCTCTTCACGGGCTCAGACATTTACACAGAAAATGCTGGACTTTACTAAGTTCACTGGCGCAAGCCTATGTGCTTTTCTTAACAGGGGAACAGTCTGGCCTTATTAGATGGAGCAAATGAAATCTTTTGCCTTTCCAGAAATGACATTTGAGTGGTGGAAGACAGGTAAACAAAAAATATTTATGAATATTATATGTTGGATGGTTAAGTGTTTTGGAGAAAACTAGAATTAGAATGTGACATTTTTCTTGACAATGTGTGATTAGGAAAGAGTTTTTTTCCCCAGAAGATGACATTTAAGGAGTTATTTGAAAAAGCAAGGGATGAGATCTGGGGAAGAGCAATATAGGCAGCCAGAGTGGAGAGAATAGAACCCCTGGCCAGAGCATGGTTTTCCCAAGAAGCCTGATACCAACAGGTGAGAATGGGAGAAGGTTGGAGAAGAGGTGGGAGACAAAATCACATACAATTTGTGAGAAATGGACATTTTTCAAATAAGATTTCTATAATCTCCCAAACCATGCGTTAAGGGCTTCGATGAGGCAAAACCACTCCCAAGACAACCAGTAACAATAAGCTAGTGACTCTTATGTAGAGGAGGCCTGTTTGTATTCTGATTTTCTTTCTGTGAGGTACTGGATCCAGGTAACACCCTGAAATTGGACAAATGCCACGTTAACTTCGATTCTCCTTCCTGTGAAAGAAGAGAGGAGAAGTGGGGGCAGGTAACCCTTCTTACTTTTCATTTCTCTTTAGTTTGATACACCTGGAGAAATAATTGTTCACACTTACTGATAATTGATAATGTGTTTTAAACCATTTGCATTTACATTTGAACCTGTTTTAAACCATTTACATTTATGAACTAACTAGATTCTTGAAGTTACCCTCTGAAATCGTACTACTAATCTTTTTTAAATTTTTGATTTTTTATTATTATTTTTATTTATTTTAATTTATTTTTCTTTTTGGGTCACACCTGGTGGTGCTCAGGGGTTACTCCTGGCTCTGCACTCAGGAATTACTCCTGGCGGTGCTCAGGGGACCATATGGGATGCTGGGAATCGAACCCGGGTCGGCTGCGTGCAAGGCAAACGCCCTATCTGCTGTGCTATCACTCCAGCCCCCAATTTTTTTTTTAAATGTAAGAGTACTGCTATTTGTTCAGCCATTGATTAAGCTGATTGAATCAGGCATGAACTCCACATTACTTTTTAGAATATTTTAAAAAAACTTTAATTGAATATCCATGAAATAGACCATTGCAAAACTGTTCATAATTGGGTTTCAGTCATACAAAGATCCAGCACCCGCCCCTCCATCACTGTACATTTCCCACCACGAACCTCCAGCCCTCCCTCCACCCCCTCCCCCTGCAGCCTTCCTCTTTGGGAGGCACTTTCCTTTTGGCTTTCTCTCTCCTTTTCCTTTGTACGTAACGGTTTGCAATACAGGTGCTAAGAGGTCATGGTCTTTGTTTAGGACATTCAGTATTTTTATTCGATGGTAAGTCTGGAGAAGTGTTTCAATTGGGTGACCACTTTGGGGTGTGGATGTGACTGCTGAGGCTTCTGGAAGTAAAGGGAGGTGAGGGGTGGGGAGGTAACTCATCTTGACCCCGAGAAAGCCTGGAGATTTCAGTTACAAAAACCTCATACCTGAAATTTTAGCAGATTATATCTTGGTGAGGTCTGTCCTGAGATGGTGAAGTCAGACCCGGGGTCTGGCAGCGATTTTGGATTGTGGAAGCAAGCGGCTACCAGGATCTCTGCTTGGCCAGGCACCAGGCCAACCCCCGCCTCCTCTCTGATTTACCTCGTCTGTTCAACCATGCTCGGGTTCGAGATTAACTGCAGCTTTTGACCTCTTTCGAGATTTATTTATGGGTCTCTGAAATAAGGCCAATAAATGAGCTTGGATAGCTGAGCCAGAGTGACTCCCACATATCTAACTTTTGGCCATTTAATTTTTTGGTAAACTTGGCCCCCAGTTGTTGGGGTCTGGCCAAAGGCACAGCGGCAGTTTGGGGGTATCAGGAAACCTAAAATCACCATCAGGCTGTTGATGCACTCATCCCGCAGGTACATGTTGACCTGCTGGCAGCACCATATCCCCACTATTATTAATTTTGCTCTTTAGCACAGAAACTGAACTCACAAGAAACTTTGTTGATAGCTGCAAAGGGGTAGGAGGAAGGCTTTGGAGGTGTTGGAAATGTTCTGCATCTTGTCTGAGGAGGTGGGTAGCACATTCGCTCATCAAAACACACGGAACTGCACTTATAATGTGTGCATTTTATTCTATGTAAATTTTACCTTAATAAAGTCATTATTTAAAAAAGCAAGAGAGAAACACGCCCAAACTTAAAGAACAAGAGATAAGTCTTGTGTTTATCAGGGGCAGGGGAGGTTTGAGGGGGAAATGGAAGACAGTAGCCAAAAGAGTTTTATGTGTCATACAATGACGCGAGTTAAGACCTACTATGCGACATGTAGGAAACTTGTTGGAAAATAAGTGTTGAGGTCTCGTTAAAAGGAGAAATTTACCTTTTCTTTCTTGTTCTCTTCCGGCTTTTTGTTCACCGTATCTCTAAAAAAAGGTTGAGTGTTAGCTGAACCTACTGTGACATTTTCCAGCATGTGCAAATCAAGCTGTGGTGGGAGTCAATTATTACTCAATGAAACTAAAGAAAGAGAAATCAGGTACATGGCCTAAGGTCCTCCAGTAGTCTGGTGGGAACTTAAATGCAATATGTACTTTCTACAGTTCTAGCCAGCAGTATGGTAACTGAGGCTGTGAAAAATCGGTGGTATATAACGTGTCCATCCACTTTAGATCAAATAACGTTGACTATGAAATTTCACTGATGTTTCTAGAGAAGCTTATGAATCACATTAAGGTAGAATTTAATCTCCTTTGCCTGTCTCATTTTTGGCTTCAGTGTCTGACAGGTCACTGCATGGTTTTATAGTGAACACCAGGTGGCAGTATGACATAATTTAACACATCCACCCCTAGTATTTAAACAAAACAAAACAAAAACGCCCTCTGCTGGAAGAATTTTGCTCTCCTTCCATTCTCATACATTGTTTTCCAAAACAATATCTTTAACTTGAATACTAGATTCCTTGATCTTCATAGACTATCAAGAATATTTCCTGGGTAAGTGAAGAGTTAGTCAAAGGGTTAAGACACTTTCCTTGAACACTGGCTAACCCAGGTTTGATCCCTGGCACCACATATGGTCCCCTGAGCACAGCCAGGAGTCCCTGAGCTCAGAGCTAGAAGTAAGCCCTGAGCATTGAAGTTCCCCAAGCATTCCACTTACCCCAGCCGCTGTAAAAAAAAAATCACTGGGGGTTTTAAGCGCAAAACTTGCACGCAGCGAACTGGGTTTGATACCCTATACTGCCAGGGTATCAAAACAACAACAAAAACCGATTTAACACCGCCTCCTCTTGTCACCCCAGCTAGAGTCTGGTGAATCTTTCTCAGAGTCTCAGTTCATCCAGGGTTGCTTCTCGGCAGCTGTTGCAAGATCTGAGCTCTTAGTAAAGTCCACTTTCCACATTTACGCCAGAAGCTTATTGGCAAAACACATCCGACTGTTGGGGGAATACAGCTTCCATTTTCTAACAGCTGCATCTGGTACACCAATATTGTCATCATGCATCCCAGTGACTGACTGGAGGCCTCCTCACGTCCCCTTATGGTGATGGGTGAAAAGGAGCAATTGTAGCATTTCTCCTTCCTTCCCTTTCCCGGAATACTGGCATCTGGCCCCTGCAATCAGTGCGGTGTTCTCTATTGGACAGGACCCTAGAGGTCTGCTTACATTGTCACTCAGAGGCCAAATGAAGTGGGTGACTGGTCAAGAAAGAGCTTTATTGTCCACAGGCCCGCAGGTTGGAAGATGCACCTGTCCTCAAAAGAACCACCTCGTCTTCCCAGTCACAAGAAGCAGTTTTGGGGGGTGGGGTGGTGGAGGAGGGAGGAAACAGAAGCACGTTTGTCTGTGTACACGATTAGGCAATTTCTTCCATTTTAATGCTCATGTCTCCTTGGTTTTGTCTCAACTAAAACTTGGACTTCTCAGATTTTTCATATATAAGTCAGGGATCTTCGTGTTCCTGTCCCCTCTGATCCTCTGTGGAGACTGAAGACCTCAGAACTAGATACAAGCATCCCATTTTAAGTTCTGACATCATCACCTTTGTTCATGTTTTGGTAATTCTTTAATTTTGCTCTGGAGGATACCAAACTATATCCCTTTTTATTATTTGTCTCACAGTTTTTGCAACCTATACTTCATTATTACTTTGATCAGTTGGTAGCTATTAATTACTGGACGGGATTTACTAAATTGATCATTATCTTGTTTCATCTCTTTAATTAGAGTTATCTAAAAACATGGTTTAGAATTGTAATCTTCATGCTGGGTATTGTGTTTTAGACATGCGCAATTATATATAGCTTAGAGAGAATGTTTCAGCCCCAAGACCTCTAATCATTCGCTTTATCAGATAAAACTGTGTGGGTGGTCGTGAGAGAGCGCCAGCTATCCTGAGGGAAATTTCTACTAGAGGGAACCATCGACCAGATGGTTCGATTTATTCCCCTGACCATGAAAGAACCTTCAATCGCTGGAAAGATGAGTAAGGAGAGGCTGCTAAAATCTCAGGGCTGGGACGAATAAAGACATTACTGGCACCCACTCGAGCAACTTGATGAACAACGGGATGACAGTGATACAGTGATACAGTGATAGAGAGAATGTATTTCCAAAGTCTCAGTATTCAACTATTTTCCCCACATTTTCTTGCCTGGGAATCAGTTTATGATCAAGGAATCACACTGGTTTGCCTTTCCCATCTCCACTCTCAGTGATGTTTCTCCTATTTTAAAGAAGCATTTTGCTCATCTGTCATTTTGCAGAACAAGTGGTCTCTAAGTCTTTATCATTTGATGTCACAGTCCTCCCATTGTTCATCGATTTGCTCAAGTGGGCCCAGTAACGTCTCTATCATGAGACTTGTTGTTACTGTGTTTGGCATATCGAATACATCACGGGGAGCTTGCTAGGCTCTGCCGAGCGGGCGAGATTCTCTCGTTAGCTTGCCGGGCTCTCCGAGAGGGGCGGAGGAATCGAACTCGGGTCGGCCATGTTGGCCGCTTGTAAGGCAACCGCCCTACCGCTGTGCTATCGCTCCAGCCCTTATCATTTGATAGATTATTAAATTTTTGATAATATCTTAAAACACACTAGAAAGAAATTCAAAGAACTGAGTGACACCATTATAACAGAAGTTTATTCTTTCTACCAATTACGTTATTTGAAAATATTTTATCAGCATTCAAAAATAAAAACTGGTAACTTTAGAACTTATTATTGAATATATGAAACAGTTGGTAAAGAAAGTCCACTCAGGAAATAATCCAGTGGATATTTTTATGTTTGACGTTTGTGAAGATTTATAATTTAACTGTACTGTTTTTATTTATTCAACAGAGAATAAACAAAAATATAGTAACTAAATCCACAAGTAAATTTTTTAACGTTTGGAATTTTATGACTATTGAAAAGATTGAAAAATAAACACTCTTGCAGAACAATATGAGAAAGTATTTTATAAAATGCCTTTAAGCATAAAAATATATTAGGATAAAATTGTATGTGGGAGTAGAATATAAATACAGGTTAAGGAGGAAAAAGAATTTTGGAAAAATTGTTAAAAGCATCTCATCTTTTAAAAATGTTTGATAGTGGGTGTCAAATTGCTATGGCATTTAGATTTCATTGGATACATTTAAGAGTGAAGTGACAGTTTTATTTAAAATGTCAGTATTAAAATGTCCTGAAAGTTATATCTGGAACTATTTCAACTTAAACAATTTTCTTAAAAATCTTGAATGCCATTTAAAAGTATGTGAGGTTATGAAGTTTTTCTAAATCTTTAGAATAAAACATAGAGCAATTACTGAATATCTCATTTGATTTCAGGCCTCCATGGCATTCTTCTTTCCTTGCCCAAGATTGAATCTTGGAATTTACTATTCAAATAAGTCGAAGAATTGAAATCTATATAAATTGGAGGAGAAAGAGCCAAAGTAAAGATTTCTCCCATTATTCATTCACTAAAAACCACATTTTTATACTTGTTCTAAAATATGACTAAGCAGAATGACAATACTCCCAAGAAAAAAAGGGTTATAAAAAGAGAGAATGGGGGCTTTGCACCTCTCTCAGTGATCCAAAAAGGTTACTGGGAAACTAAAGAGTGAGAGATATAAAAGTAGGGACAGTGAGGGCTGCTTATGGTGTTGAGTGTTGACAAGCTTAACAATGTTTTGAACACTTGCCCAACTATAAAATTCAAAAAACAAAAAACAACAAACACTGTCCTCCCATTGTTCATCGATTTGCTCGAGCGGGCCCAGTAACGTCTCCATTGGAGACTTTGTTGTTACTGTGTTTGGCATATCGAATACGTCACGGGGAGCTTGCCAGGCTTTTCCGTGTGGGTGAGATACTCTCGGTAGCTTGCCGGGCTCTCCAAGAGGGGTGGAGGAATCGAACCCGGGTCAATCACATGCAAGGCAAACGCCCTACCTGCTGTGCTACCGCTCCAGCTCATAAAATTCAAGAGTGACTATATTATTCTTTTCATGATTTATGTGCTATTCTCCCTTCTCACGAATATGGGGGGATTTCTCTGAATTTGTCCTGATTATTTTTAGATTAACAATCAGTATTATCTCTGTAAAAGTTGTGAAAAGATAGCACAGCAGCTAGGGCATTTGCCTTTGCACGCAGGCAACCTGGGTTCGATTCCTCCGTCCCTCTTGGAGAGCCTGGCAAGCTACGGAAAGTATCCCACCTGCATGACAGAGCCTGACAAGCTCCCCGTGGCGTATTCAATATGCCAAACACAGTAACAACAAGTATCACAATGGAGAATTTACTAGGCCCGCTCGAGCAAATTGATGAACAACGGGAGGACAGTGACAGTGACAGTAAATCAATATTATTAGATTGGGCTGGAGCGATAACACAGTGGATAGGACATTTGCCTTGCAATCGGCCGGCCCGAGTTCAATTCTTCCATCCCTCTAGGAGAGCCCAGCAAGCTAACAAGAGTATCCTGCCCACATGGCAGAGCCTGGCAAGCTCCCTGTGGCATATTTGATATGCCAAAAACAGTAACAAGTCTCACAATGGAAACTTTACTGGTGCCCGCTCCAGCAAATCGATGAACAACTGGAGAACAGTGCTACAGTGCTACAGGGCTATTATTAGATTGATGTACTTACTTTGGTATTTGGTGTGTAATATGTGTGTAAAATCACAATAGCTTTTAGATTTAATGTTAAGAAATGGATGAATGAGAATATATGAAAGTTCATAGGATGCCATGAAAAAGTTCCTAATAGTGAATTTGAAAACATGAAATGTGCAAATGTAAAAAAACTTTAAGCAGAGATATCTATGAAATGGTCAAATGGAAGATTCCAGTCATCACCATAAGAGTCAAAATAATCATTTGAAAAATAAATACAGAGCAGAGAGAGAGAGTACAGTGGGTAGGGTGCTTGCCTTATACACCGCCAACCCAGCTTTAGATCTCTGGTGCTAACTTACCTTGAGCACTGCCAGGACTGCTCCCTGAGTGCAGAGCCAGAAGTCATCCTTGAACACTTCTACAGAGAAATTTGTGTATGTATGCATATGTGTTCAGAAATTATAGATGGTCCACAAAAACCAAACCAACCAAAATGAGAATAAATACAAGGGCCAGAAAGATAGCTAAAAGGACTGAACATCTGCTTTTCATGTGGAAAACCCAGGTTTGATCCTAGAGCACTGCTAGATGAAGTTGCCTCCCTCACCCCCTCTCCCTGAAAAACTTGATCACTTGATCACTTGACATTCCATTACTCATTCCCGTTACTCATCGATTTGCTCGAACAGGCGCCAGTAACATCTCCATTCGTCCCTGTCGCGTGCTAGTGTAGCCCAATGGCATCTGCTCATTGTAGGATCACGAAGAGCCTCAAACCAATCATTCAGGGTCTTGACAAAGAAGTATGACCATCTCATAGGTAGGCGGCCACGCGATCTTTTGATGTCCCATGGAATCCAATTGGTAATTGCTCTAGTTCAGTGGTTGTCTCCAAATCTCATTACGTGTCCAACCCATCTGACTTTCGATGTCTTGGCAAACGAGATGGCATCCCTGATTCTTGACCATCAATGGAGGTTGGAACTCCGGATTTTTTCTCTCATTTGAGTGAAGCATGATACTCCAAGCATAGCTCTTTTGATCCCTCTTTGGGAGACCCGAATAGCGTTCTCATCCTGTTTTCGTAGGGCCCAGGTCTCTGAGGCATATTTTAATGCAGGAAGAACAGTGGAATCAAAGAGATGTGCCCGGAGCCAGAGGTTCTTTGTTTTCTTAGCTATTTCTTCGATGCTTTTGAAGGTGTTCCAAGCCTCTCTCTTCCTCCTGTGCAACTCAGGTGCCAGATCATTCGTCATGTTGACCTCTTGACCTAGGTACACATAACTGTTGCATTTGGACATGTTTGTCTGTTGAGAGTGAATGGAACGTCAGGAACAAGACCGTTTCTCATAAACATTGTCTTCGTGAGATTTAGCTGTAATCCGACCTTTCCACACTCACAGTCAAAGTTGGCCAGCATTTGTGCCACTTGGCTAATGTTTGGTGTTATTAGAACGATGTCATCAGCAAAGCAGAGGTGGTGTAGTTGCCGAACATCTATCTTCACTCCCATTCCTTCCCATTCCAGTCGTCACATGATGTTCTCAAGGGTGGCACTGAAGAGTTTCAGTGAAATAGTATCACCCTGCCAAACCCCTGTCTTGACATCAATGATCACTTCTTTGTAGAATGGTGAGATCCTGGTAGTGAATCTATAATACAGCTCACGGAGGATCCTGATGTATTAAGTTTGAATGCCCTGATTGGCTAGGGCTTCAATGGCCGCTTTCGTCTCAACAGAATCAAAGGCCTTCTTTAAATCAATGAAAGTTAGAAAAAGCAGCATCTTGAACTCCCGAGAAACCTCAATGAGCTTGGTTATCGTGTGGATATATATGGTCAATCGTGCTGAATCCTTTTCAGAAACCGGCTTGCTCACATGGTTGTCCTTCATCTAGTGTTCTGCCAATCTTATTCAGGATGACTCGAGTGAACAACTTGTAGATGACAGACAACAGGCAGATTGGGTGATATTTGCCAATGTCGTGGATGTCTCCCTTCTTGTATAGTAGTACAGTCCTGCTGGTTTTCCACTGGGACTGAACCTTGCATTCAGACAGGTAGCATGTGAAGAGCCAAGCCAGTGTATTGATGAGTACTGACAGCAGATTCTTCAGGTATTTGGGTCTGACCTTGTCTGGGCCAGGTGCTGTTTGCTTCTTTATCTATGAAATGGCGTGTCAGATTTCAGAAGGGAGAACGTTGGGCATGACATATCCATCCTGAGGAATTTGGTATGTGGGCAGGTGGACGTGGCTACCAAAGAGATCTGAGTAGAAGTCATGGATAATACATGGATAATATTCTCCATTGCCCCTCTGGAAGATGTGATAGATCTATCAGGATGTCCGAGGGCAGTCATCTTGGTCTTATAGTTGGCAAACAACAGGCGGGCGTTGCAAGTACTTTTCCCAGCTTCCGTCGCATCTGCCAGTACTGCTGCTCTTTTCTCTCTGAGGTCTTCCTTTATCGCTTCTCTGCACTGCTTTGCAAGCTCGGATGTTCGCTTGAGGTTGCCTGAGGCTTGCGCCAAGCCATGTTGGTGAATGAGCTCAAGAGTTTTCGAAGACAGGAATCTTTTTGTGGCTATCTCTCTTTCTCGGCATTCTTGGCACAATCATGGAGGTGCTGAACCAGTAAATTGTATTCCTCATTAATGTTGTCAATGACGGCATCTTCCTAATTTGCCGCAATAGTGCCAAAGAGCTCCCAGTTGGTGGTCGTTCTGGGAGTTCTCTTTTTAAACTTTGCAGCCCTTTCTCCCCTCTCTGTGAAGTAGAATTTTGCATGAATGAGATGTGTGGGGTGTTATGGGGTGCTGTGGGGTGCTGTGAGGTCCCGACCTGCAGGACTCCACCTATGAGGGATATCCTGGGCAAGGGGGCTCCTGAATGAGAAGGAATGGACTCACGTCTTGGATGGAAAGTATGCGACAACCTTTATTGTCTGCAAGGCACTTATATACCTTAAGGTGGCACACACGCAAAACAGAATGGGCTGACCTCTGTTGTAGCTAAAGTTCAGGGAATGGACAGTCAAGATAGCCATATAAGGAGGGCTATCGGTCAGTGGAGAACAGTCAAGATAGCTGTATAAGGAGTGGAGAGTTACAGAGGGGCTAGCCAGATTGCATCATCCAAGGGCCGCATGGTGGGATGCCATGTGCTTGTGAGAAATGTACAGGCCCACAAAGCCAAGATGGAGACCTCTGGCTCCCCACAGAGATGGTGGTCCGATCCCGTTTGGAATTTTGGGACAACAGCGACATCAGTCAGGCAAGACCATCGATTGAATATGATGTGGTCATTTTCGTTGTGGAACTGTCCACTGGGAGACTCCCATGTCCAACGTTTAGATTCGGCCTTCTGGAACTCTGAGTTACCATGGATGGTCTTGGTCAACATGATGAACTCAGACAGTCTCTCACCCTGTTCATTCCATTCTAGGCCACGGGTCCTGATGTGGAGTTCTTCAGCTGATCTTCTTGGTCCTGTCTTGGCATTAAAATCACCGACAATGATCTTGCAGAAGTTGTGGTCTTTTTAATAGAACTTCTCCAGATCCATGTAGAACTTCTCAATTTCTCCTTCATTGTCATTGGATGTTGATGCATAGACAACAAAGATAGAAACTGCTGGCAGCGAGCCACATCTATTCAAGTGTAATCATCCGATTCGGGTTGTTAGGCATTTGAATGAATCAATGTTTATGGCCAAATTCATGTTGACAAGGTCACCCACATCACTGATGTCAATTTTGTTGCATGTTCCAAGGAACAGTTCTTATCCAGTGTTGAAAACGGTGTGTCAAGATAGCCATATAAGGAGTGGGGAGTTACAGAGGGGCTAGCCCGGTTGCATCATCCAAGGGCCTCATGGTGGGATGCCATGTGCTTGTGAGGAAAGTACAGGCCCTTCTTGACTGTCCTTCTCATCTCGGTCAGACCAATGATGTACTTGATCTTTCGTGCTTGCATCATCAGGTCCTTGATGGATGCATCTGATGCCAGCATACCTGCATTGAAAGTACAGACAGTCATTTTTTTCTTTCTTCATTTTGGAAGCTTAGTTCGGCCCTGAGGTTTTATCAGCCTCTCCTTCCTCATCCTTCTTAA
Source organism: Sorex fumeus (assembly GCF_029834395.1). NCBI lineage: Eukaryota > Metazoa > Chordata > Mammalia > Eulipotyphla > Soricidae > Sorex > Sorex fumeus. The sequence goes on from NW_026606099.1 coordinate 11,062,008, forward strand.
CACTGCCATATTTGGTGGTTCTTTCAGGGTCAGGGGAATGAGACCCATTTATTTACTGGTTTTGGCTTATCGAATACACCACGGATAGCTTTCCAGGCTCTGCCTTGCGGGCGGGACACCCTCGGTAGCTTGCCAGGCTCTCCGAGAGGGATAGAGGCTTTTAGGGTGGCCTCTAATCGTCCTTGCAGGTCTTCCCATGGTTCAAACCATATTTGAACCCCATCAAATATGGTGCGGTAATCTTGTATTAAGTGTTTTATGGTGTGTCTCAAAAAACACGATAAATAAATTCAAATGTAGATAACTTCTTCTAAGATGTAAAAGAGCAAATACTATTTTCTTATTTTATGAAAATAGCATAGCTTTGGTGCTAAAACCTTGTCAAGACAATATAAGAATAATTCATTACAAGTTGTTCTTGTTTGTAAATGAATGGAAAAATTGCACTCAGTATTGAATCAGACAATTTTTAAAATCAAGAGAGTAGAATTTCTTTTTTTTAATTACTTTTAGCTTTTCAGGCCTTTATTGACGTGATAATGAAGCTAAATTTAAAATATACTTGAGAGACTCACGAAACTTTGTGTCAGAGCACATCAGAGCATGTTCATGATGCTCGGGGTACAACCCTTCACAACAAACAACTTGGGCAACAAATGGACACACAAATTGTTAACATTTCCAATAGAATTTAATTGACTTCTAAAGAAAAGGGATCCATGCAGGTGTGTGCTGTGTTCATTAAATTTATTGTCTATATGTGAGCTTCTAGAAAACATGTCCCCTAGAGTCTGCACCCACCTCTCTTACATACATTATGCAATCACTTGCTTTATAGATATTACACACTGTCCTCCCGTTGTTCATTGATTTACTTGAGCATCCCAGTAACGTCTCCATCGTGAGACTTGTTACTGTGTTTGGCATATCGAATACGTCACGGGTAGCTTGCCAGGCTTTGCCGTGCGGGTGCGATACTCTCGGTAGCTTGCCGGGCTCTCCAAGAGGGGCGGAGGAATTGAACCCAGCTCGGCCGGGCTGGCTGTGTGCAAGGCAAATGCCCTACTGCTGTGCTATCGCTCCAGATATTACAAAATGAGTTTTAGCTCTCATCTTCTCCTTCTCCTCCTTCTTCTTCTTCCTCTTCCTCTTCCTCTTTCTCTTCCTCCTCCTCCTCCTTCTTCTTGGGTGTGCTGCCAAGTTGTGCTCAAGGGACCTGGTGATGCTCAGGTCATTCTGGAAATACTCAGTAACTGAACTGGGTCAATGGTTCAATGTTTGGGCCTGAGGATGTGATGTTGACTGGATTCTGTGGTGCCAGTGGGCATCACAACCACCATGGTAGGCTTGGAAATCTTTAGGTTCACATCTGAAAATTTGTCATTTGCTGTGTAGTGCAAGGCTTTGAATTCTGGTCAGGCATCTGTGCCCTATCCCCTGAACCATCTATATGGCCCCGAGTTTGATTTTCTAAATATCCAAATTCCTGATTTGCGCTGTAGCTCTGTAGCTCTGTCCTCCCATAGTTCATCCATTTACTCAAGCGGGCACCAGTAACATCTCTATTGTGAGACTTGTTGTTACTGTTTTATTTATTTATTTATTTATTGAATCACCATGAGAAAAGTTGCAAAGCTTTCAGGTTTAAGTCTTGGTCATACAATGATCAAACAACCATCCCTTCACCAGTGCAAATTTTTCACCACCAAGAGCCCCAGTATACCCCCCTTTCCACCCCTCCTGATGTCTGTGAGGCAGATGATTTCTACTTAACTCTCTCTCTACTTTGATTACATTCATTATTTCGACAAAAGATGCATCATTATTATTTGGAATTTCCTCCCAACAATCAGAATTGTTGAAAAGGCATTGTGAAATAATTCATTTCTATTGCTGGTTATGAAGATCATATGATGTCACGTGACTGCTATTGCAGCTGTGCAATTTTGGATTTCCGGTATTTTACTAATTAAGTCTGGAGGGATTTCTGCCAAAAGCCTGATAATTACGAGATTGATTTGTGTGCCACTGGGGCCATGGCCATGCCAGAGAGCCGCTCATGGGGGGCAACTCGTGGCCTCAGTAGGGAGTGAAGGCAGATGATTTCTACTTAACCAGTGCCAGTTCTGCCCCCCATTCTATGAGGCCACAGTTGCCCCATCACTGCCAGCTCATACCTGGCTATCCAATAAGCTCTGAGGCAGCAGCCACCGTGAAGCTGGGGGTTGGGGAGGAAGGTAAAAGAGACAGACACCATTTCCCTTGGGTGGGGGGGAACACAACGCTGTAGTTTAACATATAGTCCATTCACATTTCTGCCGCAAGCGGCTGAGTTCTGAATTAGTTCCATGTGCCTCTAGGGCTATGGCTGTACCGGAGAGCCACTTGTGGGGGCAACTTGTGGTCTCATAGGGCGTGAAGAACGTGCCAGTTCCACCACCCCCCTTCCCAGAGAGTAAAATTTCTTTCCAGAAAAAAAAAGTTATTTTAAGACAAGATTTCTCTTACTATAATTGGCCAGAGAGATTACAAGAGAAAAAGCAGATAAATTATCTAATGAACTACTGATGCAGCACTAAACATATATTCATTACTAAGTCTTAGCAAATGAAGAAAATGAAGCATTTTAAACATGTTAGTCATGCACAAATGATCTAGAGTAAGCATCTTAATTATAAATTGCTGTAGCACTGTAGCACTGTCCTCCCATTGTTCATTGATTTTGCTCAAGTGGGCACCAGTAACGTCTCCATTGTGAGACTTGCTACTGTTTTTGGCGTATCGAATATGCCACGGGGAGCTTGCCAGGCTCTGCCATGCGGGCGGGATACTCTCAGTAGCTTGCTGGGCTCTTCAAGAGGGGTGGAGGAATTGAATCTGGGTTGGCCGCATGCAAGGCATACTGTTGGTATTTGTTTAAATCCAGGTGATAGTCATACAAGAGTTCACATTACCTAACTCTGCACTTTGGGGTGAAATTTCTAGAATAAACATAGTGGGTGGGTCAGAGTCATCTGGTCCAGACCCTCCACCACTCCACTTTCTGCCTTCTCAGGCAGGAGGGAAGAGCTGGAGGTGGTGGGGACAGAAGATGAAGACGAGAATAGGATGCAGAGCTGAGCTGTATTGAACTTCACGTTTGATTTTCCTGCCTGGCAGATGTCCCAGGGCCTTGGGGGGACAGCAGCCTGTCAGTGCGGGCGTGAAACAGTGAACTGAAACAGAGATTTAGCAAATCAAACAAGGAGAGCGTGGTAAGAGCCAGCTGGAAGAGGCCGCCGTGGCAAGGCCTGGCCTAGGCGAAGGCCAAAGTTGTCGAAACCAGGCCAGCAAAGCGGCTCATCCCTGCCGGACTTGGGATGGACCATGCAACCACGGAATGTCCCTTATTGCTCCCCAAGGGTGACCTCACTCTGAGTTAGCCCTTCATATCCAATATTCTATAGTCAAAAGGCAAACTCTAGAAACCACTGAGTGACCAATGGTGAGCAATGGCTAAGAAAGCGGGGTGTGGCAGAGGAGCAGCAGCTGAGAGTTCAAACCCGGGGTGCCCCTGGGGGGGGAGCTTTTCTGCCTGCGACTTCAGGGTCCCACTCTGTACAGGCAGGTGTGTGTGAGAACCCCAATAAATGGCAGGAGCCCCCCATCCCCCAAGGAACACAATAGCCAACGTTCTGGCAACACAATCAAATTCTGGTCACTGCAAAAACACTGAAGAAGGAAGGAAGGGGTAAAAAAGAAAGGTTTGGTAGCAGCCAGAGAGATAGTACAGGGGTTAAGGCACTTGCCTCATATGTTGCAGACCTGTGTTCGAGTCCCAGCACCTCCAGAAATAGTGATGCCTGAACAGAGAGCCAGGAGGATGTCTTGAGCACTGCCAGTGTAGCCTAAAACAAGGGGGGGAGGGAAGAATGGGGGGTGAAGTGATAGCACAATGGGGAGGGCATTTGCCTTGCCTAGGGCCGACCCGGGTTCGATTCCCATTATCCCATATGGTCCCCTGAGCACCGCCAGGAGTCATTCCTGAGTGCATGAGCCAGGAGTAAGCCCTGTGCATTGCCAGGTGTGACCCCCTCCTGTAAAATCTTATCTCGCCGGAGGTTGTGTGTTCACGGGCTCACTGGATGGCACTGTCTCATCGCCTGCTTTCGGTGCTCTTGAGCCGCTGTGTGTGGCCTAGATCGGAATGGCTGTTGGTTAAGGGCAGACGGAAGAAGAAATGAGGGCCAGGCCGGTCTATATCAATAGTAGTTTATTCCAATCCTCTTCACTCCTGTCTTTCTCTGCCTCCTTCTCTCCTGGGCCCCAATCTTGGAACCTCTCTCCTTCTGGCTCTGACTCTGGATCTCTGGAGCCCGAGCTCTCTCGCTTCTGACTCCCCTCTCCGAGCTTAGTCTTAGTTTATATAGCACTCACATAACGTGGTGACATAAAGGTGGGTTGAATACTGACGAATCAACAAAGAGAGGTAAGACCACTCCTCCAGGAGATTAACTCAAAGATAAAATCTCATCTACAGAGATTACTTCAGATTACTAGGAGATCCGCTCAAGGGTGGGTCCCAACAAGGGTGTGTTCTTCCCTCAGTTAGTAATCTACTTAAATAGTTGTAATAAATCTACTTCTAATATTTCTAGCAATGTCATTCTGTATGAGCACAGTAAGAGATATAAATTTAGTTTGGTTCTTCCTGAGAACATCTCACTATACATTTCGCAGTCCTCAGGCCAGGTTGATCTTCCTAGCTCCAGCAGGGTCCTAGTCTCGTCGTTACTTACTTTTGGATCATGACAGCATTTGTCCATGATCATGCCCTCAACTTATAGTTGAGTATCGTGGCTCTTTGGCCTGGCCCATTTGGATGCCAGGGTAGCTCACAGCTTGCCCTGGATCCATTCAGTCCCTCGTCGGGACTCTGCTTTTGGGGTGCTAGGAACTAAGGGCAGCTGAGTCAAGAAATAGATGCCCAGGAGTAAATATTATTCGGAGTCAATCAACTCCCAAGTTACAAAGCATAATATTAACTGTCTTCCTGTGTCCATACAGAAAGGGCATTGCTTACAATACAAGTTCAGTGTCCTTAGATGGGTGTGACCCGATAAACCTAAGCTACCTGAGGAAGGACAAAAGAGTGTTATCCTACACCGTACCTCCCAAAAAAAAAGAGAGAGAAAGAGAAATGCTGTCAGAGAAAGAAGGAAAAATGGGTTCTGGACAGGCAGAAACCACAAAGGACCCATCCAGAATGCCTGCCAGAGCTTCTCTCTCCAACCCTAACCCCAGCCTGGGTTTCTTCCTGAGAGAGAAAGTGGGGGTGGGGGTGAGGTGCCTACTCTGATTCCTTGCTTCTCTGTACTGAGAAACCAAAACAACTCTGACAGGCTCTTACCTCCAACCGCTCAGCATCAAATAAACATTGACACTGGGCCCCAGGCTGGGGAGAGGGGGAATGTCCTTGGCTCTGGCAACCTCTTCTGGGAAGGTTGGAGGGCACATTTGTAACGGTTGACCCAGGACTGGCTCTTGCCAATAAATTGCTGTATTTCTTGAAATCAGAAAACGTTAGAAAACGTCATTATCACTAGTTTTTTAAAAACCTCAGGGAGAGAGAGGGAGAGAGAGAGAGAGAAATAGAGAGAGAGAGAGAAAGAGAGAGAGAGAGAGAGAGAGAGAGAGAGAGAGAAAAGGAAAGTGCCTCTCATAGAGGCAGGCTGGGGGAGAGGGGCTGGCAGGAGAGAAACTGGGGTCAGGGGTCAGTGGTAGTGGGAAATGGATACTGGTGGAGGGATGCTTGTTGGATCATTGTATGACAAAACTCGATCATGAACAGCTTTGCAACTCTGTATGTCACGGTGACTCAATTTAAAAAAAAAAGGAAAAACGATACCAAGTACGTATAATAAAACAAACAAACAAACAAAAAACTCATATAGGTTTCTAAGCTGAAGATTAAAATGAGAAATAAAAGTTGAAATCGGTAGAAAGGATGGAAGAAAAATACCTTTGCTTGTGGATAAACTGCCAAGGTAATTCAAAATTTCATCTAGAATTTATGAACACATATGCATATCGACACAAATTTCTCTGTAAAATTTGTATAATAATGCCAATAGATTTTATTAGAATTAAAACGTGCTCCTGGGACAGTGAAATTCAACTGCAACTTCCTGTCCTGTGCCTGGAGGTGGCTGTTCTGTGAACTAGTTCTGCTAATCTCGGATGAGATCTTGGCCTTGAGCATCCTGAGCAGCTTCAATTTTTTGTCAGTTGTTGCCTGTGCAGACATTTGGGTTTAAAGAGTCATGGCAGCAGGACTGGAGCTATAGTACAGCGGGTAGGGCAGTTGCCTTGCGTGCGGCCAACCCAGGTTCAATCCCCAGCCTCCCATATGCTCCTCCAAGCACCACCAGGAGTCATTCCTGAGTGCAAAGCCAGGAGTGACCACTGTGCATCGCCGGGTGTAAACCAAAAAGAAGAAAAAGTCATGGCAGCAAGTTTGAGCTCTAACACAGAGCACTTTATTCATGGCAATTACTTTTGCCATGAATCCAATTATTATAGCTCTTAGCTTAGCAGCACCAAGTCACAGCATGGCTTGTGCCGTGTCCTCTCATCAGGCCAGTCTGGAGGATAATTGTTGGCGTTGTTCTTAGAAACTGGACTATTTCTTGTTCTCTAGTCCTCTCAGTGATTTCTGGGAACCAGCTAATAGTCATTACTAAATTCTGTTTCTATTTAAAATAGCTTTAAATCAGACTAGTTTGCAAAATGACAGATACACAATTATTTTCACTTTTTTCTACTGTTTTCTTCTTTTTATGTAGTCACATAGAGGCAAGACTACCTATGTTTCTTGCCAATTAATTTTAATGTGAATAATATTTTTACATAATCTCATTTTTGTTGGTATTCTAAAATATGTTCTTAATGAGTGTGAAATAAATAGTCCAATCCTAAGTTCATTTTATTGTGAGACATTTAAGTTATTTTTGGTAGCAATAATCACTTTTATGCATTAATTTTGTTATTCCTTTGACTCTTAGCATTATATTCAAGGCTTTTTATATCTAAGACAATATTATTTTCCAAAATATTGTTTTACCTTTTTCAATGTAACTTATAAAATCTTGGAATGTAGAATATATTTCAAAAAATTTTGTGTGCTAGGGCTAAAACCTTGGGCCTCATACACAATGAACTATTATGCAGCTGTAAAAACAGTGGAAACCATGCAGTTTGCTACAGTGTGGGTGGAGATGGGAGGTATCACACTTAGTGAGGTAAATCAGAGCAAGGAAGAAAAATACCAAATGATATCACTGATCTTTACAATATAGCAAGACAAAATAAGAAAAAAATATTGAACAACTTTTAATTAAGATTTTTTGTGGTTTTATGAGTTATTTTTATATTTTGGATATTAACTCCTGTGTAATACATGATTTGTAAAGCTTACTGAGCGAAAGAACTTTTAGTCAGTAAGTTTTCTCATGGTTTTGATAGTATTCTGACCACTTAAAATATTTATAGCTTGAAAGCTGCATAATATTCAAGGCTATAAAGAGTTATTTACTGAGAGTTTCTGATGGGAATACCTATTTTAGAAAACAATATTATTTTAACAAATGTGTATCTGCAAACTTTTATTTCCTTTTAAAATTATTGTTTGTTAGAATAGTTTTCCTCAATACAATCCTTGGGTCAGTGGTTTTCAAGTGAAACTTTATTGATCTAGATAATATGGGCAGACTTTTATTTATTTATTTTTTTGCTTTTTGAGTCACACCCATCAATGCACAGGGGTTACTCCTGGCTCATGCACTCAGGAATTACTCCTCCCTCGGTTTCTTTATATCCAGCATATGAGAGAAATCATTCTCTATAAGTCCCATTTTCTTTGACTATCTAGCACAGCGGTAGGGCGTTTGCCTTGCACGCAGCCAACATGGCTGGCTCGAGTTCAATTCCTCCGCCCCTCTCGGAGAGCCCGGCAAGCTACCGAGAGTATCTCGCCCACACGGCAGAGCCTGGCAAGCTACCCGTGACATACTCGATATGCCAAACACAGTAACAACAAGTCTCATGATGGAGATGTTACTGGACCCGCTCGAGCAAATCAATGAACAACGGGAGGACCATGACTGTGACCGTGATCTTCACTCAGCATGATACTGTTCAGATTCATTCATGTAGCAGCCAATTTCCTGATTTCACTTTGTCTTACAACAGAGCTGTATTCCATTGAGTATATGTACCATACCTTCTTTATCCCGCCATCTGTTCTTGGCTCACTTGTGTTGTTTCAGATTTTGGCTGTTGTGTGTAGTGCTACAGTGGACATAGGAGTGCAAATGTCTTTTCCACATTGTGTTTTTTGGGTTCTTCGGCTATATCACAAGAAGTGGAACTGGTGGGTCATATGGAAGTTCTATTTTGTGAGGAGTGTTCATATTGGTGTCTCGAAGACCGGAGTAGTGAACATTCTAACCTGCAGTGTCCCTTCATCCATGCAAATAGTGGTTGTTTTTTCTCTTTTTAATGCATGCTAGTCTCTGAGATATGAAATGATAGTTCATTGTGGTTTTGATTTGATTGTCTCTGCTGATTAGTGATGCAGAGTTTTTTTTCCTTATACCTTTTGTATGTTTGTATATCTTCTTCGAGGAAGTTTCTCTTCATCTCTTTCCCCTAGTTTTTTGATGGTATTATATATATTTTCCTATAAAATTATGCCAGTGCTTTATCAGATGAATGTGGGGCAAATGCTTTCTCCAAGTCTGTAGTGTTTTTGTATTCTGGTCATTATTCCCTGTGATGTGTAAAGGCATCTTAATTTATTGTAATCTCATATTTTATGTTTGTTTCCGATATCTTGGTCAATGATATCAAATCTTTAATGATCTTTTAGTGTCAATGTCATAGAATCCTGCCTATACTTTCTTCAATGTAACTTAAGGATTTAGATCTGACACAGAGGTCTATAATCCATTTTGATATGGTGTGTGTGGTGTTAGAAAATGATCTGAGTTCATTTTTTTATTTTGAATATGGTAGACCAATTTTCCCATTTCCCAATTTTCCCATTCCCAATTTTCCCATTTTCCCATTTCCCACTACTGTAAAAGAATGGAGACATCCATGACATTGGCAACTATCCCCCGATCTGACTATTGTCTGTCATCTACAAGTTGTTCACTCGAGTCATCCTAAATAGGATTGGCAGAACACTAGATGAAGGACAACCATGCGAGCAAGCCGGGTTCCGCAAAGGATTCAGCACCATCGACCATATCCACACGATAGCCAAGCTCATTGAGGTTTCTCGGGAGTTTAAGATGCCGCTCTGTTTAACGTTCATTGATTTAAAGAAGGTCTTTGATTCTGTTGAGACGGAAGTGGTCATTGAAGCCCTAGCCAATCAGGGCATTCAAGCTCCATACATCAAGATCCTCCGTGAGCTGTATTGCGGATTCACTACCAGGATCTCACCATTCTACAAAGAAGTAATCATCGATGTCAAGAGAGGGGTTCGGCAGGGTGATACCATTTCACCGAAATTCTTCAGTGCCACTCTCGAGAACATCATGCGACGACTGGAATGGGAAGGAATGGGAGTGAAGATAGATGGTCGGCAACAACACCACCTCCGCTTTGCTGATGACATTGTTTTAATAACACCAAACATCAGCCAAGCGGCACAAATGCTGGCCGACTTTGACCATGAGTGTGGAAAGGTTGGACTACAGCTGAATCTTACAAAGATAATGTTTATGAGAAACAGCCTCGTTCCTGACGCCCCATTCGCTCTCAACAAAACGACCATCTCTGAATGCAACAGCTATGTGTACCTAGGTCGAGAAATCAACATGACAAATGACCTGGCACCCGAGCAGTGCAGGAGGAAGAGAGCGGCTTGGAACGCCTACGCAAACAGGATGAGAATGCTATTTGGGTCTCCCAAAGAGGAATTGAAAGAGCTATGCTTGGAATATCATGTTTCACTCAAATGAGAGAAAGAATCCGGAGTTCCAACCTCCATCGACGATCAAGAATCAGGGACGCTGTCTCATTTGCCAAGGTGTCAAAAATCAGATGGGCTGGTCACGTAATGAGATTTAAAGACGACCACTGGACTAGAGCTGTTACCAACTGGATTCGTCGGGATGTCAAAAGACCGCGTGGCCGCCCACCTACCAGATGGTCAGACTTCTTCGTCAAGATCATGAACGCTCGGTTAGAGGCTCTTCGTGTTCCTAGAGCGAACAGACGCCATTGGGCTACACTAGCATGTGACAAGGACAAATGGCGCCCACTCGAGCAAATCGACAATTAACGGGGAGTCAAGTGATCAAGTGATCAAGAACAATTTTCCCAGCAGTACTTGCTGAAAAGACTTTCCTTTTTCCACTTCACACTTTTTGTTCCCGTGGCATATTCACTATGCCAAGAACAGTAACAACAAGTCTCACAATGGAGAGGTTGCTGATGCCTGCTCGAGAGAATCGATGAACAATGGGAGGACATTGCTACAGTACTACCAAAGTTGAACTGTCCATATACACGAGGAACTGTCACTGGATTCATAATTCTATTCATGAGAGACCCATGGCATTTTTAAAGACACAGGCCAAATACTTTTGTATTTTTATAAGGAGTTAAAAAACACAGTAGTAGAAATACCGAATGTAATCAAAGTAGAGAGAGAGTATGGGGTAAATTGCCACACAGGCAGGGGACAGGTTGGAACGGGGCGGGGTGGGGGGGTATACTGGGGATTTTGGTGGTGAAAAATGTGTACTAGTGAAAGGATGTGTGTTTGATGATTGTATGACCGAAGCTCAAACATGAAAGCTTTGTAACTATCTCATGGTGAATCAATAAAAAGGGGGGAAATAATAAAATAAGATTCACTTAACTTAATCACTGAATTTCCCGTTAGTCGTCGATTTGCTCGAGCGGGCGCCAGTAATGTCTCCATTTGTCCCTGTCGCGTGCTAGTGTAGCCCAATGGCATCTGTTTGCTCTGGGAACATGAAGAGCCTCAAACTGATCGTTCATGATCTTGATGAAGAAGTCTGACCATCTGGTAGGTGGGCGGCCAAGCGGTCTTTTGACATCCCGTGGGATCCAGTCGGTAACAGCTCTAGTCCAGCTGTCGTCTTTAAATCTCATTACGTGACCAGCCCATCTGATTTTTGACACCTTGGCAAATGAGACAGCATCCTTGATTCTTGATCATCGACGGATGTCGGAACTCCGGATTCTTTCTCTCATTTGAGTGAAACGTGATATTCCAAGCATAGCTCTTTCTATTCTTCTTTGGGAGACCTGAATAGCATTCTCATCCTGTTTGCGTAGGGCACAGGTCTCTGAGGCATATGTTAAAGCAGGAAGAACAGTGGAATCAAAGAGATGTGCCCGGAGCCGGAGGTTCTTCGTCCTCTTAGCTATTTCTTCGACGTTCTTGAAGGCGTTCCAAGCCGCTCTCTTCCTCCTGCACAGCTCGGGTGCCAGGTCATTTGTCATGTTGACTTCTCGACCTAGGTACACATAGCTGTTGCATTCGGAGATGGTCGTTCTGTTGAGAGCGAATGGGGCATCAGGAACGAGACTGTTTCTCATAAACATTGTCTTCGTAAGATTCAGCTGTAGTCTGACCTTTCCACACTCACGGTCAAAGTCGGCCAGCATTTGTGCCACTTGGCTGATGTTTGGTGTTATTAAAACAATGTCATCAGCAAAGCGGAGGTGGTGTAGTTGCCGACCATCTATCTTCACTCCCATTCCTTTCCATTCCAGTCGTCGCATGATGTTCTCGAGAGTGGCACTGAAGAGTTTCGGTGAAATGGTATCACCCTGCCGAACCCATCTCTTGACATCAATGATCACTTCTTTGTAGAATGGTGAGATCCTGGTAGTGAATCCACAATACAGCTCACGGAGGATCTTGATGTATTGGGCTTGAATGCCCTGATTGGCTAGGGCTTCAATGACCGCTTCCGTCTCAACAGAATCAAAGGCCTTCTTTAAATCAATGAACGTTAGACAGAGCGGCATCTTGAACTCCCGAGAAACCTCAGTGAGCTTGGTTATCATGTGGATGTGGTCGATGGTGCTGAATCCTTTGCGGAACCCGGCTTGCTCACATGGTTGTCCTTCATCTAGTGTTTTGCCAATCCTATTTAGGATGACTCGAGTGAACAACTTGTAGATGACAGACAATAGGCAGATAGGGCGATAGTTGCCAATGTCATGGGTGTCTCCCTTCTTGAACAGTAGTACGGTCCTGCTGGTTTTCCACTGGGACGGAACCTTGCATTCAGACAGGTAGTGAGTGAAGAGCCGAGCCAATGTATTGATGAGTACTGACGGCAGGTTCTTCAGGTGTTCAGGTCTGACCTTGTCTGGGCCGGGTGCTGTTCGTTTCTTTGCCGACAAAATGGCATGTCGGATTTCGGAAGGGAGAACGTTGGGAACGACATATCCATCCTGTGGAATTTGGTATGTCGGCAAGTGGACATGGCTATCGAAGAGATTTGAGTAGAAGTCATGGATAATCTTCTCTATTGCCGTTCTAGAGGATGTGATGGATCCATCAGGATGTCAGAGGGCAGTCATCTTGGTCTTGTAGTTGGCGAAGGACAGGCGGGCATTACGAATACTTTTCCCGGCTTCTGCCGCATATACCAGCACTTCTGCTCTTCTCTCTTTGAGGTCTTCCTTGATTGCATCTCTGCACTGCTTTGCGAGCTCAGGCATTAGCTTGCGGTTGCCTGAGGAATGCACCAAACCACGCTGGCGAATTATCTCAAGAGTTTTCGAAGACAGGTGTTTTTTTGTGACTATCTCTCTCTTGGCGATCCTCTCACATTCATGGAGGTGCTGAAACAGTTGATCGTATTCCTCGTCAATGTTGTCAACAATGGCATCTTCCCATGTTGCCGAAATAGTGCCAAAGAGTTCCCAGTTGGTGGTCATTCTGGGAGTTCTCTTTTTGAACTTTGCAGCCCTTTCTCCCTGCTCTGTGAAGTAGAATTTTGCACGAAGGAGACTGTGGTCCGATCCTGTTCAGAATTTTGGGACAACAGCGACATCGATCAGGCAAAACCGACGAATGATGTGGTCTATTTTGTTGTGGAATTGTCCACTGGGAGACTCCCATGTCCAATGTTTAGATTCGGCCTTCTGGAACTCTGAGTTACCATGGATGGTCTTGGTCGACATGATGAACTCAGACAGTCTCTCACCCTGTTTGTTCCATTCTAGGCCATGGGTCCCGATGTGAAGTTCTTCAGCTGATCTTCTCGGTCCTATCTTGGCATTAAAATCACCCACAATGATCTTGTAGAAGGTGTGGTCTTCTTTATAGAACTTCTCCAGCTCCATGTAGAACTTCTTGATTTCTCTTTCATCATAATGAGATGTTGGTGCGTAGACAATGAAGATAGAAACTGCAGGCAGTGAGCCACATCTATTCAAATGTAAATGTCCGATTCGGGTTGTTAGGCATTCGAATGAATCAATGCTCTTGGCCAAGTTTGTGTTGACAAGGACACCGACGCCTCCAACACCTCTTTTATCGCATGTTCTGAGGAACAATTCTTCTCCAGTGTCGAAAACGGCATGGTGAGATTCGTGCCTTCTTGTCTCGGTCAGACCAATGATGTTGTATTTGATCATTCGCGCTTGTACCATCAGGTCCTCGATGGATGTATGTGATGCTAGCGTACGTGCATTGAAAGTACAGACGATCATTTTTGTCTTCCTTCGTTGTGGCAACCTAGTTCGGCCTTGCGATTTTGTCGGCCTCTCCTTTCTCATCCTTCTCAGTGCTGCCATGTCGGTGAAGCCTTCAGGGTCAGGTGAATGAGACCAGTTGTAGTTACTGTCTGAGTTCATCATGTCGACCAAGACCATTCATGGTAACTCACAGTTCCAGAAGGCAGAATCTAAACGATGGACATGGGAGTCTCCCGGTGGACGATTCCACAATGAAATAGACCACATCATATTCAATCGACGGTTTTGCCTGACTGATGTCGCTGTTGTCCCAAAATTTCGAACGGGATCGGACCACCGTCTCCTTCGTGCAAAATTCTACTTCACAGAGCGGGGAGAAAGGGCTGCAAAGTTCAAAAAGAGAACTCCCAGAACGACCACCAACTGGGAACTCTTTGGTACTATTGCGGCAACATGGGAAGATGCCATTGTTGACAACATTGACGAGGAATACGATCGACTGGTTCAGCACCTCCATGAATGTGCGAGGAATGCCAAGAGAGAGATAGCCACAAAAAGTCGCCTATCTTCGAAAACTCTTGAGCTAATTCGCCAGCGTGGTTTGGCGCATGCCTCAGGCAACCGCAAGCTAACGTCCGAGCTTGCAAAGCAGTGCAGAGATGCGATCAAGGAAGACCTCAAAGAGAGAAGAGCAGAAGTACTGGTAGATGCGGCAGAAGCCGGGAAAAGTATTCGTAACGCCCGCCTGTCCTTCGCCAACTATAAGACCAAGATGACTGCCCTCCGACGTCCTGATGGATCCATCACATCCTCCAGAACGGCAATGGAGAAGATTATCCATGACTTCTACTCAAATCTCTTCGATAGCCATGTCCACTTGCCGACATACCAAATTCCACAGGATGGGTATGTCGTTCCCAACGTTCTCCCTTCCGAAATCCGACACGCCATTTCGTCAGTAAAGAAGCAAACAGCACCCGGCCCAGACAAGGTCAGACCTGAACACCTGAAGAACCTGCCGTCAGTACTCATCAATACACTGGCTCGGCTCTTCACTCGCTACCTGTCTGAATGCAAGGTTCCGTCCCAGTGGAAAACCAGCAGGACCGTACTACTGTTCAAGAAGGGAGACATCCATGACATTGGCAACTATCGCCCGATCTGCCTATTGTCTGTCATCTACAAGTTGTTCACTCGAGTCATCCTGAATAGGATTGGCAGAACACTAGATGAAGGACAACCATGTGAGCAAGCAGGGTTCCGCAAAGGATTCAGCACCATCGACCATATCCACATGATAACCAAACTCATTGAGGTTTCTCGGGAGTTCAAGATGCCGCTCTGCTTAACGTTCATTGATTTAAAGAAGGCCTTTGATTCTGTTGAGACGGAAGCGGTCATTGAAGCCCTAGCCAATCAGGGCATTCAAGCCCAATACATCAGGATCCTCCGTGAGCTGTATTGCGGATTCACTACCAGGATCTCACCATTCTACAAAGAAGTGATCGTTGATGTCAAGAGAGGGGTGCGGCAGGGTGATACCATTTCACCAAAACTCTTCAGTGCCACCCTCGAGAACATCATGCGACGACTGGAATGGGAAGGAATGGGAGTGAAGATAGATGGTCGGCAACTACACCACCTCCGCTTTGCTGATGACATTGTTTTAATAACCCCAAACATCAGCCAAGCAGCACAAATGCTGGCCGACTTTGACCGTGAGTGTGGAAAGGTAGGTCTACAGCTGAATCTTACGAAGACAATGTTTATGAGAAACAGCCTTGTTCCTGACGCCCCATTCGCTCTCAATGGAACGACCATCTCCGAATGCAACAGCTATGTGTACCTAGGTCGAGAGGTCAACATGACAAATGACCTGGCACCCGAGCTGCGCAGGAGGAAGAGAGCGGCTTGGAACGCCTTCAAGAACGTCGAAGAAATAGCTAAGAGGACGAAGAACCTCCGGCTCCGGGCACATCTCTTTGATTCCACTGTTCTTCCTGCATTAACATATGCCTCAGAGACCTGGGCCCTACGCAAACAAGATGAGAACGCCATTCAGGTCTCCCAAAGAAGAATAGAAAGAGCTATGCTTGGAATATCACGTTTCACTCAAATGAGAGAACGAATCCAGAGTTCTGACATCCGTCGACGATCAAGGATCAGGGACGCTGTCTCATTTGCCAAGGTGTCGAAAATCAGATGGGCTGGTCACGTAATGAGATTTAAAGACGACCGTTGGACTAGAGCTGTTACTGATTGGATTCCACAGGATGTCAAGAGACCGCGTGGCCGCCCACCTACCAGGTGGTCAGACTTCTTTGTCAAGGTCATGAACGATCGGTTTGAGGCTCTCCATGTTCCCGGAGCGAAGAGATGCCATTGGGCTACACTAGCACGCGACAGGGACAAATGGAGACGTTACTGGCGCCCGCTCGAGCAAATCGACGACTAACGGGAAGTTAAGTGATAAGTTAAGTGATGACCGGTTGGCAAGAACTGGTTCTAGTTAGACAAAACTTTCTCTTCGAACTGCACTAGATTGATGTCTCCCATTTTATTTCAGAGTAACAAGTGACAACTCAACTAATAGTCGATGACTTCTAAGGAATATAGCCTAGAACTAACCCTAATTTTTGACAGAGAGCTTCTCTCCTATCCTTCTTCCTTTTCTTTTGTCTTAAAAAATACACTATGACATTGAAGCTAATGGTATCTTCAAAGATGCCACGCCACTGGCCGAGCAAGTGAAAACAGAGATAGATAAATGGGACTATCTTAAACTAAGAAGCTTCTGCACCTCCAAAGAAACAGTGACCAAAATACAAAGACAGTCTACAGAATGGGAAAGGATATTCACCGAATACACATCTGACAAGGGGTTGATATCCAGGATATACAAAATACTGGTTAAACTCCACAAGAAGAAAACATCCAACCCCATCCAAAAATGGGGCAATGAAATGAACAGAAACTTTCTCAAAGAAGAAATCCGAATGGCAAAAAAGCACATGAGAAAATGCTCTACATCATTAATCATCAGGGAGATGCAGATCAAAACCACAATGAGATACCATCTCACACCTCAGAGACTGGCCCACATTCAAAAGAACAAAAGCAACCGATGCTGGCGTGGATGTGGCGAGAAAGGGACACTCCTTCACTGTTGGTGGGAATGTCCACTGGTTCAGCCCTTCTGGAAAACAGTATGGACGATTCTCAAAAAATTAGAAATTGAGCTCCCATTTGACCCAGCAATACCACTCCTGGGAATATATCCCAGAGAGGCAAAAATGTGTAGTCGAAGTGACATCTGCACTTGTTTGTTCATTGCAGCACTCTTTACAATAGCCAGAAACTGGAAGAAACCTGAATGCCCAAGAACAGATGACTGGTTAAAGAAACTTTGGTACATCTACACAATGGAGTACTATGTAGCTCTTAGAAAAGATGAAGTCATGAAATTTACATACAAGTGGTACAATATGGAAAGTATCATGCTAAGCGAAATGAGTCAGAAAGAGAGGGATAGACATAGAAAAATTGCATTCATCTGGGGGATATAAAGTAACAAAGTATGAGATTAATACCCAAGAATAGCTGAGATCAGCACCAGGAGGATTACTCCATAACTTAGAGGCCAGCCGGGTATCCTAGAGGAAAGGGCAGTTCAGATAGAGAATGGAGCACCAAATAAAGGATGTTTGGAGGATCCTCCCAGGAGGGGAGATGCATGTCGAAAGTAGACTATGGACTGAACATGTTTGCCACTCAATGCCTCTTTTGCAGACCACAGCACCCAAAAGGAGAGAGAGAACACAGGGGATTGCCCTGCCACAGAGGCAGGGGGGGATGGGGGGATGGGGGTGGGAGGGATATTATCCATGGTGGTGGAAAATGGGCACTGGTGGAGGGATGGGTATCTGATCATTGTATAATTGAAACCAAAGCACAAAAAATTGTAAATCTACAACTTTAAAAAAAATAAAATAAAATAAAGGGAAAAAAATACACTAAAGATCCTAGACGAATCAAATTTGGGCTGTGACTTGAAGTTTTGGCAAGACTTGCAAATCTAAAACCTTAAAATAATCTTATTATAACCACAAAAGTCCAGTTCTTCTGATGCCTGAGGGTTCAATCAATCAAGAGACAAAATGACAAGTAGAGAAAGCTTTGTTAAGCACAAGTCAGCAGGCTGGAAGATGCCAGTTTACCATTCTCAAAATAAACACGATGACTGCATGGCCACAAGAAGTTTATGTAGAAAGGGCTGCTTTTACAGATTGCTGGGCTCCCAGGTGGTCAGTAAGTTCCCCAGTGCGCAAAGGTTTCTCAGGCATCCTGCATTGTAATTGCAAATGTGCAGAAAGGATTTTGGCTAAGGATTCAGCCTAGACATTTTCTGAGACTTTTTGTGGGGAAGAATTCTTTATTTTTCTTTACTTTTCTTATCATGCTTGTTTTGGAGTCACTTCACATAGTACAATGGGGAGTACATGGGGACAGATACCATGTATGAAACTCATGTACTCTAACCCATTAGCTATCTCCCTACTTCCTCTTTTCTATATTTTCAACAGCTCTTTCTCAGAAGAGTATTTTCATCTTTCATTTTAAACTCAGCTCTTAATTTCTTTTGAGCCGTGTCACTCTGGTTTCCTTGTGGTTTCACCTTGAAGTGTTTTGCTTGGTGGGCATTTCCATAATTGACTCAACATTATCTCTTCAAAGGTATATTTTAAAATTCTATTTTTAAAGAATAAAAATCAAAGGGAGTTAAATATAAAGATCCAATTGACTATACTTAATCATTCATATTAGTTAATATGCCATTTTTGCTGGTAGAGGAGTTCTAAAAGTATTTTACAAAATAAAAGTTTCAAAGGGCCTTTTCTATTTTGCAGTGATGGAATCGAAATCAGGTCTATGTGTGCAAGGTGTGAGTTTTGTCACTGAGCCACATACTTACCTGACCCCTCAAAATGCAAGGTTTTCATAGTCTGGAGAGCATTAAGAAAAGAAAATTATTTCAGGAAAATCACCTTCATTTAGGAAAGGCATTAAGTTTCATCATATAGACTACCTCATTGGTGTTGACCGGAACATTAGACTGATTTATTTTAAATTGTAGTTCAGGAAAGTTGAAACTGTAATCAGGGAGATAGAAAGTCTTGATGGTATTTGGGTTAAAAAGGCTATTATCTCCCTCTGAGGCTGACAATTTAGCAAAAATTAAAGAGATTAATGGGAGAAAAAATTAGAGATTTTATATAATAGCATGTTTACTTCTCGTATACATAATAGGACTTAGTTCCCAAGTTGTTATATAATCTCAGTGAAGACAGAATATTAGACATAGGAAGAAATTGAACATCAGTTATGGGAGGTTATGATTAAAACACAATAAACAAAGATATGACTGTTATTTGTATTTAAGATCTGATTTCTCCATTAAAATTAATCAAAAGGATGATAGTTGGAAATGACTACTCTGGCCAAGAACTGAGTGCTGAAGGGAGGTAAATGAATATGCATAATATTCTGGATATACTGGATAATCTTCCAGTATTTGTATTGCAAACCACAATGACAAAAGGGGGCAGAGAGAAAGAGAGGGAGAGAGAGAGAGACAGAGACAGAGAGACAAAGAGAGATAGGAGAGAGGTTTTTGCCATATAGGCAAGCTGGGGTGGGGGCAGTGACAAGATGGAAACTGGGACTTTGATGGTGGGAAGTGTGTACTGGTGGAGGAATGGGTGTTGGAACACTGTATGACTGAAACCCAATCAAGAACAACTTTGCAACTGTGTATCTCACAGTAAAAAAAAAAAACGTAAAGGCCCTCCTGTTGTTCGTCGATTTGCTCGAGCGGGCCTAGTAACGTCTCCATTGGAGACCTTGTTGTTACTGTGTCTGGCATATTGAATACTCTCGGTAGCTTGCCGGGCTCTCCGAGAGGGGCAGAGGAATCGAACTCGGGTCGGCCATGTTGGCTGCGTGCAAGGCAAACGCCCTACCGCTGTGCTATTGCTCCAGCCCATCTCACAGTGATTCAATAAAAAAAAGAATTAAAGAAAATATTCAAAGGGTGGGGAGATAGCTCAGTCAGCGGCTGGTGCACATGTTTTACATATACGATGGCACCGCATGGTTCCTTCAGTTCCTCTGGGTATGATCCGAAGTGCTCTGCCTCCTAATGGTAGCAAATAGATACAGATGAGGACTAACCACTATATCAAGAGCAATGTCTTCATAATCAGATTTTCCTTTTGCATATAATGGAATCAGTTAATGACCAATTGGACCTATGAATTGGTTTAAAGTCACTTTGTAGGCTTACTATTGATTGGTTTGGTATTACTCTTCTTTCCAGAAACTATTATGCCTTGTTTTTAGTTTTTAATAATTTGTTGACAGATATTTTGGTGCTTTCAAATAACATTTATAAATTTAATATTTAATATCAGAATGCAAAAGACTACTCAGGCCAGCCTTCTGAGCTGGCTCTTTTTTTTTTTTAATGGGCTGGAGCGATAGCACAGCGGGTAGGGCGTTCGCCTTACAAGCGGCCAACATGGCCGACCCGAGTTCGATTCCTCCACCCCTCTCGGAGAGCCCGGCAAGCTACCAAGAGTATTCGATATGCCAGACACAGTAACAACAAAGTCTCCAATGGAGACGTTACTGGGCCCGCTCGAGCAAATCGACCATCAACGGGAGGGCCTTTACCTTTTACCTTTTAGTGAAACACCATGAGGTACAGTTGTAGATTTACAATATTTGTGCTTGGGTTTCGATTATACAATGATCAGATAACCATCCCCCCACCAGTGCCCATTTTCCACCACCATGGATAATATCCCCCCCACCTCCATCTCCCCATCCCCCCTGCCTCTGTGGCAGGGCAATCCCCTGTGTTCTCTCTCTCCTTTTGGGTGTTGTGGTCTGCAAAAGAGGCATTGAGTTGCAAACATGTTCAGTCCATAGTCTACTTTCGACATGCATCTCCCCTCCTGGGAGGATCCTCCAAACACCCTTTATTTGGTGCTCCCTTCTCTATCTGAACTGCCCTTTCCTCTAGAATACCCGGCTGGCCTCTAAGTTATGGAGTAATCCTCCTGGCGCTGATCTCAGCTATTCTTGGGTATTAATCTCATACTTTGTTACTTTATATTCCCCAGATGAATGCAATCTTTCTATGTCTATCCCTCTCTTTCTGACTCATTTCGCTTAGCATGATACTTTCCATATTGTACCACTTGTATGTAAATTTCATGACTTCATCTTTTCTAAGAGCTACATAGTACTCCATTGTGTAGATGTACCAAAGTTTCTTTAACCAGTCATCTGTTCTTGGGCATTCAGGTTTCTTCCAGTTTCTGGCTATTGTAAAGAGTGCTGCAATGAACAAACAAGTGCAGATGTCACTTCGACTATACATTTTTGCCTCTCTGGGATATATTCCCAGGAGTGGTATTGCTGGGTCAAATGGGAGCTCAATTTCTAATTTTTTGAGAATCGTCCATACTGTTTTCCAGAAGGGCTGAACCAGTCGACATTCCCACCAACAGTGAGTGTCCCTTTCTCGCCACATCCGCGCCAGCATCGGTTGCTTTTGTTCTTTTGGATGTGGGCCAGTCTCTGAGGTGTGAGATGGTATCTCATTGTGGTTTTGATCTGCATCTCCCTGATGATTAATGATGTAGAGCATTTTCTCATGTGCTTTTTTGCCATTCGGATTTCTTCTTTGAGAAAGCTTCTGTTCATTTCATTGCCCCATTTTTGGATGGGGTTGGATGTTTTCTTCTTGTGGATTTTAACCAGTATTTTGTATATCCTGGATATCAACCCCTTGTCAGATGTGTATTCGGCGAATATCCTTTCCCATTCTGTAGACTGTCTTTGTATTTTGGTCACTGTTTCTTTGGAGGGGCAGAAGCTTCTTAGTTTAAGATAGTCCCATTTATCTATCTCTGTTTTCACTTGCTCGGCCAGTGGCGTGGCATCTTTGAAGATACCATTAGCTTCAATGTCATAGATGGTTTTGCCAACTTTGTCTTCAATGTACCTTATGGTTTCTGGTCTGATGTTGAGGTCTTTAATCCATTTTGATCTTACTTTTGTACATGGTGTTAGGCAGAGTTCTGAGCCCATTTTTTTGCATGTAGCCATCCAGTGATGTCTGGGCTGGCTCTTTAGAGGTGAACAAATAAAGCATGAGGTAGGTTGATAAGACAAAAAAGGATAAATAACAAGGTGTATATCTCCTGTACACATGGGAGAGTGTACACAGCAGTGTACGTAGCCCACATGGTTTAATATGCGATCTTAAATAGACCTAGCTAAAGCTAACTCAGGATAATTAGAAAGAAATAGAAAAGGTGATTCCAAAAAACACAAAAGCACAGTGAAACAAGGCATGCAGAGTTTGGCTTGTCGTCTCTGAATGAATCTTTCTTGGGAGAAGCCTTTTAGGTAGATGTTTACATGTAGATATATGTTTCACAGGTAATTGTCATTCTTACTTTAGCTTTCTTGCATAAAATGGATGTTTTGCCAAAGATGTATTTTAGAACATTATTTAAAAAACACAAATACTATTATAAATAGTAACTTTTATCTCTACCATATGTATATATACATATACATATGGTAGAGATAAAAGTATATATATACTATACTTTTATATATATGTATAAAAGTACTATATATGTATATATATACTATATGTGTGTGTGTGTGTATATATATATATATATATATATATATATATATATATGAGATACATGCCTCTGGCAGGACTAGAGCCATTACTGACTGGATTCCACGCGACATCAAGAGATCGCGTGGACGCCCACCTACAAGATGGTCAGACTTCTTGATAAAGACCCTGAATGATCGGTTTGAGGCTCTGCATATTCCTAGAACGAGCAGATGCCATTGGGCTGCGCTAGCAGGCAACAGGGATGAATGGAGACGTTATTGGCACCCGCTCAAGTAAATCGATGAGTAACAGGGTATCAAGTGATCAAGTGATATGCCTCTGACAAGCTACTGAGTGATTAGAGGTCACTCCAAAAGCCTCTATCCCTCTCGGAAAGACTGGCAAGCTACCGAGAGTATTCCGCCCGCACGGAAGAGCCTGGCAAGCTATCCGCTGTGTATTTGATATGCCAAAACCAGTAACTACAACTGGTCTCATTCACCTGACCCTGAAGGCTTCACCGACATGGCAGCACAGAGAAGGATGAGAAAGGACAGGCCGACAAACTCTCAAGGCCGACCTAGGCTGCCACAACGAAGGAAGACAAAAATGATAGTCTGTATTTTCAATGCACGTACGCTAGCATCAGATGCATCCATCGAGGACCTGATGGTACAAGCGCGAATGATCAAGTACGACATCATTGGTCTGACCGAGACAAGAAGGCACGAATCTCACCATGCCGTTTTCGACACTGGAGAAGAATTTTTCCTCGGAACATGCGATAAAAGAGGTGTTGGAGGCGTCGGTGTCCTTGTCAACACAAACTTGGCCAAGAGCATTGATTCATTCGAATGCCTAACAACCCGAATCGGACGTTTACATTTGAATAGATGTGGCTCACTGCCTGCAGTTTCTATCTTTGTTGTCTACGCACCAACATCTCATTATGATGAAAGAGAAATCGAGAAGTTCTACATGGAGCTAGAGAAGTTCTATAAAGAAGACCACACCTTCTACAAGATCATTGTGGGTGATTTTAATGCCAAGATAGGACCAAGAAGATCAGCTGAAGAACTTCACATCGGGACCCATGGCCTAGAATGGAACGAACAGGGTGAGAGACTGTCTGAGTTCATCATGTCGACCAAGACCATTCATGGTAACTCACAGTTCCAGAAGGCAGAATCTAAACGATGGACATGGGAGTCTCCCGGTGGACGATTCCACAACAAAATAGACCACATCATATTCAATCGACGGTTTTGCCTGACTGATGTCGCTGTTGTCCCAAAATTTCGAACGGGATCGGACCACCGTCTCCTTCGTGCAAAATTCTACTTCACGGAGCGGGGAGAAAGGGCTGCAAAGTTCAAAAAGAGAACTCCCAGAATGACCACCAACTGGGAACTCTTTGGTACTATTGCGGCAACATGGGAAGATGCCATTGTTGACAACATTGACGAGGAATATGATCGACTGGTTCAGCACCTCCATGAATGTGCGAGGAACACCAAGAGAGAGATAGCCACAAAAAATCGCCTATCTTCGAAAACTCTTGAGCTAATTCGCCAGCGTGGTTTGGCGCATGCCTCAGGCAACCGCAAGCTAACGTCCGAGCTCGCAAAACAGTGCAGAGATGCGATCAAGGAAGACCTCAAAGAGAGAAGAGTAGAAGTACTGGTAGATGCGGCAGAAGCCAGGAAAAGTATTCGTAATGCCCGCCTGTACTTCGCCAACTATAAGACCAAGATGACTGCCCTCCGACGTCCTGATGGATCCATCACATCCTCCAGAACGGCAATGGAGAAGATTATCTATGACTTCTACTCAAATCTCTTCGATAGCTATGTCCACTTGCCGACATACCAAATTCCACAGGATGGATATGTCGTTCCCAACGTTCTCCCTTCCGAAATCCGACACGCCATTTCGTCGGTAAAGAAACAAACAGCACCCGGCCCAGACAAGGTCAGACCTGAACACCTGAAGAACCTGCCGTCAGTACTCATCAATACACTGGCTCGGCTCTTCACTCGCTACCTGTCTGAATGCAAGGTTCCGTCCCAATGGAAAACCAGCAGGACCGTACTACTGTTCAAGAAGGGAGACATCCATGACATTGGCAACTATTGCCCGATCTGCCTATTGTCTGTCATCTACAAGTTGTTCACTCGAGTCATCCTAAATAGGATTGGCAGAACACTAGATGAAGGACAACCATGCGAGCAAGCAGGGTTCCGCAAAGGATTCAGCACCATCAACCATATCCACACGATAACCAAGCTCATTGAGGTTTTTCGGGAGTTCAAGATGCCGCTCTGCTTAACGTTCATTGATTTAAAGAAGGCCTTTGATTCTGTTGAGACGGAAGCGGTCATTGAAGCCCTAGCCAATCAGGGCATTCAAGCCCAATACATCAGGATCCTCCGTGAGCTCTATTGCGGATTCACTACCAGGATCTCACCATTCTACAAAGAAGTGATCGTTGATGTCAAGAGAGGGGAGCGGCAGGTTGATACCATTTCACCGAAACTCTTCAGTGCCACCCTCGAGAACATCATGCGACGACTGGAATGGGAAGGAATGGGAGTGAAGATAGATGGTCGGCAACTACACCACCTCCGCTTTGCTGATCACATTGTTTTAATAACACCAAACATCAGCCAAGCGGCACAAATGCTGGCCGACTTTGACCGTGAGTGTGGAAAGGAGGGCTACAGCTGAATCTCACAAAGACAATGTTTATGAGAAACAGCCTTGTTTGTGACGCCCCATTCTCTCTCAATGGAACGACCATCTCCGAATGCAACAGCTATGTGTACCTAGGTCGAGAGGTCAACATGACAAATGATCTGGCACCCGAGCTGCGCAGGAGGAAGAGAGCGGCTTGGAATGCCTTCAAGAACGTCGAAGAAATAGCTAAGAGGACGAAGAACCTCCGGCTCCGGGCACATCTCTTTGATTCCACCGTTCTTCCTGCATTAACATATGCCTCAGAGACCTGGGCCCTACGCAAACAGGATGAGAATGCTATTCGGGTCTCCCAAAGAAGAATAGAAAGAGCTATGCTTGGAATATCACGTTTCACTCAAATGAGAGAACGAATCCGGAGTTCTGACATCCGTCGACGATCAAGGATCAGGGACGCTGTCTCATTTGCCAAGGTGTCAAAAATCAGATGGGCTGGTCACGTAATGAGATTTAAAGATGACCGTTGGACTAGAGCTGTTACTGATTGGATTCCACGGGATATCAAAAGACCGCGTGGCCGCCCACCTACCAGATGGTCAGACTTCTTCGTCAAGATCATGAATGATCGGTTTGAGGCCCTTCATGTTCCCGGAGTGAACAGATGCCACTGGGCTACAGTAGCACGCGACAGGGACAAATGGAGACCTTACTGGCGCCCGCTCGAGCAAATCGACGACTAACGGGAAGTTAAGTGATTAAGTGATTAAGCTACTGAGAGTATCCTGCCTGCATGGGCAGAGCCTGGCAAGCTACCCAGTTGTATTCAATATGCCAAAACCAGTAACTATAACAGGTCTCATTCCCTTGACCTCCAATTGTTGGGAAAGACAAGTAAGGAGAGACTGCTAAAATCTCAGAACTGGGACAAATAGAGATGTTACTGGTGCCCGCTTGAGTGAATTGCCGAACAACAGGATGACAGTGATACAGTGATCTCTACCATAAAATGTTTGTTTTCATCAAAATTTAAAACCAGTGGTAGTTTACACTGACATATACTCAGTAGAATATTACTCATTTGAAAAATAAAGATGGAATCATATCAAATAAATGTAACTAGATTTTGCTAAGAGAAATAAAGAAGTAAAATATAATTATTTAATGGCTTGGTTTTTATGTGGAATATGAATTACTAAAGCAAGTAGACTGTCAAGAAGTAATAAGACTAACTCCTAGACTCAGTGAAAACTATGGCAATTTTGGGGGTATGGTGCCATCAACAAGGGCTGGAGCGATAGCACAGAGGTAGGGCGTTTGCCTTGCATGCAGCCAACATGGCCGACCCGAGTTCCATTCCTCTGCTCCTCTCAGAGAGCCCGGCAAGCTACCCAGAGCATCTCGCCCGCACGGCAGAGCATGGCAAGCTACCCGTGACGTATTCGATATGCCAAACACAGTAACAACAAAAGTCTCCAATGGAGACGTTACTGGGCCTGCTAGAGCAAATCGATCAACAACGAGAGGACAGTGACAGTGACAGTGACAGTGGTGCCATCAACAGGTCAATCTGTACCTGTGGGGCAAGAGCATCAGCAGCCTGATGGTGACTTTAGTCTTCCTGACACCCCAAAATTGCCCCTGTGCCTTTGGCCGGACCCCAACAACTTGGGACCAAGTTTACCAAGAAATTAAATTGCCAAAAGTTAGGTATGTGGGAGCCATCTCACTAAACACCTCTGGCTCAGCTATCCAAGCTCATTTATTGGCCTTATTTCAGAGACCCATAGGTAAATCTCAAAAGAGATCAAAAGCCACATTTAATCTCGGGCCTGTGCATGGCTGAACATACTGGAGTACATCAGAGAGGAGTAGGCGGCCTGGTGGCCTGCCCAAGCAGAGCCCCCGGTAGCCACTTGCTTCCACAATCCAAAATTGCCACCATACCTCCGGCCTAACTCTACTATCTCAGGACAGGCCTCACCAAGATACAATCTGCTGAAAATTCTGGTATGTGGGTTTTGTGGCTGGAATCTCCAGGCTTTCTCAGAGTTGGGCTACCTCCCGACCACTTCCCAATAGTCATAGAAGCACTGGCAGTCACCCCCACAAACCAACTTCAGCACCACCCTGTAAGCTCTACTACTTGCATTGCTTCAGAGACCCATATATAAATCCCCAAAGAGATCAAAAACCACAGTTAAGGGGCTGGGGCGATAGCACAGAGAGTAGGTTGTTTGCCTTGCACGCAGCCAACCGGGGTTCGATTCCCAGCATCCCATATGATCCCCTGAGCACCGCCAGGAGTAATTCCTGAGTACAGAGCCAGGATTAACTCCTGAGCATTGCTGGGTGTGATCCAAAAAGAAGAAAAAAACCACACAGTTAATCTCAGACCTGTGCATGGCTAAACAGACTAGTGTAATTCGGAGGAGGACGGGCTGGCCTGGTGGCCTGCCCAAGCAATGCCCCCAGCAGCCACTTGCTTCCAAAATTCAAAATCGCTGAAATACACTTGGCTTGACTTCACCATCTCAGGATGGACCTCACCAAGATAGAATCTGCTGAAAATTTTGGTATGCAGGTTTTGTGACTGAAATCTCCAGGCTTTCTTGAGGTCAGGATGGGCTTCCTTCTCCCACCTCCCTGTATTTCTGGAAGCCTCAGCAGTCACATCCACATCCCAAAGCTGCCACCCAATTGAAAAGTTACTCCAGTCTTACTGTCCTGATAAAAATACTGAATACCTGAACACCATGACCTCTTAGCACCTGTGTTGCAAACCATAATGCATAAAAATAAAATAAGAGAGAGAGAGAGTGAGCGAGAAGGAAAGTGCATCTCGTAGAGGAAGGCTGGAGGTAGGGAGTAAGGTGTTGGAGGATGGTGGTGGGGAAACTGGGGACATGATGGTGGGAAATGTACACTGGTGTAGGGATGGGTGCTGGATCATTATATGACTGAAACCCAATTATAAACAGCTTTGGTCTATCATGGACATCCTATTAAAATAATCATTTTTTTTAAAAAAAAGTAATGTGGAGTTCATGCCCAGATCAATCAGCTTAATCAATGGCTGAATAAATAGCAGTACTCCTACATTTTTTAAAGAGAAAACTATGGTAATTAATATAGGAAAGGGGGTAGAGAATTAAGAGTTGGGATATTTTGGTGTTGGAAGGGCACTAGACCTTCAGTGGCAGGAGTGGTACAATTTGATAGAATATGAACGTGTGAAGCAATCCCCTTAAAATACTACAGTATTTTAAACAAATGATAAATCAATGAGAAGATAAAACTATCTTGGTGCTGGACAGTCTCTTTAGTGCATAGCACTGTGACACCCCCAGCTTCTCTGATAGAAGTCAGATTGTATCTTGTTTCTCATACCAAATCTTAACGGGCTTCCCATTTTCCCCCTCTTTCTTCACTCCTATTATTTGTTATAAACTTTGCATCTTATACCATTCTTAGTCTGTACTTGCATAATTCCTAATTTGTTGAAACTCAGTCATGTGCTTTGTCAATTAATCCCAATCCAGGATTTCTTGTTTCCTAACTTCTGTTTGGAAACAAGTCTAGTTTTGGATTGACTGCTTGATAATCCTCTTAAGGTGTTTGGACGTAGATAACCTTATAAGTTTTCTAAGTATATTTTTCTTTCTAATATTCTCAGGACTGGAGCTATAGCACAGCGGTAGGGCGTTTTCCTTGCACACAGCCAACATGGCCGACCCGAGTTCGATTCCTCCGCCCCTCTCGGAGAGCCCGGCAAGCTACCGAGAGGATCTCGCCCTCACGGCAGAGCCTGGCAAGCTCCCCGTGATGTATTCGATATGCCAAACACAGTAACAACAAAGTCTCCAATGGAGACGTTACTGGGCCCGCTCTAGCAAATCGATGAACAACAGGAGGGCCTTTACCTTTACCTTTAATATTCTCAGAATTTGAGTGTGTACTGCTGAGCCAGGTTTGCCATTGTGAGGTAAAACCATAGATTAGAAAGTAATCTGCCTTGAGGAATATTAAAGTGATACAAATGTAAGGTAATCACTAGATGTTAGTTTTTATTTTTAATTATTTCGATCTTTGAGTCATACCAGCTGGTTCTCAGGGTTTTTTCAGGTTCTGTGCTTAACGATCACTCTTAGGGATACTCCAGGGACAATATGAAGTGCCAGGGATTGAACCAAGGTCATCCATATGCCAGAAAACACCTTTCCACAGCACTACTTATCCCCATTATATGGTTCTAAAGTTCATTTAACATTGTTTTTAAAACTGTTTAATGTGGTAATATTAAAACTGGGAAATCTAAGAGATTAAGATATTCGAATGAAAAATCAGGAAAAAAGAAATTCCTCAATAAATATATGAAATAAATATATGTGATATGCTCACATTTAGTCTAAGTTAGGAAATAAAAATTAAGATTGTGTGTGAAATTAAGATGGAAACATTCATTTATGGTTTGTGAGTCAATAAATGTGAACAGCCTCTAGAAATTGTTATGGAATGTGAACCCTATAGGGTTTTCAGAATGGAGGTAGCCATGTCAATGTTTTTATATCAGTCTGGTGAGATTCAGTTTGAATTCCTGAACTTCAGAATTAGTAGACAATATCTTTTAAAAAAGTTTCTAAGTTTGTGGTGATTAGTTATGAAGAACTTGAGAAGTAATAATGTGAAGAATTGATTTCCTAACTTGTATTCCTCAAAGAACTAACTATGGTTATATTGTCCAGCCTTTGTATTTATTACTGGAGTTACTTGGGTCATTTTATAGCTCATAATATTCGCCTTATGTTCCTGATAATGGTTGATTAAAACTTTCTTTGTGTTCAGTCTTTTATAGCCTTTGATATCAAGGATATGCTGGTGTCATATTACATTAATATTACATCAGTATTACATTAATATTTTTATTATTTTCTGAGCACTTTGGAAGAAATGGTATAATTTTGTATTTTCCTTAATAAATTTTAGGTTCAAAGTTTTAACAGCTATCAAGGGTTATGACTTCTTAATTGGGAAAATATTGTATCATAAATTCAATATGTTTTATATATTTATCAAGTGCATATTTTATTTCTGTATTTTATTTTATATTATTTATTGTGCTTCTGGGTATCAAACACTGGGTTTCAGACAGGCACAAGTGTTCTACTGCTAACAATATCTATGAGTCCTCACTATTTATTTAGACAAATATCTCTTTCTAGTCCTTTTTTTTGTCCTTTTAGAGATTTTGTTAAAAAATTAAAATAAAAACACCCTTAGGATTTTTAGAAGCCCTATAGGAGCCCATTGCACACAGCATTAAGTTCTTCAGTGATCCTAAGACCCAGCTCAAAGGTTCTCTGAGATCCAGGACGTCTGCGTTCTTAGAAATGTATCACTTTAAACTTCATCTCTCACTTTTAATACTTTTTTTTGTTTTCAGTCACACCTGATGGTGCTCAGGAGTTACTCCTAGCTCTGTGTTCAGAGATCACTTCTAGTAAGGCTTGGTGATCTTATGGGGCACCGGGGGTTGAATCCAGGTCGGCTGTGTGCGAAGTAAGCATCCTACCTGGTGCACCATTGCTCTGGCTCCCTATACATTTTATGTTCCTATGCTCTGTCGACAAACCAATAGGAATGTTTAACTTGTTCCTATAATTTACAACTTCTGCTAGCAAAATGCGCTTTGATGAATTATTTCTACACAACAAGCCTCTTCAAATTTGTATACTGAACGTATCTGTGACTGTCTTTTTTCACCTTGATTGCCTTTGGCTACATCTCAGACCATTTGAGTCGCCGGAGGTTGAAATGATTTGGAGACTTCTTCAGTAATATTTAGTGCGCTTAGTTAAATGGGTGTCATGTGAAGGGAATTTGCCTGAGAGTACTGACTAGGCAGCTCCCCTCAGAACCATGTTCCCAAAGTAGTAAGTAGTGGGAATGGTTTAGATCCATAGTCAGATTCAAAATTTCATTAGGCATTTTTATCACTAAATATTGTAGTGTTTACTTTAAGCCAAATAGCATTATAGCTAGTTATAATAGTGATTATAACTAGCTTTTCATGTTTGTAAATATAACATTTATGAAATAATTTAAAATAAGTTTAAAATATATCCAATATCTTTAATTGACCCAAGTAGGTTCCCATATAAAGTTTACTTCTCCTACATATATTCAGTATAAGATAACATATTTCATTTCAGAGCTTGGTATCTCAGTGTCCTTTATTGTAAAGTTATTTTTATAGAATTAAGTTCATATAAAGTATATTCTCCAATTGTAATAGAATTGAACTATAAGTCAATAAAAGAAGAACCACAAAATTTTCTGTATACTTAGAAATCAATCAATATATTTCTATTCCATGGATAAAAGGTAAAAGTTTCCTAAGAAAAATTTTAAAATATTTTGCAAAGCCTGGCAAGCTATTCGTGACGTATTCGATATGCCAAACACAGTAACAAGTCTCACAATGGAGACATTACTGGGCCCACTTGAGCAAATCAATGAACAACGGGAGGACAGTGCTACAGTGCTACAGTGTTAAGACTATTTTATAGAATATTCTATTTTATAAAAATAGAATTTTCTCAAATCAATAATTTTAGTTTCTACCTAAGGATAGTAGATACATGGGACAGATAGAGTGCTCCATGGCTGGAAGCCTGCCTCATGAGCAAATGGAAGAAGGCAGCTGGAACAGAGAAGGGATCTCTAAGAAAAAGATGGCTGGAGGAATCAGTCAGGATGGGAGATGTGTGCAGAAAGTGGATAAAGGACCAAACATGATAGCCTCTCAACGTCTGTATTGCAAACCATAAATGCCCCAAAGTAGAGAGAGATTATGGGGAATCATGTCTGCCATGGAGGCAGGGGAAGGGTGGAAAAGGGGGGTATAGCTGGGATATTGGTGGTGGGGAATGTGCGCTGGTGGAGGGATGGGTGTGTGATCATTGTGCGATTGTAACCCAAACATGAAAGCTTGTAACTACCTCACGGTGATTCAATAAAATTAAAAAATATATAATTTTAGTTTCCACCTCAAGAATCTTTTTTTTTTTCACCTCAAAAATCTTAATCTAAGTATCTACCTCAAGAAGAGAGGGCAGCAGCAAGTAGGGCGTTTGCCTTGCCGACCCAGGTTCGATTCCCAGCATCCCATATGGCCCCTGAGCACCGCCAGGGATAATTCCTGAGTGCAGAGCCAGGAGTGATCCCTGTGCATCACCGGGTATGACCCAAAAAGAAAGAAAAAGAGAGGGCAGTTTAATTATGAGGTACAGAAGTTAAGGTAATTTCCTTGACTGTGACTGAGCGCAGTTTGACTCTTGATACCACATTTGGTTCCCTGATTATTGGCAGGAGTGTACCATGAGCACTACCAGTGTGGCCTTCCCACAAAAAATTTCTAAAAAGAAAAATATATATAAAAGGAAGAGAATAATAAATCCAGTCTAAGTCAAGAAATAAAATAGAAAATTTAAGATCAGAAATCAATAACACTGTAAAGAGAAAAACACTAGCAAAATTTGATGAAACCAAAGATTATTTTTAATTGAATTACAGCGCTCTCTCTTTCCTTGAAACCAAAGTTTTTTTTAAACAGTTAATGCAATATAGAAATTTCCAAGAATACTTAAAAAAAAAGAGAAAATAGCTGTCAGTATCAGAAATGAAACCAAAGTTTTCTTATAACCTTTCTAAACATTAAACATGTAAAAGTTCTGTGACAGATGCCATTTGGGGGCAGAAGGGTTTGGGTTACACCCAGCAATGCTCAGGGATTACTCTTGGATCTGCACTCAGGAGGCACTTCTGGCAGTGTGTGGGGTACCTTATGGAATGTTGGGGATCTAACTTGGGTTGGCTGTGTGGAAGGCAAGTGCCCTACCCACCGTACTGTTGCTCCAGCCTGACAGATGTCATTTTTACTTTTTTTTACTGATACATGACATGTGCCCCACCACTTACTGAACCATATTCTTAACTATGGAAAAAAGATGCAGTTTTTATATGTTTGAATCAGGACATTAACAGAATAATGGACACCTGAGTTCCAGAGAATAGTTCTTAGGTCAGTAAGTTATATTTCCTGATTCCAATAAGGTACAGCCCGCCCCCACGGCCCGGGACTCTCTCTGGGCATGCGCAGCTAGCTCAATCTCATAGAACAGCCGTTTTTTTCCCCTGATCTGCACGGGACGGGAACTGAGCCCCACCTCTCGGCAACAAAGCTCAACGTGTCCGGGTACTCTCTCCTCATTCCAATCAGGTACAGCCCACCCCCACGGCCTGGGACTCTCTCTGGGCATGCGCAGCTATCTTGATCTCATAGAACAGCCAGTTTTTTCCCCTGATCTGCACGGGACCAGCGCAGGGACCCTTTTCCGGAACCGCGGCCGCTAACGCAGCCGCGAAATATTCTCCCACTACATATGCCCTAGGAACCATAAGCTACCTTCTTAGATGGAATCTTCTCTGTTTTAGCTCAGCCACTAGAAACACAGTAGCCAATAACTCATAAGCCTATCTCAACTCACACTGCTCGAGGTAAAGGTAAAGGCCCTCCCGTTGATCGTCGATTTGCTCGAGCGGGCCCAGTAACGTCTCCATTGGAGACTTTGTTGTTACTGTGTCTGGCATATCGAATACTCTCGGTAGCTTGCCGGGCTCTCCGAGAGGGGCGGAGGAATCGAACTCGGGTCGGCCATGTTGGCCGCTTGTAAGGCGAATGCCCTACCCGCTGTGCTATCGCTCCAGCCCAACTCACACTGCATATCAAGTAAAATAGTAACAGTGAACGTGAAGGACTAAACCACACTTGTCACAATGGTAAAGCAATGCAAAAGCCCACCAAACTTTCTTATTGAAGAGGCTATCCCCGAAGACATCAACAGTACTATAGTGTTAGACAACCTCTCTGACAAGGAATTCAGAAGGGAGCTACTTAGGATGCTTAGGGAACTAAAAGAAACAATGGAAAGCAATGCCAATAAAAGACAAGAGGATTTGAAGGCAGAAATGAGGAAAATGCAGTCGGAAATGTCAGACCTGAAAAACCTGGTAGGCGAATTGAAAAACTCAGTGGAAGGCCTCAGCAGCAGAATAACAGCTGCTGAGGACAGAATCAGTGAGTTCGAAGATGAAGTTCAGAGACTCTCCAGAAAAGAGCAGAAAATGGAAAAGAGACTCACAATTCGGGAACAGATGGCAAGAGAAGATCGTGACGAAGCCAAGAGGGGTAACATAAGAATTATTGGAGTCCAGAGGGACAGGAAGAAAACCTTGATGAAGAAGAAACTGTCAAAGACATCATTGCTACAACGTTTCCAGATCTGAAGAAAACTTGTGACCACATTCAGGAGGCCCGAAGAGTACCAGCTAGAAGAAATCCGAATAAAAATACCCCAAGACACATTCTGATCAAAATGACCAAAACCTTAGACAGAGACAAATTCTGAAAGCAGCAAGATCGAAGAAAGTAATCTGTTACAAAGGAGCATCCTTAAAATTCACAGCTGATTTTTCTGATGAAACCCTCATGGCCCGAAAACAGTGGTGGGACATAGTGAAAAAACTCAATGAAATAAATGCCTCTCTAAAAATACTTTACCCAGCGAGACTCTCATTCATAATAGAAGGAACAACACACAGTTTCACAGACAAACAACAGCTCAGGAACTTCATAGACTCAAAACCATGGTTACAAGAACAACTAAATGGGCTACTTTAAGGCAAGAAAGGCCCCTCAAATACACCAAATTTCAACAGAACAATGGGACAAAACCCCATAACAATAATCTCTCTCAATGTCAATGGGCTAAACGCACCAATTAAAAGACATAGAGTGGCAGGATGGATTAGAAAATTGAACCCAACATTCTGCTGCCTGCAAGAAACGCATCTCAATAGTCAAAGCAAACACAGACTCAGAGTCAAAGGCTGGAAAACAATCCTACAGGCAAACAGCTCCCATAAAAAAGCTGGGGTAGCCATCCTAATATCAGACCACATCGATTTCAGAGTGAAGAAGGTCATAAGAGACAGTGAAGGCCATTTCTTAATGATCAAAGGATCTGTACAACAGGAAGAACTTACAATAATAAATGTATATGCACCTAATCAGAGACCAGCAAAGTACTTAAAACAACTACTCATAGATTGGGAAAAAGACATCAATAGCAACACAATACTAGTGGGAGACTTCAACACCACTTTGTCACCTCTTGATAGACCAACCAGACTCAAGCTTAGCAAGGACATACTTCATCTGAGGGAAACAATGGAAGAAAGGGACTTAGTAGATATATACAGGACACTTCATCCTCAAAAAGCTGAATACACATTCTTCTCAAGCATACATGGAACATTCTCCAAGATAGACCACATGCTGAGCCACAAAACATGCCTCCATAAAATTAAGAAGATAGAGATTGTATCAACAATCTTCTCAGACCATAATGCACTGAAATTAGAAGTAAATCACACACAAAAATAGAAAACTAAATCAAACACCTGAAAATTAAACAGGTGCGCTATTGAACAACGAGTGGATTAGACAGGAAATCAAAGAGGAAATCAAAAGATTCCTAGAAACGAATGAAAACGAGAACACGAGTTACCAAAACTTATGGGACACAGCAAAAGCTGTGTTAAGAGGAAAGTTTATAGCTCTACAAGCATTCCTCAGGAAGGAAGTGTGAGCACACATAAGTAACCTAACCTTACAGCTTAAGAGCTTGGAGAAGGACCAAAAAAAGGAGCACAACCCGAACAGGAGAAAGGAAATAATAAAACTCAGAGCAGAGATTAACGAGATGGAAACCCAAAAAACAATCCAAAAGATCAATGAAACCAAGTGCTGGCTCTTCAAGAAAATTAACAAGATCGATAAGCCTCTAGCAAAACTCTCAAATAAAGGGAGAGAGAAAACCCTAATAAACCGAATCAGAAATGAAAAGGGGGTCATTACAACAGAAACTACAGAAATTCAAAGGATCCTCGGGGAGTACTTTGAGAAGCTTTATGCCATGGAACATCAAAACCACGAGGAAATGGATAAATTCCTAGACTCCTACAGACTCCCAAGGCTGAACCAAGAAGACCTGGAATACCTGAACAGACCTATCACCATCAAGGAAATTGAAATGGTAATAAAAAGTCTCCCCAAGCACAAAAGTCCTGGCCCGGATGGATTCACTAGTGAATTCTTCCAAATCTTTAAAGAGGACTTACTCCCAATCCTCTTTAAGCTTTTCCATGAAATTGAAATATCAAAAACACTTCCGAACAGTTTCTACGAAGCAAGTATCACACTGATACCAAAAGCAGACAGAGATACCACAAAGAAAGAGAATTACAGGCCGATATCCCTGATGAACACAGATGCAAAGATCCTCAACAAACTACTAGCAAATAGAATCCAACTACTCATCAAAAAGATCATACACCATGACCAAGTAGGATTCATCCCAGGGATGCAAGGATGGTTTAACATTCGGAAATCAATCAACATAATCCACCATATCAACAAAAGAAAAGATAAAAAGCATATGATCATATCAATAGATGCAGAGAAAGCATTTGACAAGATCCAGCACCCCTTTATGATGAAAACCCTAGCCAAAATGTGGATAGAGGGGACTTTCCTCAACATAGTTAAAGCCATCTATCACAAGCCTACAGCAAGCATCATCCTCAATGGGGAAAAACTGAGAGCCTTCCCTCTAAGATCAGGGATGAGACAAGGATGCCCACTATCTCCACTACTGTTCAATATAGTACTGGAAGTACTTGCAATAGCGATTAGGCAAGAAAAAGATATTAGAGGGCATTCAGGTAGGAAAGGAAGAAATCAAGCTCTCACTATTCGCAGATGATATGATACTATACTTAGAGAACCCAATAACCTCCACCAAAAACTCCTAGAAACAATAGACTTGTATAGTAAAGTTGTAGGCTATAAAATTAATACCCTAAAGTCCATGGCTTTCCTATATGCAAATAGTGAGAGAGAAGAAAGCTACATGAAAAAAACAATCCTGTTCACAATTGTGCCCCAGAAAATCAAGTACCTTGGAATCAGCTTAACTAAGGAAGTAAAGGACCTGTACAAAGAAAACTACAAAACGCTACTTCAGGAAATAAAAAAGGACATGAGGAAATGAAAGATATCTCCTGCTCATGAGTCGGGAGACTTAACATTGTCAAAATGGCAATACTACCGAAAGCATTGTATAAATTCAATATAATCCCTATAAGGATACCCATGACATTCTTCAAAGAAATGGAGCAAACACTCCTGAAATTTATATGGAACAATAAGCCCCCACGAATAGCTAAAGAAATTCTTGGGAAAAAGAAAATGGGAGGAATCAACCTCCCTAACTTCAAATTGTACTACAAAGCAGTAATAATTAAAACAGCATGGTACTGGAACAAAGGCAGAACTGCAGACCAATGGAACAGGGTTGAATACACTGGCATCTCCCCTCAATCCTATGATCATCTAATCTTTGATAAAGGTGCAAGTAATGTGAAGTGGAGTAAGGAAAGTCTCTTTAACAAATTGTGCTGGCATCACTCGACGGCTACATGCAAAAAAAATGGGCTCAGAACTCTGCCTAACACCATGTACAAAAGTAAGATCAGAATGGATTAAAGACCTCAACATCAGACCAGAAACCATAAGGTACATTGAAGACAAAGTTGGCAAAACCATCTATGACATTGAAGCTAATGGTATCTTCAAAGATGCCACGCCACTGGCCGAGCAAGTGAAAACAGAGATAGATAAATGGGACTATCTTAAACTAAGAAGCTTCTGCCCCTCCAAAGAAACAGTGACCAAAATACAAAGACAGTCTACAGAATGGGAAAGGATATTCGCCGAATACACATCTGACAAGGGGTTGATATCCAGGATATACAAAATACTGGTTAAAATCCACAAGAAGAAAACATCCAACCCCATCCAAAAATGGGGCAATGAAATGAACAGAAACTTTATCAAAGAAGAAATCCGAATGACAAAAAAGCACATGAGAAAATGCTCTACATCATTAATCATCAGAGAGATGCAGATCAAAACCACAATGAGATACCATCTCACACCTCAGAGACTGGCCCACATCCAAAAGAACAAAAGCAACCGATGCTGGCGCGGATGTGGCAAGAAAGGGACACTCCTTCACTGTTGGTGGGAATGTCCACTGGTTCAGCCCTTCTGGAAAACAGTATGGACGATTCTCAAAAATTTATAAATTGAGCTCCCATTTGACCCAGCAATACCACTCCTGGGAATATATCCCAGAGAGGCAAAAATGTATAGTCGAAGTGACATCTGCACTTGTTTGTTCATTGCAGCACTCTTTACAATAGCCAGAAACTGGAAGAAACCTGAATGCCCAAGAACAGATGACTGGTTAAAGAAGCTTTGGTACATCTACACAATGGAGTACTATGTAGCTGTTAGAAAAGGTGAAGTCATGAAATTTATATTCAAGTGGTACAACATGGAAAGTATCATGCTAAGCGAAATGAGTCAGAAAGAGAGGGATAGACATAGAAAGATTGCATTCATCTGGGGAATATAAAGTAACAAAATATGAAATTAATACCCAAGAATAGCTGAAATCAGCACCAGGAGGATTACTCCATAGCTTAGAGGCCAGCCGGGCATTGTAGGGGAAAGGGCAGCACTGGTAGAGAATGGAGCACCAAATAAAGGGTGTTTGGAGGATCCTCCCAGGAGGGGAGATGCATGTTGAAAGTAGACTGAACTTTCAACTACTGGACTGAACATGTTTGCCACTCAAAGCCTCTTTTGCAGACCACAACACCCCAAAGGAGAGAGAGAACACAAGGGATTGCTCTGCCACAGAGGCAGGGTGGGATGGGAGGGATGGGGGTGGGAGGGATATTATCCATGGTGGTGGAAAATGGGCACTGGTGGAGGGATGGGTATTTGATCATTGTGTAATCGAAACCCAAGCACAATAAATTGTAAATCTACAAATAAAGAGATATATTTCCTTTTATAAGTAACATAGGGATAAATATGCACCTTGAAATGTGTTTTAGCATTGAGCAAGTCAAGAAGGCCCGTATGGGGCTTCTCCATCATATTAGCAGAGCCAATAACCATGGTATCATTGTATCCAAGAAAGCAAGAGGAAGTTTAAAAGGGAACTTGTGCCAGATTTAAGCGGTTAATATTATGATCTTTCTAAGGGGCCTCTGGCTGTTTACATCAATATTTCCTGCTAACGAACATGGATTTAAATCTGACGGCTGATTGGTGCCCTCTGCCTATTTAATATCGGGAATCTTGGAGGCAGTCTCATTTCGAGTCTCATTTCCTGCCAGGCTCTGAAGCTTTACCTGTCTCTTTTTCTTTTTCTAACTGACCATAATGAAGTTCTTAGGGTTTCTCGTACTGATGGCAGTTTCTGCATTCTTGGTGTCTGGCCGTAAGTAAACTTTTTACCTGAAGATTAGAATAGGACATGTTCTTCTTGTGGTACTCCAGATATTAATTCTGTGAATATTAGGGATGGGGAACCTAGCAGTTGCCATCGACTTTTTCTACTCCTTACCCTACTCTGATAACTCTTTAACTTATTTCTGAAGTTAGAGTTGCCTCTATTCTTAAGGTTTTCTTAATTAAGTTGGATCTTAGTTCAGTTCCAATCTTAGAATCCAATACTCATTTTAGTGTGTGTAAATATGCTTAAATGGTAACCAGAAGTTCTTTTCAAGGGGCACCAGAGACATAGTACAGCAGGCAGGTACTTGCCTTGCATGTGGCTGACCTGGCTTTGCTTCCCAGTGTCCCTAACTCCTATTAGAGTTGATCTCTGGGCACAGAACCAGAACTAATCCCAGAGCACCACAGGGTGTGGTCCCTCAAAAAACAACAAAAAATCTTTAGGAAAAAATGACCATATATGTGTATGCACATTGTGTATGTATCATTTGGGGGGTTGTATATTAATTGCACATCTTTTTCTCTTCAGTGTGGCATCACTGAGGATTTATAATTGTTAAGGATTCAGTATTGTGCATTTTTCGCATCATTTACCAAATTGTCATCTACATCTTATTTTTCTGTCTTTTTCAGAGGATGCAACAGAAGCTCCTGGTGAGTATACACTTGTAATTTAGTTGCTTGCTGCAATGACTGTTCCCCATCTCATCTATATGCCAAGTTACCACGGGGGATGTTTTACAATGAAACCTAAGCAAAAGTTCAGAAAAACGATATTTCTTACACACAGATTCTAAAATCTATTGTGAACATAGAAAATGTGCTCACTTCTTACACTTTATTGCAGAACTTTAAGGCCTCTGACATGATTTATGTAAATTTTAGATTATCATTAATTTATAGGAAAATGTGTCCAGCTGGAGTGTGAGAGTTTGGGAGATGCATACGAAAATTTATTTTTTATCATTAATGAAAGAAAGCACTATGTGCATGAGGGGCTATTTTATCCCAGAACAAAGAAAGAGATATCATTTCTAAAGGTTACATAGAAACGAAGGTACTAATATCATAGACAATTCCAGGCAAATAGGGCATAAAAATGGGGTAAAATGAAGCAAGGTCGCATAGTATGCTCTTGTGATGGTTTTTGTGTCTTATTTTAAAACTGAAAATCAAGGTTTTGGACCAAAGCACTTATTCATTCTTTGTCCCTTCTATGAAATACTGTATGTTTTGTTCTGTATATGCTGTGTCCATGGAGGTAATATGAAAATTTCAATACTTATTCTCCATAATGGGAACTGTGTCTTCTTGGTCTTGCACATAAAGGTATTGGGTCTTGTTAGAACTCATACAATGTGTAATATATCCTATCCAAAACGTAAGGTCTAATTAAAAATATTTCATTTCCTGAGACAGCGTGGCTATCTATGAATATCTCGGATATAGATGTACAGATCAGTTTTTGAAGTAGATTTAAAAAGTGTGGGTTTGGGTCCTGTTATTTGTCAATATCTGTAGTATAAAAGATTAGGGTGACTCGAAAGGAGAGAGGGAACAAAAGGGAGTGCCCTGCCACAGAGGCAGGGTGGGATGGGGGATGGGGGGTGGGAGGGATACTGGGATTAGTGGTGGTGGAGAATGGGCACTGGTGGAGGCATGGGTACTCGATCATTGTATAACTGAAACACAAACACAAAAATTTGTAAGTCTACAACTGCACCTCATGGTGTTTCACAAATAAAAATTTAAAAATAAAATAAAATAAAACAAAAAAATTAGGGTGATACTTCTCAATCTTCCCACTTTCCCTTTGAATGTAGAGTTATTATTGGGTATTTGTTCAATTTCATTGTTTTCTTAATAAAACTAGATTTTCCCAGTATACCTACTATGGTTCTCAAAATTTCTGCTGTAATATATGATGTAATCATTAACACAAAAGGCTGGAAAAATAGAATTCCAGGCCAGAATCTAAAGAAAAATCAGGAGATATTTTTAGTATGTGCACTTACTTTTTCTTCTTGCTCTGGTATTTTCCCCTCTAAAATTTACCTTTATTTATGTATTTATTTATTTATTTTAGCATAAGAGACAATATTTTACATTTATTTGCACCTACTTGTGTGAGCCAGGCTCTATGCAGACATGTCTTGTATGTATCACATTAGTTATCTTTCACAATATATTTGTGAATTTTGTGCTATTATCTTTCTTTCACATGTGAGGAAGTTGAGGTCATCAAAATTTAAGGGGCTTTTTTTTAAGTTTTGTTAGTGAAACACCATGAGGTACAATTGTAGACTTACAAATTTTTGTGCTTGGGTTTCAGTTACACAATGATCGAGTACCCATCCCTCCACCAGTGCCCATTCTCCACCACCATTAATCCCACTATCCGTCCCATCCCTTATCCCCCATCCCACCCTGCCTCTGTGGCAGGGCATTCCCTTTTGTTCTCTCTCTCCCTTTGGGTGCTGTGGTTTGCAAAAGAGGCATTGAGAGGCAATTACGTTCCGTCTATAGTCTAGACCATGTTCCATGTGCACTGGAGAAGAATGTGTACTCTTTCTTTTTGGGGTGTAAAGCCCTGTAGGTCTATCAGCCCTTCTCTTCTATTTCTTCCTTCAAAGCCAATGTTTCCTAGCTGAGTTTTGTTCTTGTTGATCTATCCAGAGGCAATAAGGTGATATTGAAGTCTCTGGCTACTATTGTGTTGCTAGCAATATCCTCTTTTAGATCTGTTAGCAGTTTTTTTATCTAAATATTTAGCTGTTCCCTCATTAGGTGCATATACATTTAAGAGTGTGATTTCTTCCCGTTGTACATATCCCTTGATAAATAGAAAATGGTCTTCTCTGTCCCTTCTAATCTTTTTCAACCTGAAATTGATGTTGTTGGATACTACTATGGCCACCACAGCTTTTTTGAGGGAGCTGTTTGCTTCCAGGATTGTTTTCCATCCTTTAACTTTGAGTCTCTGTTTGCTCTGGCTGTTCAGATGAGTTTCTTGTAGGCAGCAGAATGTTGGGTTCTGTCTCTCAATACATTTTGCCACTCTGTGTCTCTTAATTGGTAAATTTAGACCACTGACATTGAGAGAGATTATTGTTATGGGGTCTTGTGTCATCTTTCTGTAAAGGTCTGTTGTGCTTGTGGGGTTTGTCCTGTCTTATAGTAGCCCCTTTAGCCTTTCTTTTAGGTTTGGTTTTGAGTCTATCAAGTTCCTGAGCTGCAGTTTATCCACAAAATAGTGTTCTGTTCCTTCGAGTTTGAGTGAGAGTTTAGCCGGATAGAGTATTCTTGGTGAAGCATTCATTTCAGTGAGTTTTTTCACTATATCCCACCATTGCCTTCGGGCTTGGAGGGTTTCCTCTGATAGGTCTGCTGTGAATCTAAGGGGTGCTCCTTTGTCTGTGATTTCCTTCTTTGACCTTGCTGCTTGCAGTATTGTGTCTCTATCCACGGCATCCATCATTCTAACTATGATATGTCTTGGAGTGTTTTTGTTAGGGTCTCTTTTAGCTGGCACCCATCGGACTCCTTCACTTTGAATGGTTGCATTGTCCAGCTCTGGGAACTTTTCAGCAATGATTTGTTTAACCGTGGCTTTATCATTGGGATTGTTTCCCTGACCTTCTGGTAGTCCAATGAATCTAATGTTGTTCCTCTTGGAATCATCTCCTGGGACCCTGATTCACTCTCAAGCTATTTTGAGGTCTCTTGCCATTGATTATTGTTGCCTGTAGGCTTCATGCAGCTGATCTTCCAGCTCTCTGATTCTGTCTTCAGCTGTGGCCATTCGACTGTTGAGGGCACAGACTGAGTTTTTCATTTCATCTACAGAATCTTTTATTTGTGACATTTCTATGCATAGCTTTCCAATTTCTGCTCTCACTTCTTCCTGCAATTTCTTAATTGTTTTTTTCATGTCCTCCTTTAATTTACTGGATATCTGTGTCACTGTTTCACTGAGTTCATTGAACATATTCATTACTTCATATCTGAACTCGGGTCGGCCATGTTGGCCGCGTGTAAGGCG
This sequence comes from Sorex fumeus, assembly GCF_029834395.1. Classification (NCBI taxonomy): domain Eukaryota; kingdom Metazoa; phylum Chordata; class Mammalia; order Eulipotyphla; family Soricidae; genus Sorex; species Sorex fumeus. The sequence continues at coordinate 11,105,685 of NW_026606099.1, forward strand.
AACGCCCTACCCGCTGTGCTATCAGAGCGATAGCACAGCGGGTAGGGCGTTCGCCTTACACGCGGCCAACATGGCCGACCCGAGTTCGATTCCTCCGCCCCTCTCGGAGAGCCCGGCAAGCTACCGAGAGTATTCAATATGCCAGACACAGTAACAACAAAGTCTCCAATGGAGACGTTACTGGGCCCGCTCGAGCAAATCGACGATCAACGGGAGGGCCTTTACTTTACTTTTACTTACTTCATATCTGAATTCTTTCTCAGAGAGGTCCCTTAGGTGAGCAGCACCTACTGAGACTTCTGGACTCTTTTCATCATCCTCCCCTCGTGGTGGGGATTTGCGTTGTTTCTTCATGTTGGTGTGGAGGTATGGAGACTGAGATGTTACACGAGATTGCTAGGTATGGATAAACTACCTGCGGCTGCGTGAGCGCCCACCAGCCCCAAATTAGACCACACCCACTTCCACACAGGCCATGCCCACTTCTGAAGAGGCCACGCCCCCTAAAGGTGCCGTGTGTGTGTGTGTGTGTGTGTGTGTGTGTGTGTGTGTGTGTGGATAACCTGAGGGAGGAAGAAGACCCGGCATAGCATTGGGGATGAATAGGAAGAGGCTCAGGGATGGTGAGCGTCCCAGTGTCCTAGAGGACGCCTGGGGCGCATACATGGAGAAACCCCAGTCCCAGGTTTGAGCACTGACTGACCTGGGGGAGGAAGAAGACCGGGCACAGTGTTGGGGACAAATAGGAAGAGCTAGGATTTACCTTTAAACTCTATTTATTCACAATGTACCAAGTTATGCAGTGTAACATTCTGTGGGAGAACACCAGCATGTCGGTCCAGTAGGAATTTCCTTATTTCTTCCCAGCAGCGTCCCTGTAAATATAAAAAATTGTGGGGTTTTTTTGTGCCCAGCCTTGAGTATCACTGTTAACCCGTTGTTCATTGCTTTACTCGAGCGGGTGCCAATAATGTTTCCATTCGTCCCAGCCTTGAGATTTTAGCAGCCTCTCCTTACTCGTCTTTCTTGACACTGCTGCGTTAGAGGCTTTTTCAGGATCAGGGGAATGAGACCCGTTATTGTTACTGTTTTTGGCATATCAAATACGACACAGGGAGTTTGCCAGACCCTTGCCCTGAGTAAAAAGTATACTTTCTATCAGTCTCCTAGACTTGGAGGAATATTCCAAATTCTTTCTCTCTCCAAGGTAATGGTTTGCAGGAATATTGCTGTGAAAGAACAATAGGTGGTCAAGTTAAAAGATACAACAGAATTGATGATATTTGACGAGGAATTAAAAAAGAGAATTGCAAATCCAAATTGGTTGTGAAAAGTTTATCCCTTAAGGAGAGAATCAAGCACTTTTCATGGAAAGTTTTCTTTCTGCTTTTTGGTGTCCCTCTGATTATACTAACACATACTTCTGTTCTGGCTTTTCCTGGAACAGCCACTGAAACCACAGCAGCCACTGATGCCACATCAGCCACTGAAACCACAGCAGCCACTGATGCTACTGCTACTATTGTCACCCAAACTACTAAAGCATCTGCTACTCCTGGTACAACAAAATCTTCACTTAAAAGCTTTCTAAGTAAGTCCTCTTTTTATGGACCTTATAATCTCAACTTTTCCTACTCTAAATCAACTGCACTTTTGGCTGGTTAAAGCCATGATAGAAAATGTGTGGCATTTTCATTATTTTGATATTTCTTCTGCCTTTAGAAATCAAGTTAATAGGGACCGGAGAGATAGTACATCAGATAGATGTACTTGCCTTGCATGCCATCGACCATCCCATATTGTCTTCAAGCACCACCAGGAGTAATTCCTGAGTTCAGAGGCAGTTCAGAGCTCAAAGTCCTAAGTATTACCTAGTGGGAACGATGAATAAAACAAAAAGAAAAAAGAAAATAAAAGAATGAAAAGGAAAAGGGAAGGAAAGGGAAGGAAAGGAAAGGAAAGGAAAGGAAAGGAAAGGAAAGGAAAGGAAAGGAAAGGAAAGGAAAGGAATCAAGTTAGTAGGTATCAAGTTAACAGATAGACATCAGCAGAGACAGCAGATTGTGGCTCTTTGCATAGAATTTTGCCTACATTGCTCTGGAAATATTGAAGTTGATGTAGAAAATTTGCTTATAGAAATACTAGCCAAGAAATGATAAAATATAATCAAAACATAAATGTATTCAAGAATAGGATTTCATTTAGTTCCAAACCATGGGGAAGTTCCAAGGTGTATTTTGCTTGAATCAGAGGATTTTAAAGGCTTACTTAATGAAGGAGTTTGAGTTAAGATCCTTTTTTCCCTTCAAACCAAAATCTACAATGTGGGGTCTTTGGGATAGTCAATGGAACATTTTTTTCTCAGTCACAGATTAGGAGAGAATAAAAAGATACTTTGTTTGTTAGTCACTGAGAAGGTGAAATCAGTACAATTCGAGTACAAGTTTTCTTTATTTCTTATTTAAATCTATTTTCATTGGAACCCATTTTTCCTATTGAATTTGCTTTCCTGTATTTCAGCTATGGGAAATTCTCATCTATAACATCTTCAACTACTGTTTCTGAATTTGCTTTTCTGTTTTTCAGGGACTGCTATAATTCTTATATTGTTTATCTTGAACCCATCCTATAGTTCTCTGACATATTTTTCATTTATTCTCAGACCCTTTTGCCATCTTCTTTTGTTTCCAGTTTTCTATATCTCATTTTGGAGTGCCTTGGTCTTGTCCTTGGCTGCTGTTATTCTGTTGGTCAGAGCTACTGTTGAGCTCTTTTCATGTTTTGTTGACTATTTGTGTCATCATTTTCTTGCCTCATTAAGTAGGAAAGGAATTAGATGTTTCTTCACCAGAGATAAAAATCACAATTTTCTTTGAATTTTGAATTCCACTTAATGCACTGCAGTTTGACCTTTATTAGATTGCTTTCAAACAAAAAAATAAAGCCATGTTATTCATAGCCCCTCTTGCAGATTTACTTAAAAAGATGTTACAATGGGTGTGAAAAACCTCGCTGAAGAAGAATCATCGTGGGCCTTCTGCAAGTGATCTACTCGTCTAGAAAAATGCCATTTTATATTTGATTTAATATAACTGGCACTGTGGATATTATATCTCTTTTATCTTCTTTCAAATAAAAATAATTGTTGGCAACATAAAAAGTAGTATTTATTTTGAGGGATGAGGTTGGTGAGTCAATACTTTAGACAATACAATCTGCACATTTGAATTAAATTTTATTTAATCCTTCCCTATGTTTCAATTAGTAAGTGACTTTCTACATATTAAGTTTTAAAACTGATACACATAATATAGATATTATTATCAACACTGACAATAGTGTTTAGAAAAGATATTACTTTCACGTGAATACAATAATCAATGTGTGCAACATAGGAAAGTTTAGTTTGGATTCGAATAACCGATAGATTGATACCAAATCATTCTCGTATGTACAATAAGTTAGCAGGTGAGAAAGAGCAAATCACTTCCTGTCACCTACAGACTATTCTGGCACATCTACATCTAAAATTACATGAAATGTTGAAAAGAATATTGCTTTAACATAATCTTGGTTAGAATTTCTTAGGACCTATCCCTAATGAAGGTTTTGACCTGAGACTTTTCCATAAGATGAAAAACAGCCGTAACATGGAGAAGATCAATGCTAGTGTGTACTCACATTGGAAGAGTATAATGGATTAGTTTTTTTATCCCGTGAAAGAGGCAAAAAGTAGACACAAGGTTACACTAATTACCATATGAAAAATTAGAAAATATAGGAAATTCAGAGTTTTTCATAACTGAAGAAACTTGGCCTTTGGTGTACAGTTTTAGGAAAGAAAAATGTATAGATAATATAAAAGTCACAAAGTACACACACATGTTATAACTTCTTTTTTCCAGAAAAAATCTTATTACCTTTTTAAACAAATTTTTACTGAATCAAGGCTAGTTTAGATACCAGTCTATAATTCAAATGATTTCTCTACCCCTCTTGGAGAGTCTGGCAAGCTACCGAGAGTATCTCGCCTGCACAGCAAAGCCTTGCAAGCTACCCATGGTGTATTCGATATGCCAAACACAGTAACAAGTCTCACAATGGAGACATTACTGGTCCCACTCAAGCAAATTGATGAAGGGAGGACAGTGCTACAGTGTCCATAAAATAAAACGAAGCTCCCATAACCATGCCACCGGACTTCGTGCCAGGCTTTTTTCGCTCAGGGTGCACCAGAGGGGGTGTGTGTGAGAGCCCTCCCCGCCCCAAGGGACCCAGTCCTGGCAGCCAACCTCCACAACCCAATTGCCACCACGCTCCAGGTCGCTCTCCACACACTCAGGCCGAGCCTCACATTGAGTGAGCATATTCCTGGACCGCGTGGCCACGTGACACATCATAAAACACTCCCCATCCATTTTTCATAATTACTACATCATATTTGATGGGGTTTAGACAGTAGGCAACAAACCAAAAGCCTCCGTCCCTCTTGGAGCACCCAGCAAAGCACCGAGAGTATCCCGCACGCATGGCAGAGTCTGGCAAGCTACCCGTGGCTTATTCGATATGTCAAAAACAGTAACAATAACAACCATTCTCCTGATCCTGAAAGAGCCTCCAATACAGCTGTGTTGGGAAGTATGAGTAAGGAGAGGACGCTAAAATCTCAGGGCTGGGACGAATGGAGACGTTACTGGTGCGTGCTCGAGAAAAGGGATGAACAACAGGATGACAGTAATACAGTGATACAGTGATTGTCCACATAATCGAGGAATGGGCAATGAAATAAATATTCCACTTATGCTTGCATTTCAACATTCCCCAAAACACCCAGCAGCAGAGGCTTTGTATCTTCTCATATACTCATCCCCCAACTGTTTTTGTCAGTTATAAATTTTCAGTTACTTCAGAAATATGAAAACTGAACCAGAAGCAAAAATATTAAGAGCTTTACAATTATTAACTAAAAAGTAAGGAACACCAAATAATTAAAGAGCTCAAGAGAGTAAAATTCTGACTACTGGGTTCTACATCCTGACTTTTTATGGCAATGGGCACTAAACAGGATTCATCAAATAAAAATCTAGGTTTGTTAATGCCAAGAAATGCTCATAGAAGCCACCAAAGTATTAACAGTATAGCCAGAGGCCCTTTGGAAAAACCATAACTTTCACTCTTTATTTCTGACATTGTAAAATTTTTCCATAGTAAATATTGTTCTATAATAAGTAATATTCTTTCAGTATTTCTCTCTATAAAATAGAGTAGAGCCATGATTCCATGTGATATAATTTCAAGAATAGGATACTTATATATTTTATTTATTTTTTGAAAGTATTATATTAATTATAATATAATTATATTGTAATTATATAACATAGGGCTAGGACGAAGGAGACGTTACTGGTGCCTGCTCGAGGAAATCGATGAACAAGGGGATGACAGTGATACAGTAAATTATAAACCTAACAATACTTCACTTTATTTATAATCTAGGATGATGCTAATTTAGGTTACTAAAAAAAGAGACATTGGTTTGTAGCCTTTTAGATATACTCAATATCTGTTCAATCGCAGTTGCTGAGGTACAAGCAATTTCAAAGAATGGAGACTGGAGAGAGAGTACAGTGGGTAGCATGTTTGTCTGAAATTTGGATCACCTGAGTTCAATCCCTGGCAACACATATGATTCCCAAACATGCCCAGGAGTGATCCCCAAGCACAAACCAGAAGTAAGCCTTGAGGTCAGCTGGGTGTGGCCCAAAAACCAAAACAAATTTTTTTAAGTTTTTTTTTTTTTAACAGAATGGCTCTGAGCACATTGATAACTATTGGAGGTTTTTATACACTAGGAATCAGTCTGGAGCCAAGTCTATATAAAGCCAGGTACTTTACTATCGCTTACATCTCAAGATTTCCTTTTATTAAAAAGAAAAAAGGTGGCATCTGGAGACTATATCACATACAACATTAGAAGGCAGTCATAAAACTCCTTCAAAGTACTGGATTCATAGACAAACCTCCAAATCATAGCACATTCTGTATAACAAAAATTAATCAGGGTAATGAGAAAATACGGTAAGGTATCAACAGGTCACGGTCACGGTCCTCCCGTTGTTCATCGATTTGCTCGAGCGGGCCCAGTAACGTCTCCATCATGAGACTTGTTGTTACTGTGTTTGGCATATCGAGTTCATCACTGGTAGCTTGCCAGGCTCTGCCGTGCGGGCGAGATACTCTCGGTAGCTTGCTAGGCTCACAGAGAGGGGCTGAGGAATCGAACTCGAGTCGGCCATGTTGGCTGCGTGCAAGGCAAACGCCCTACCGCTGTGCTATCGCTCCAGCCCAAGGTATCAACAGGACTGAAGGCAAAACATAAGCTGCTCAGCTGACCTCTTCCAAAGATATGGGATTTTATAGGGTGAATCCCGCCAAGTTTTCCTTTTAAGATCTCTTAACCATTAATTTCCCTGTGCGTGCACTTGTACAGTGGAGTTTCTTTAAGTTCTACACTCTAATGAGATGGGGATATTCTCTCAGTTTGGCGACTCTTAAGTCATCAGTGGATGTTGCTCAGCTCCACCAAGAGTGTGGAGGGTTTCTGCTTGAAATCAAGTGCCCAGTTGGGTCAGGATAGGGAGGCCATTCCAAGACTGCAGTCATGTCGGGGTAGGAGTTTATGGACCCTCTTCTTAGCCAGCAAGGAGATTATTGCCTGGGCCCTGGCTTCAGGACTACAGGGTGTGGGGGCAGCTCCTCCAGAGGAAATGACCCAAGTGTCAGAGGCTGCTCAAAACTGTTGCCTGCACAGTGTGGGTCACTGAAGGCAGGTGAAAGGGGTTAGTGCCCCGCTGGATTCCAGAACAAAGCCCCATCCCAGCAATTTCTCAAACTGAGGAGAAAGCCAGACAAAGCTTCCTCAGCACTAGGGAGAGAAGGCTGGCAGAGGTAGCACTGGCGTTGGCAGCATGGCGGGGAAGGGCACAGAAATAAATGCATGAGGGAATCTAAACTTTCTCTAACAGTTCTGTCCTCATTTTACTTCTTCCTAAGTTTCGATATCCTTGGGAAGGGCAGAACCTGTTTCTTCCCTTTCACATTATGAAGTGGAATTTAGGTTATACAATAATATATGGTATTTCATCCCATTTACCATAGCACTGTAGCACTGTCGCCCTCTTGTTCATCGATTGCTCAAGCGGGCACCAGTACCGTCTCCACTGTGAGACTTGTTGTTACTGTTTTTGGTATATGGAATACGCCACAGGGAGTTTGCCAGGCTCTGCCATGTATGCGGGATACTCTCAGTAGCTTGCCGGGCTCTCTGAGAGGGATGCAGGAAATCAAACCCAGGTCGGCCTCGTACAAGGCAAACGCCCTATGTGCTGTGCTATCGCTCCAGCCCATTTACCATATCTTCGATAAAATATTATACGTATAAGATAATGTATTTGAGGCCTGGTTAGGAGCTTTATATCCTCAAATTCTAGCACATACATATGGCATAAAGTGTTACAATGAAAAAACGTTTTGGGGACCAGGAAGATAGTACAAACAATAGGGTGTTTGTCTCGTGACAGCAGACTTGTGTAGAACTTCCAGTACCTCTGAGCCCAGCTAGAAATGATTACAGTGTAGAGCCAGATAGTAATTTCAACTTAAAAGCACAGTTTTGGTTGTGCTTTCATAGGTTTTTGAGTAAGCTTCACGTGGTTTTGTTCTGTCTTGTTTGTATCTAAAGGACACCAAACTCAGTGTAAGTCCTGAGCTCTGCTGGGTGTGCACAGCCACTAAAAAGCATATAAAATAAAATAATGAAATTAAGAAGTCTTTTCTTCTTACTCATGGGCCCATAGCTATAAGTGGCCCTGCCTGCAAAGATATAATCCAGGAGAATTTTAAAAGATACTGAAGTCCAATTCTTAGTAAAACATAACTAAATTTCAATCACAAAGAAGTGACTTCAAAGGCAAATTTTCCCTAGGAAGAGAAAGGAGGGGTCTTAAAGTCTTGCTCTTGTCTCATGTATTTTGTGGATTCTCCTAGACTTTGACAGTGTTGTCCAATTTTGCAACTATGCCTTAGGGTGAAGAACAAAACTATATCAAAAGAAGTGTGATCTGCTTGGATAGAAGCCTGGAGGAAAGTTTCTTACCTTTCTAAGCCTTAAATCTCTGTAGACTTCATGAAACTTGGAAATTAAAGGAGGAAACTACATAACTGCCAACGTAAATCATACTATGAATGGCTTCAATAAATCAGTGTTTACTAAATATTAGAGCTCCAAGGGAACTGCAATTCAACAAAAAAAACTCAGGAACATTGGAAGAGAGAAGCTGGCACAGAGCCAAGAAAAAATCAGTATGTCTTAGGTCAAGGCAGGATACAGACAGATCGAATGTAATAGCTACATGCCTTAGTGGGCTGGAGCAATAGCACAGCGGGTAGGGTGTTTGCCTTGCACACAGTGGACTCGGTTTCTATTCCTTCGCCCCTCTCAGAGAGTCTGGCAAGCTGCAGAGAGTCTCCTGCCTGCACAGCAAGGCCTGGCAAGCTACCCATGACGTATTCGATATGCCAAAAACAGTTAACAACAAGTCTCACAATGAAGACATTACCGGTGCCTGCTCGAGCAAAGGAAGGACTAGAGCCTGGGGGTAATTTGCAGTTCTTACGCAAAACCCTGCTAGTAATTTCAACTTAAAAGCACAAATTTGAGTAAGCTCCACAGGGTTTTGTTTTGTTCTGTTTTTATCTAAGGGACACCAAAAACACTCATGGAGGTAAGGTTGCTGGAAAAGTCAGCAGGGTTGCTAGAAAAGTCTTATCAGGAATTTACATTTGCATTTGGCTATACCCAGGGATGGAGGGAATTGTGTCTTTTTAAACCTCTGAAGACCACTTGGCTCCATAATCCCCTCCTGCAATATCATGGAGCAGTTCTGCTGAATTCTCAACACAGACTGTGTCACATCTGAGAAGTAAGAATAGCATATGCTTATACACTAGATATACTTTAAACATAGGCATTGTTCTATAAAGTCAAAGCCAATAATAACAGCCTATACATTATAACCTATTATGCAAAACTCAGTTTTTCAAGCTCTATTAACATTTGCATTTAATCATAATGCCGTGCCCCCATTAATCAAAGCAATTCTGAGAAAAGAAAAGATATGAGATTTCATTTTATCAGTTTAAATAATCTGATAAAGTTAAAGCAATCAAAATAGGGATACTGGGATAGGATAAATTCAAATTAATGGTGGGAAAGTCGTGAAAAAGAAACTCTCTTTCACTGGTGATGGGACTTTTCTCTTATTCAGCTTCTATGAAAAATATGATAGAAACTTCCTAAATCCCTCTATGGAAGGAAGTAGGGAAACTTATTTTAAAAATTAATGAAAAAAAAATAAATAAAAATTAATGAAGCCAAGATACGAAAACAACCTAAATGCACAACATGGATAAATATATCGATAACATGTGATATATATGTACGTATACATATATACACATGTGCATATATATATAAAAGGTAAAGGTAAAGGCCCTCCCGTTGATCGTCGATTTGCTCGAGCGGGCCCAGTAACGTCTCCATTGGAGACTTTGTTGTTACTGTGTTTGGCATATTGAATACTCTCGGTAGCTTGCCGGGCTCTCCGAGAGGGGCGGAGGAATTGAACTCGGGTTGGCCATGTTGGCCGCTTGTAAGGCGAACGCCCTACCCGCTGTGCTATACAAACACATATATAGTGTGTGTATATATACAGCATGCATATGTATATATATAGCATGTATAGCATGTGTGTATATATATGGCATGTGTATGTAGATTATATATATGTATATATATACAGTGTAATACTATGAAGTTCTAAGAAAGAACAAAATCATGCAATCTGTTGTTCTATGGATGGAATTTGAGGATATCATGCTGAGAAAAGTCATCAGAATGGAAGGGACAGAAAAGAATCATCTTTCCCATATGTGGGAGTTAAAGATACACAGCACGATAGCAACAGATGGCCAAAGGCAGCACAAGAGAACTAATCCACAAACCTGACTTTGTGGGATATCAATAGGAAGGGGCATTGGGATCCTCAAAAGTTAACGTAAATTTGAAAAATTGACTATGCAATAAAGCACAAATGCAAAGGCAATGGAATAAAATAAAACATCTGGAAAAGATCAATATAATTGTAAGATAGTATGTTAATCAAAGCAAATTCCAGTATCTCATATGAGGTTAAAAAGAAAAGAGAAAGAAAGATAAGAGTGGGGTAGAAATACAACTGAGGCAGATTTTTAATTTTTTAAAAAATCTTTTTTAAGTTCTTGTTTTGGTTTGGGCTAGGCTGAGCCAGAGCTTTACTGCTGGTGAGATACTCAGGAATCACTCTTGACTGTGGTCAGGAGACCAATCGCAGTGTAGGACATTGAACAGGGTGGGCTGCACGAACGGCAAAATACTTACACGTGGTACTAACTCTCCAGGCCCTAGAGCGATGATTTTAAAAGAACTCTGGAGAAGAGAATTTTAAGAAAACTCATTCCATGTTTTTGGCTTCATAGTTGCCTAACAGTTGACTCAGGACGTCTTATCTGGTAAGACTCAGAAATTGCTGTTGATTCTCACAACGCTGAGTGCACTGTTCTAACGCATTGTAAGACTAAATAAACTTGCTGCCTCCACTCGTCAAGAAAATAGGTGAAATAAAATAAAATAAAGTCCAGTTCTTTATCAATGCCTGAGGTGAAAGCTATGTGTCAAGAATGTCTTACTCGAGGAACTTCGGAGAGCTTGGAGATTTGAAATTGTTAAATATGCATTGCCTGCGTGCTTTGAGACGCCTAGAATTTGGTCAACATGTGTCTTACTCGTTAATGTACACATAAAGGAGGTTTCCTGTGAAAAATACAATCCACTGTATTCAGGAAATCTACCAGAAGTCAAATATTCTCACCATTAATGTGAATGAGTCAAACGTTTGTGTGGGAAGCTGGCCCTTTAACTGACCGAGGGCCTACATGCCTGTGCTAGGCATGGCTATCTTGACCTACGTGACCCTCAGCAGGTAAAGCCTATGCTAGCTATGGCTCTCCTGACCTACATGACCTCGGCAGGTAAAGCCTGTGCTATGTATGGTTATCCTGAGAAAACATCTGTCATGGCTGTAACTGACAATGATTAACTTGGTATAAGTTTTGTAATGCATGGTATGTCAAACTTAGAGACTCTGTAACTTTCCTAACCACATATGGGCACGACCCTTTTTGTGTAACTGCATTGTGCTTTTCCTGTACTGATAGGTATTTAAGCCCCTGCTGCCCTGAATAAAGTTCTGTTCTGTCCTATCCTATCCTGTCTGCTGTCCTGTCTGCTCTGTCCTGTTTTCTCTGCATTCTGTCTCTTGTGTCTTGTGTTCATTCGGTCAGTCCTTCCCTGCACCTACGGATCCTAGGGCCATCTTCGCGGGCCGGAGAGTGGTCTGGCGGGGCCCCCCGCACGTTTGTGGCATCAGATTGAGAGCACACGTGCTATCTGCTACAGAGGACTGATGACAGCTACATTGCTTTTCATATTTGATCCTTTTGGACAAGGGTTAGCTGTTATGTTAGCAGCTGCTGAAATAATTGACAATACAGAAGGGACATCCAGTTGCAAAATTAGAGGGATAAAAGTTGCTCTGTGTAGAGGAGTCTGGAGGTAAAGAATGGCAGGAATAATATGCATAGGCAGGAACGTCTAGGTTGATTTGTGAGAGGAGCATGGTCAATGCTGAACTTACTCCTGGTCCTTTGAGTTAGGGTATTAAAAATCCCAACGAATCATTACAATTAGAATCAGTGAGTATACCTGTAGTAATAAGTGGGCATTAAATACTGTGATGCTTAGTGTCAAGGTGCCTTATTTGGAGCATGAAGTCAGAACTGTGTTTGAGTTCAAATGGGGTGCAATGTACTTTGGAAAAAATTAACACAAAAGCCTGAATATTGAGGAAATCTGTAAGATAGAAAGTGACAGGGCATGTAGGTTGTCCAAGCATGGTAACAGTTGTGACAATGTTTTAGTTGATGGTCTGGGCTGCTATCTTGAGAACTTATGATTGTATTTGTTGGGAAGTATCTGACTGACTTGACTATATTTTATTTCTTTCTTGTAATAGCTGTGTTTCCATTATAGTTCATACCACAGCTTACACATAGGGCAGTATAAGGAATCCTAATAAAAGTCCTGACACAGTTGTATTCCTGACTAACACCCATTGAGAACAGAGAAAGTCTAAGAAAATCTACATCTTTTTTACACTTTATTATGGAACATAAAATCTGCAGTATGATTTATCTGGAATGCAGAATAATCATTCATTGTTCTCTATCAGACAGCAGAAGAATGTTATATACTTATGGGACTCATACGTAAGATTATTCTGTTTATTACAGTAGAAGATTGAATGCATAACCACTGTTTAAATGAGAGATCACATCTCAGAATAAAGAAAGATATATAATTTCTAAAGGTGGTGTAGAAAAGAGGTTTTGATGTAGTAAAGTAGAATGTAAAAGTAAAGGGATAAAAGTTTCTTTAAAGGTCACATAGCTTGCTATTTTTTGTGAACTTTGTTCTCAAGTTGATACTTGGGTTTCTTTTTTCTTTTAATCTAAAGGCAAAATTGTTTGGTGACAGAAGAATGCTGCAGGCAGGTTCTGACACGTGGAACTTCTCTGGGACAGAAATTGGGCTGGGAATTTTTTAGGCTGAGGTCTTGATTAAGACCCAAGATTCCAAGACTCCAGGCTGCTGTCACAGAGCTTCTAGTCCATTGAGAGTGCTTACTTGGAGAGTGAGCAGGGTTGATAATGGACCAGAGACATACAGACTGTTGCTAACACCTGTGTTATTATATAATTGAAGCTACAATACTTGTACAGTTTCATGCTCTTTGGCAAACCTTGATTTCTTTTCTTAACAGCTCAATCAGAACATAAGACTTGGGAACATGCTGTTTTCCCTGATGATTGTAAATTTATTTATGACATCTTTAAAATGAAAAAAAAGTATTACTGCAAGGAAGTTCATAATTGTAAAGATGAGGCAGTTCTTTAGAGTTCTCACTCACATAGTGGATGAGTTACATCAGCAGAATTTTGGAAATGGTTTGTAAAAAAGAGGTTGATTTGTTCCTAATAAATTACAGAGTTTTGCATATTTTACCACTATATTTAGAAAAAAATTGGCAGACGTATACATATTCCGTCAGACTAATTTAATGCATGGTGGTATTTTATATAGTTGACTGTTTTTTAACACTTCTGGTAGTCTTTCTCTATTCAGTGGATTTCTTATGCATTACATATTCCTCTAGCTAGTCATTTTTCTGATTATACCACATTTTGGAAGAATGTGTAAGAAACATTAGAGGCCCTTTTGTTATAAAATATAGCTGTACACATTATAGAAATGATAATCCAGTCTTTTACCATCCTATCTCCTTATTCACAGCTACCCAAGAGCAACAAAAACTGCTATATTTTCAATTTCTTGCTGCATTGAATATATTCAATCCATGTTTTATTATTTTGCTAAGCTCTGGGAATTTATTCATGAGGAAAATTTATGGAGAGACTACATATAATACTTATATATAAAAATGGTTTTGAAAAAGCGTAATTACAAAGGTCTGTAGGAAAATCATCGTTCCCATCAAATACATCCCTTTAAGTAATGCTAATCCATGATATTTAACAATAAAGAGGTATTTCTCTATTATGATAGATTTGGCAAACTTGTCATTTATCATGGTTTTCTAGTCACTTTGGGCACAAGTAATTTCTGATTATGGACCTTAGTGTCCATTTATTGTACCATCAAAGGAATATTTGAGTTTATTAGCATACTAAGTCACGTATTAAAATATGATTTGGAGCTAATGAACAAGAGGAAAATCTTGTGGAGAGAGTCATATTGGGCCATTTAATGCCTGACGCCCTATGAAAAGTATTGTAAATCATGGTGCTTAAAATAAATAATAAAATATCAAAATGGAGAAAAGGGAATGAATAAATATTATGGTAATAATTGCTTCTTTGTGTAACAAACTCCAAAGAATTAACACCCACGCTCCCCAGGATATGTATAGCCAGTGAAATTGTCAATAGCCCAGATCTAGCCCCATCTGTAACATTTCTGAAAATTGTGTGTGTTGCAGAACACACTGCTTAAACTATGTAGCTTTTCATTATGTCTTCTGGATTGTGTTAATAAACAAGAAGGTCTACAGTCCTCCTATGAATCTACTAGTCTCCTATCACAGAATCATTTCGTGATAGATTTCTGAATTTCAGGGATGGCTGTCTTTCCTGTCATTAGAATTAGTGTACTTTCTTTTTATTGGTTGTTTTTTGTTTGTTTGTTTGTTTGGTTGTTTTTTTGTTTGTTTTTTTTTTGCTTTTTGGGTCACACCCAGCGATGCTCAGGGGTTACTCCTGGCTCAGGCACTCAGGAATTACTCCTGGCGGTGCTCGGGGGACCATACGGGATGCTGGGAATCGAACCTGGATCGACCATGTTGGCTGCGTGTAAGGCAACGCCCTACCCGCTGAGCTATTGCTCCAGCCCCAATGTACTTTCTTTTTAGAAAGATACATTTTCAGGTTTTCTTTTAGGTTATTTGCAATTTTTTGACTTTTAGATTCAGTTTTTTAAGAGACCAGCGATAGTCCAGGGCGTAAGTGTGACTGAGGCTGATTCCAGTTTTATCCCCAATATCACATAAGCTTCACTGAGTCTCGCCAGGAGTGGACTTTAGCACAGAGCAATGAGAGCACCACTGGGTATAGCACAAAAAACTGAAAAACAGTAAGAAAAACATTAGGTCTTTGAGGGCCAGAGAGATAGACCAATGGCTAGTATTCAGTAGTCTCAGGTTTGTTAAGGTGGGTACTTTTTCCATGTTTTGTTGGGGGTCACACCCAGAGGTGTTCAGGTCTTATTCCTGGCTCTGTGTTCAGGGCTCACTTCTGGGGGTGCTCAGGGCACCATATTGGGTGCTGGGGATCAAACCAGGTCAGTTGCATGCAAGGTAAGCACTCTACCTGCTGTACTATTTCTCCAGTCCAAAAAATTACATCATTGTGTATGTGGAGGGGGGCAGGGGCAGGGGTACACTCAGTGATAAGGAATCTGATTCTGTGCTCAAGGATCTCTCCTGGAGATGCTCAGGGTACTGTATGAGATGCCCATAATTGAACCTGGGCCAGCTGCATGCAAAGAAAGTGTCTTACCTGCAGTTCTACCTCTCTGACCCCCAGTGGTCTCTGATTTTATCTTCACAACCTGTCTCCTTATGTATAGTCAGGAACAGGATGCCCAAGCACAGAGCAACGAGCCAAGAGAAGTGACCACCAGGTGTAACCCCCAAACAAACAAAACATTTAAGTCTTGGATTTGTGTGGTTTGAGTCATACTTGGGAGTGGAGTTGTTTGTTTTTATTTTGGGGCCACAACCAATGATGCCCAGAGCTTACTCCTGGCTCTGTGCTCAGGAATCACTTCTGGGGGAGAGAGAGTGTCTGAGGACCATATGGAATACCAGAAATTAAACCCAGATACACAGTCTGTGAAGGAAGTGCCCCAACAGCTGTAATATCTCTCTAGTCTAGGGTTTTGTTTTCTTTATATAGAAGCTCTTCAGTTTTTTAGCAAAATTTGTTGTCTTTCTTCCCCCACTGTATTTCTTGAGGATGTTCTTGGCAAAAAAACCCCATAAACTGTACATGTTTGGGTTTATCTTTAGATACTATTGTGTTTCACTGATATGTTTGTCTATTTTCATATTTTGTATTTTTTTCCCTTTATTTTATTTTATTTTTTTTAAAGTTGTAGATTTACAATTTTTTGTGCTTTGGTTTCAATTATACAATGATCAGATACCCATCCCTCCACCAGTGCCCATTTTCCACCACCATGGATAATATCCCTCCCACCCCCATCCCCCCCTGTCTCTGTGGCAGGGCAATCCCCTGTGTTCTCTCTCTCCTTTTGGGTGTTGTGGTCTGCAAAAGAGGCATTGAGTGGCAAACATGTTCAGTCCATAGTCTACTTTCGACATGCATCTCCCCTCCTGGGAGGATCCTCCAAACATCCTTTATTTGGTGCTCCCTTCTCTATCTGAACAGCCCTTTCCTCTAGGATACCCGGCTGGCCTCTAAGTTATGGAGTAATCCTCCTGGTGCTGATCTCAGCTATTCTTGGGTATTAATCTCATACTTTGTTACTTTATATCCCCCAGATGAATGCAATCTTTCTATGTCTATCCCTCTCTTTCTGACTCATTTCGCTTAGCATGATACTTTCCATATTGTACCACTTGTATGTAAATTTCATGACTTCATCTTTTCTAACAGCTACATAGTACTCCATTGTGTAGATGTACCAGAGTTTCTTTAACCAGTCATCTGTTCTTGGGCATTCAGGTTTCTTCCAGTTTCTGGCTATTGTAAAGAGTGCTGCAATGAACAAACAAGTGCAGATGTCACTTCGACTATACATTTTTGCCTCTCTGGGATATATTCCCAGGAGTGGTATTGCTGGGTCAAATGGGAGCTCAATTTCTAATTTTTTGAGAATCGTCCATACTGTTTTCCAGAAGGGCTGAACCAGTGGACATTCCCACCAACAGTGAAGGAGTGTCCCTTTCTCGCCACATCCACGCCAGCATCGGTTGCTTTTGTTCTTTTGAATGTGGGCCAGTCTCTGAGGTGTGAGATGGTATCTCATTGTGGTTTTGATCTGCATCTCCCTGATGATTAATGATGTAGAGCATTTTCTCATGTGCTTTTTTGCCATTCGGATTTCTTCTTTGAGAAAGTTTCTGTTCATTTCATTGCCCCATTTTTGGATGGGGTTGGATGTTTTCTTCTTGTGGATTTTAACCAGTATTTTGTATATCCTGGATATCAACCCCTTGTCAGATGTGTATTCGGTGAATATCCTTTCCCATTCTGTAGACTGTCTTTGTATTTTGGTCACTGTTTCTTTGGAGGTGCAGAAGCTTCTTAGTTTAAGATAGTCCCATTTATCTATCTCTGTTTTCACTTGCTCGGCCAGTGGCGTGGCATCTTTGAAGATACCATTAGCTTCAATGTCATGGAGGGTTTTGCCAACTTTATCTTCAATGTACCTTATGGTTTCTGGTCTGATGTTGAGGTCTTTAATCCATTTTGATCTTACTTTTGTACATGGTGTTAGGCAGAGTTCTGAGCCTATTTTTTTGCATGTAGCCGTCCAGTGATGCCAACACAATTTATTAAAGAGGCTTTCCTTACTCCACTTCACATTACTTGCACCTTTATCAAAGATTAGATGAGCATATGATTGAGGAGAGATGTCAGTGTATTCAACCCTGTTCCATTGGTCTGCAGTTCTGCCTTTGTTCCAGTACCATGCATTACTTGCACCTTTATCAAAGATTAGATGAGCATATGATTGAGGAGAGATGTCAGTGTATTCAACCCTGTTCCATTGGTCTGCAGTTCTGCCTTTGTTCCAGTACCATGCTGTTTTAATTATTACTGCTTTGTAGTACAGTTTGAAGTTCGGGAGGTTGATTCCTCCCATTTTCTTTTTCCCAAGAATTGCTTTAGCTATTCGTGGGGGCTTATTGTTCCATATAAATTTCAAGAGTGTTTGCTCCATTTCTTTGAAGAATGTCATGGGTATCCTTATAGGGATTGCATTGAATTTATACAATGCTTTCGGTAGTATTGCCATTTTGACAATGTTAAGTCTCCCGACCCATGAGCAGGGGATATCTTTCCATTTCCTCATGTCCTCTTTTATTTCCTGAAGTAGCGTTTTGTAGTTTTCTTTGTGCAGGTCCTTTACTTCCTTAGTTAAGCTGATTCCTAGGTACTTGATTTTCTGGGGCACAATTGTGAATGGGATTGTTTTTTTCATGTTGCTTTCTTCTCTCTCACTGTTTGCGTATAGGAAAGCCATGGACTTTTGGGTATTGATTTTATAACCTGCAACTTTACTATACGAGTCTATTGTTTCTAGGAGTTTTTTGGTGGAAGTTATTGGGTTCTCTAAGTAGAGTATCATATCATCTGCGAATAGTGAGAGCTTGATTTCTTCCTTTCCTACCTGAATGCCCTTAATATCTTTTTCCTGCCTAATCGCTATTGCAAGTACTTCCAGTACTATATTGAACAGCAGTGGAGAGAGTGGGCATCCCTGTCTCGTCCCTGATCTTAGAGGGAAGGCTCTCAGTTTTTCCCCGTTGAGAATGATGCTTGCTGTAGGCTTGTGGTAGATGGCTTTAATTATGTTGAGGAAGGTCCCCTCTATACCCATTTTGGCTAGGGTTTTCATCATAAAGGGGTGCTGGATCTTATCAAATGCTTTCTCTGCATCTATTGATATGATCATATGCTTTTTATCTTTTCTTTTGTTGATATGGTGGATTATGTTGATTGATTTCCGAATGTTAAACCATCCTTGCATCCCTGGGATGAATCCTACTTGGTCATGGTGTATGATCTTTTTAATGAGTAGTTGGATTCTATTTGCTAGTAGTTTGTTGAGGATCTTTGCATCTGTGTTCATCAGGGATATCGGCCTGTAATTCTCTTTCTTTGTGGTATCTCTGTCTGCTTTTGGTATCAGTGTGATATTTGCTTCGTAGAAACTATTTGGAAGTGTTTTTGATATTTCAATTTCGTGGAAAAGCTTAAAGAGCATTGGGAGTAAGTCCTCTTTAAAGATTTGGAAGAATTCACTAGTGAATCCATCCGGGCCAGGACTTTTGTGCTTGGGGAGACTTTTTATTACCATTTCAATTTCCTTGATGGTGATAGGTCTGTTCAGATATTCCAGGTCTTCTTGGTTCAGCCTTGGGAGTCTGTAGGAGTCTAGGAATTTATCCATTTCCTCGAGGTTTTGATGTTCCATGGCATAAAGCTTCTCAAAGTACTCCCTGAGGATCCTCTGAATTTCTGTGGTTTCTGTTGTAATGACCCCCTTTTCATTTCTGATTCGGTTTATTAGGGTTTTCTCTCTCCCTTTCTTTGTGAGTTTTGCTAGAGGCTTATCGATCTTGTTAATTTTCTCAAAGAACCAGCTCTTGGTTTCATTGATCTTCCGGATTGTTTTTTGGGTTTCCATCTCGTTAATCTCTGCTCTGAGTTTTATTATTTCCTTTCTCCTGTTCGGGTTGTGCTCCTTTTTTTTGGTCCTTCTCCAAGCTCTTAAGCTGTGAGGTTAGGTTACTTATGTGTGCTCGCTCCTCCTTCCTGAGGAATGCTTGTAGAGCTATAAACTTTCCTCTTAACACAGCTTTTGCTGTGTCCCATAAGTTTTGGTAACTCGTGTTCTCATTTTCATTCGTTTCTAGGAATCTTTTGATTTCCTCTTTGATTTCCTGTCTAATCCACTCGTTGTTCAATAGTGCACTGTTTAATTTCCAGGTGTTTGATTTAGTTTTCTGTTTTTGTGTGTGATTTACTTCTAATTTCAGCGCATTATGGTCTGAGAAGATTGTTGATACAATCTCTACCTTCTTAATTTTATGGAGGCATGTTTTGTGGCTCAGCATGTGGTCTATCTTGGAGAATGTTCCATGGACGCTTGAGAAGAATGTGTATTCAGCTTTTTGTGGATGAAGTGTCCTGTATATATCTACTAAGTCCCTTTCTTCCATTGTTTCCCTCAAATGAAGTATGTCCTTGCTAAGCTTGAGTCTGGTTGATCTATCAAGAGGTGACAAAGCAGTGTTGAAGTCTCCCACTAGTATTGTGTTGCTATTGATGTCTTTTTCCAAATCTATGAGTAGTTGTTTTAAGTACTTTGCTGGTCTCTCATTAGGTGCATATACATTTATTATTGTAAGTTCTTCCTGTTGTACAGATCCTATGATCAATAAGAAATGGCCTCACTGTCTCTTATGACCTTCCTCACTCTGAAATCGATGTGGTCTGATATAAGGATGGCTACCCCAGCTTTTTTATGGGAGCTGTTTGCCTGTAGGATTGTTTTCCAGCCTTTGACTCTGAGTCTGTGTTTGCTTTGACTATTGAGATGCGTTTCTTGCAGGCAGCAGAATGTTGGGTTCAATTTTCTAATCCATCCTGCCACTCTATGTCTTTTAATTGGTGCGTTTAGCCCATTGACATTGAGAGAGATTATTGTTATGGGATTTTGTCCCATTGTTATGTTAAAATTTGGTGTATTTGAGGGGCCTTTCTTGCCTTAAAGTATCCCATTTAGTTGTTCTTGTAACCATGGTTTTGAGTCTATGAAGTTCCTGAGCTGTTGTTTGTCTGTGAAACTGTGTGTTGTTCCTTCTATTATGAATGAGAGTCTTGCTGGGAAAAGTATTTTGGGGGAGGCATTTATTTCATTGAGTTTTTTTACTATGTCCCACCACTGTTTTCGGGCCATGAGGGTTTCATCAGAAAAATCAGCTGTGAATTTTAAGGATGCTCCTTTGTAAGAGATTTCTTTCTTCGATCTTGCTGCTTTCAGAATTTTGTCTCTGTCTAAGGTTTTGGTCATTTTGATCAGAATGTGTCTTGGGGTATTTTTATTCGGATTTCTTCTAGCTGGTACCCTTCGGGCCTCCTGAATGTGGTCACAAGTTTTCTTCAGCTCTGGAAATGTTGTAGCAATGATGTCTTTGACAGTTTCTTCTTCATCGAGGTTTTCTTCCTGTCCCTCTGGGACTCCAATAATTCTTATGTTACCCCTCTTGGCTTCATCACGATCTTCTCTTGCCATCTGTTCCCGAATTGTGAGTCTCTTTTCCATTTTCTGCTCTTTTCTGGAGAGTCTCTGAACTTCATCTTCGAGCTCACTGATTCTGTTCTCAGCCGCTCTTACTCTGCTGCTGAGGCCTTCCACTGAGCTTTTCAATTTGCCTACGAGATTTTTCAGGTCTGACATTTCTGATTGCATTTTCCTCATTTCTGCCTTCAGATCCTCTTGTCTTCTATTGGCATTGCTTTCCATTGTTTCTTTTAATTCCCTAAGCATCCTAAGTAGCTCCCTTCTGAATTCCTTGTCAGAGAGGTCGTCTAACACTACAGTACTGTTGATGTCATCTGGGCTAGACTCTTCAATATGAATGTTTGGTGGGCTTTTGCGTTGCTTTACCATTTGTGAGAGGTGTGGTTTAGTCCTTCACGTTCAGTGTTACTATTCTGCTTGATATGCAGTGTGAGTTAAGATAGGCTTATGAGTTATTGGCAACTGTGTTTCTAGTGGCTGAGCTAAAATAGAGAAGTTTCCATCTAAGAAGTTGGCTTATGGTTCCTATGGCATACGCAGTGGGAAAATATTCCGGAGTCGCGTTAGCGGCCACGGCTCCGGAAAGAGTCCCTGGCACTGGGCGAGGAGTTGGGAATGTCTCCTGTTTGGAATTGGAGCCTTTCAGCTTTGTTGCCCAGAGCTGGGCCTCTGTGCCCGTCCCACGCAGATCAGGGGTTGAAAACCGGCTGTCTAGGGGCTGTTTCTAGCTGCGCGTGCCCAGAGAGGAACCCAGGCCCTTGGGGGCGGGCTGTACCTGTTGGAATTGGAGCCGTTCAGCTTTGTTGCCCAGAGCTGGGCCTCTGTGCCCGTCCCACGCGGATCAGGGGTTGAAAACCGGCTGTCTAGGGGCTGTTTCTAGCTGCGCGTGCCCAGAGAGGAACCCAGGCCCTTGGGGGCGGGCTGTACCTGTTGGAATTGGAGCCGTTCAGCTTTGTTGCCCAGAGCTGGGCCTCTGTGCCCGTCCCACGCGGATCAGGGGTTGAAAACCGGCTGTCTAGGGGCTGTTTCCATATTTTGTATTTTCATACAATATCTTAATGTAGAGCACTGGGTCTACTGGGCTGGAGCGATAGCACGGCAGGTAGGGCGTTCGCCTTACAAGAGGCCAACATGGCCGACCCGAGTTCGATTCCTCCGCCCCTCTCGGAGAGCCCGGCAAGCTACCGAGAGTATTCATATGCCAGACACAGTAACAACAAAGTCTCCAATGGAGACGTTACTGGGCCCGCTCGAGCAAATCGACGATCAACGGGAGGGCCTTTACCTTTACCTTTTATCTTAATGTAAAATTGTTAACTCCAACCTCGGAAATCAGGTATGCAATATTTCCAATCTTCGAAATCAGGTATACAATATTTCCAACCTTGTTTTGTCAAGTCTCTTTGGCTGTCATTTTTCACTTTGCTATGTATATTTTAACACAGTTATACATGGATGGAATAAAACCTACCTACTAAAAAATGACAAAAATTGATTTGTGATACAAACTATAAAATCTCAATATTAACGTTCATTAAAATGTGTGAACAGCATTTATTTTGAACTATTTTATTTCTGCCATTAATGTTTTAATCGCAGAGCCTGGCAAGCTATTCGTGGCATATTCAATATGCCAAAAACAGTAACAATGACGGGTCTCTTTCCCCTGGCCCTGAAAGAGCCTCCAACATGGCAGCTTTGGGAAAGATGAGTAAGGAGAGGCTGCTAAAATCTCAGAGCTGGGACAAATGGAGACATTACTGGCACCCGCTTGAGTAAATCAATGAACAACAGGATGACAGTGATGAGAGTGATGGTGAATGTTTTACAGCTTTCAGTTTATTGTGTTGTTGGACTATTGGGTGTTTTTAGAAATCTTGTGTATTAGGGGCCAGAAAGATAGTATGGTCAGAAAGCCAGTAGCCTTACCTGGGTTCAATCTCTAGCATCCATATGCTCTTCTATTCCCATCCAGGTGTAACACAGGTGTAACCCCACCCCCACCCCTACCCTCTACCTCCACCATCCCATAAAAATAAGTTTTACATATTTTATGATACACTTATGTATGAATGATACACAAGAATCCAAAGCAGAAAAAGAATGCTTCACAAAAAGTGTTGGGGCTTAGAAGTCTCTGTCGATGTTAGTTGTCTTTCTCTTTTTGACCTCTGATTGACTGTTTGTCAATCTATTGTACAGCAAAGGGTCTAAGAGAAGATTTCATTATCTGGCCCATTCCACTTTATTTTAGCCCCAATATTAGCCTAATGCTTATGTTCAAGCTGATGTTTGCTTTTGCTTTTCTTTGATTTAAAGCCACGGTTGGGGAATGAGGCGCTTATTCATTTTGGGGGGTTACTTCTACCATATCCTGCATATTTTCAGTTCTATGGACAGTGCTTAGGTAGGCAATATGAAAATTCCTTTTTTCATTTCTCACAGTGGGAACCTTGTCCTTTGGCATCAAGTCATTGAGTTTTGTCACAAAACAAACCATATGTTGTACCTAGGGCGTTCGCCTTACAAGAGGCCAACATGGCCGACCCGAGTTCGATTCCTCCGCCCCTCTCAGAGAGCCCGGCAAGCTACCGAGAGTATTCGATATGCCAGACACAGTAACAACAAAGTCTCCAATGGAGACGTTACTGGGCCCGCTCGAGCAAATCGACGATCAACAGGAGGGCCTTTCCATTTCCTGAATGAGGCTTGAGACAGGATGTGTACAGTGTGTATACAGACACAGTAAATGAGGTAGATTTAAATTTTAAATGTGGATTTGGGTCTTATTATTTGTCAAATCCATATTATAAGGTATAAGGAGTAATAACTTCCCTAAATGTTTCCACTTTTTACTCCATCATGTGGTCACTAATTAATAACTCACATTTGTCAATGCCATGATGGTACCATCTCCTCCCATTATATCTGAGTTTCACAATTCCTTCTGTAATAGATGAAGTCCATGTTGATATGAAAGGTGAGAAAAATATGACCTCTTTCTAGGCCAGAACCTGTAGGAAAGGCAAGAGATGCTGTTACTCTTATCTGCATTTTTTTGCCCTCGGGCTACTAAGCGGTATTCCCTATGAATATGCATATGGCATTGGTCTTTCGTGCTTAAGCTTGAATGAAAGTATTTGTCTGTATCTTCCCTTCATTTTTCAGATGACAGAGGAGCTTTCCAGATTCATTCTGTGCCACCAAAGACATAGTTAGGACAAATATTTATGAGAGAGGAGAGTGAGCAGTCAGATTTTTAGGCATGACAGAATTGATGACATTTATAATGAGGAATTCAATGTGATAAATGAACATCAAACTTGGTTGAGAAAATATAAAATCCCCGAGGAAGAGTCAAGTTGTATTGCTGTATACTCTGAGTTTTGAGACCTGGAGTATTTGATTACTAGTACCAGCTTGTACACTAAAATCATGTTAAGAAGTCTGAATGAGTTGCTGAATGCAACCTATCTTAAGTGCAGTTTCTCTTTATCTGCATTCAGGAACTCACTCAGATTTCTCAGCATGATAACTAGTGAAGAAGCTGAATTTGATTTGACATGATTTCCAGTAAAAATAATTTTGAAAAGACCAAAGTATGTGCCTCCATGTGGCCAACCAACCATATACACACATTTACAAGCACACATACAAATATATATGTGTATGTGAATATAAATTCTGATTCCTGTAAATACATTTCTTGAACTAGAAAATAGCTTTGCAGTGAGACCTCCTTGAAGAATTTTTGCATGGTTTTACAAGGAGTTTGGCAATATTTTGAGAATCACAATGTTCCTGGAAGATCCTAGGGATTATAGTGAGGAACACAGTCTTAGTGTAGCTGAATTATTTATACCCTTTTCACCTCTGCTATGCCATCTCTCATAAAAATCTCTGTGTATTAATTATATGTTTGGAATCATAGTATAAAATGCACATATATAAGTGCAATTTCTTTCACATAGTAAGTCAATGAAAAAAATCACATTTTTTGAAATGCCCCTTTTGATAGTTCAGAGAATTTAAGTGTTGTATTTTATTTTTGAACTGAATTTTTTTATAATCAAAGCCCTACTGAAATTTTACAACATTGCTTTCTAATCTTAAAGTATATGAGCCAATGTGTGGCCTTTACTTAAGGATATCTACTGGGAAGAATAAGGGCAGGAAAATGACTATTTCTCCTCATTACAAAAAACCTAAATTCCATGTGCCAAAGTGTGGAAAATGAATACGTATTGGCTTCTTGCACTTTGTAAACTTCCAATCTGTATGGGCTTCCATCCACAGTTGTCTTTCCCATCTCTTTTGAATATGAGTTAGTTGCTTTTCTTTCAGGGATGAAAATACCATGTTTCTTTGGACTTCACTTAATACAGTGCTATTTGACTTTTATTAAGCTTCTTTCAGATTCCATAAAATTAAGCTGTGCTCTTCATCTTTTATTTGAACCCTCTTGATATTATCTTTTCTTTTTCTCTCACAACTTCACATAACACTTGAAGGCAAACTCTGCCAACTGTCTAGAAACATCTCTGAGATGGAATTAACTTGGGTCTTCTGCAATTGATACACTGGCCTCAATAAATGTCTTATTTAATTTGACCTAACTTAACTTAATCTCTCTCTCTCTCTCGGAGGTCTTCGGCTGCCAGAGCCCTGGTCAGGGCGGGGAGGAAAGCTCAACCCGCTCTCCTCCAATAGGCCCCGGCGAGGACAGCCTGGCGCGGGGGCACGAGACTGCACTGTTCTCTTTCGGGAGCTGGTTTTTATAGTCTCTGAGTCTTGGCCGCTGATGGGATTACACGGTGCCAGGGGGCCAGTTGGTGGGTGTGACCCCCGCCTACTGGAATTTGGAGTAGGCTTTTTAAAAATTCATTTCATTTTTTTTTCATTTCATCATCCTGTTATTCGTCAATTGCCTCGAGCAGGCCCCAGTAACGTCTCTTTCATCCTAGCCCTGAGATTATATTCAAGGCTCTTTAGGAGAATGAGACCCATCATTGTTACTGGTATTTGGCATATTGGGCACACCAAAGGGAGTTTGCCAGACTCTGCCGTGTGGGCAGACTACATTCAGTAGCCTGCCAGTTTGTCCAAAGTAGGAATGAGATAATATGATGTTACAATAAGATGTTGCGCGGCCGCAAATGCGGCCGCGCGGTTCCGGGAGCTGGTTTTTATAGTCTCTGAGTCTTGGCCGCTGATGGGATTACAGGATTACAGGGCGCCGGGGGGCCGGGTGGTGGGTGTGACCCCCGTCTACTGGAATTTGGAGGATCTGGGTGGAGGATGCTCGGCCCCAATCCGAGTAGGCTTGAAGATCTCGGCCCTGGAACCCACGTGGCTTTGTCCCTCTGCCAGTACCTTCCTGTTTGCGGAGACTGGTCTCAGCATGATGGTGGCTGGTCCTGGAGGTCTTCGGCTGCCAGAGCCCTGGTCAGGGCGGGGAGGAAAGCTCAACCCGCTCTCCTCCAATAGGCCCCGGCGAGGACAGCCTGGAGCGGGGGCACGAGACTGCACTGTTCTCTTCCGGGAGCTGGTTTTTATAGTCTCTGAGTCTTGACCGCTGATGGGATTACACGGCGCCACGGGGCCAGGTGGTGGGTGTGACCCCCGCCTACTGGAATTTGGAGTAGGCTTTTTAAAAATTGTTCATTTCATTTTTTTTCATTTCATCATCCTGTTATTCGTCGATTGCCTCGAGCAGGCCCCAGTAACGTCTCTTTCATCCTAGCCCTGAGATTATATTCAAGGCTCTTTAGGAGAATGAGACCCATCATTGTTACTGGTATTTGGCATATTTGGTACGCCACGGGGAGTTTGCCAGACCCTGCCCTGTGGGCAGGCCACATTCGATAGCCTGCAAGTTTGTCCAAAGTAGGAATGAGATAATAAGATGTCATAAAAAAGATGTCCTGATAAGATGTTGCGCGACCACGAATGCGGCCACGTGGTTCCGGGAGCTGGATTTTATAAAAAAAAAAATTCTTCATAATTTTCATAAATTTAGACATAGCATATTATATTCTACATATAAAAAGTAGCCTGATATTTTTATGTCTTCTTCAATGCATTTGGGATCTTACACTCTTATCAATTCTTCATCCTCCAGTTCATGAAGAGACTGCATTTCTCAACTTGTTTGACCTTCTTTACCCTACACCTTAAACTATAGTGAATTGCACATATACTTGTGCTTCCCCACTTTATTAATTAACTTCATATTCTCAGTCTTATAAATTTTAGTTATCCTGATGAACCCTAGCATAAATTCATTGTTGCTCAATTTTCTTTTCTCAGAACTAATAGTTTGAAAACTTTTAGGGATATTTGCTGATTATTTAGATATACATTTTCGTAAAATTTTAATCCAAACATTTTCCAATGTTACTGTGTTTGACATATTTAATACTTCATGGGTAGCTTGCCAGGCTTTGCTGTGTGGGCAAGACACTCTCGGTAGCTTGCTGGGCTCTCCGAGAGGGGCAGAAAAAAAATTGAAAAACTCTTCTCAGATTTTATGTGTCTCATTTTAGGGTCTGCATGTCAAGGCAAAACCTGGGCATGTTTTATTGACATCACCAAGCTCCTTACCTCTGTAAAGACAAAAAGAGCAATAAGTATCTTATTCATTAGTTGCCATTGGCTCCACTAGGTGCCTTTCTGGTGTACTGTAGAATTCATGATGATGTGATGTCAAACATGACACAGTTAATTTTGGCTAGCAGTCTGGGTGGGCCATTGGGGAAACCAATATTAACATGCAGAACCCCAGATGAGTTATGTGCTTTCTTTCTTTCTTTCTTTCTTTCTTTCTTTCTTTCTTTCTTTCTTTCTTTCTTTCCTTCTTTCTACAGTCAGAGTAACCAGGCTTCTTGTACTGACTGTCTCTACTTTTAGATTTTATTGTTGCTATTGGTAGTAGGAATGAGGCACAATGTGTGAAGCATGTGCTTTACCACTGAGCTATATCTGCGGGCAAATCCCTATTTTCTCAAAGAATCTGACTTTTACCTCTAGGAGTATTTCTTCATAATTTACTCTTACCTTAGATGCCCTGCTCCACTCCAATGATAGGGATGAATCTTTATTTCTGCTATTATTGAATTCTTATTGGATTCTACTTTATATATTTAAGTGTATTCCACACATTGAAATTGTGTATGTTCTTCATGCCTTAGTGCTAAGCTTTCTCTGGCCTCTTTATTATGTCTGTCTCCTGAATGGGTCTTGCTATTGGCCAGCAGTAGTATTCACACATTTTCTTTGCTCCATTAAGTCAGAAGAACCTACAGAAGGCCTAAAAAGATGGGGGAAAGACCTATGATCATGAAAGATGAAACCCAGAGAGTAGTAGGGTTCCATGTGTCTAGAATAATTCTTGGTTGGTTACTGTTCCCAGAGCACTGCATAACAGCGATGTGAACCATAGCTTAGTTCTCTTACTAGAAGTCTTATTTATGTGATTTGTAGTTTCAGTTCAGGAGATAAACTTCAGGTTTTCCATATACTTAGAGGCAAAGGATATTTTTAGGAGCTATGTAGGCAGATACCTCTCCTCTCCTCTCAATTTTCCATGCTACAGAAACCTACAAGGAAAGCACTTGTTTGGAGTCAAAAATTTTGCAACTATCACTAAGGGAACAACTCCAATTTGCCACAGGGTTTATGATTATAGTCTCACAGAAACATAAATATTTACATTCTTTTAATAAGTTATCACTGAGGATCTGTTTTCACAATAGTCTAAGTGAGATGCTGATGAGCACTGACTGGTTGACACACTTTCAACAACTTCAACAACAACTAGTCAGAAATAAATCAATTCAGAAAAGTAACAATACTATGAGAAGTAAGGGAACTACTGAAAGAAAATTGACAGTTTCTTTACCTACACAAAGCCTACACAAAGTTATGAATGGGAGAGGGAGTTATTTTGCCTGATACATGGAAACAGAATAGAATTAAGCATATGACACAACACAGGCATATATTCCAAGTGAAAGGGAAAAATGAAATCTCAGAATAGAACCATAATATAATGGAGATGACTTCTCTGATAAATAATTGAAACATATGGTCATAATGAAGCTCAGTGAATTCTAAAGAATTGATGGACACAAGAGAGTTTTAAAAAGCGTTAGGAAATGTAGAAAGTGTTCAGCAGAACTCACAGAAGTATAATTGAAATGAATAATACATAGAGATTCAACAATAGACTTGATGAAGCAAAAGGTATGTCATTAATCTTGAATCAGTGAAACTCACCAAAACTCAGAAGTAGAAAAAAACCAAAATTTTAAAAGTATAAACAACTTAAGGCTTTTTGGGTCAATAGCAAGATGGATAACACTTGCATAAAACAAATGCCAATTTAAAGAAAAATTTGCTGAAAACTGCCTAACCTAAGGAAGAAAACTTCATTTCCATTATCAAAAGAAAGTAGTATATATTCGATCAGACCTATGCAACTCTGAATAACTAAATAATTTGCAAGTGGTCCAAGTTCCCATTGACTCAAATACTGCCTTGCACGCAGCCAACATGGCCGACCCAAGTTCGATTCCTCCGCCCCTCTCAGAGAGCCCGGCAAGCTACCGAGACTATCTCGCCCGCATGGCAGAGCCTGGCAAGCTACCCGTGACATATTCAATATGCCAAACACAGTAACAACAAAGTCTCCAATGGAGACGTTACTGGGCCTGCTCAAGCAAATCGATGAACAACGGGAGGGCCTTTACCTTTTACCTTTTATTCTGTATTCATGATTTCATAGGAAGTACCCAAATACTCTTTTGACTGAAGAAGGGAAGACTTGGATCTAATTTATAAAGGAAATTCCTGCATAATATCCAGGTGTTACTCAAAAGTGGACAGCTGCAGACCATTGCCAGAATGTCATCTATACAGTTTCAAAAATAAGGATTTCAGTTTGAGTGAATTTAAGTCATTTACTCTGGAGTTATCTGAATTTGAGGAGTAGACAACATATGGGCACCTGGATGAAGGAAAACTGGCATTGTGTGTCTTTAGTTATCACAAATAAGCAAAGCGAATTGATTAGATACAGGGAAAATGTATGGACCCTGAACTATTAAATGCTTTAAGACATTTTCATAGAGCAAACATTTCCAAGATTGCTCAATGACTAAAGCATCTGCATTGCCAGCACCCATGCTGTGACTATGATCCTTAGTGCCACAGCTTAGCTGAGGACAATACTGGAAGCCATTCTGTTTGCTCCTTGCAGATGAGTTATCTGAGATACCAGGTTCCACAAGCAATATCTGGCCAGACCACAGTCAGGTGTGTTCAGTCAAGCACTTCAACTACTTAAAAAAAAGTGCGAGTGTTGCCAGTGGAGGTTCCTGGGTTACCTATGTGAAGCAAGGAAGAGCGAGGTGGCAGCCTTGAGAAGGATATCTACCCTCTGTCATCCAGGGAAGTGTCTGGGAAATATAGGGCTGATATGTCATATATATCTATGTGCCCATATATGAGCCGCTGCACATTATAGACTTCATGTCTCTCTAGTCCCACGAGGCAGCTGTCGAATTACACTTGAAGTTCACTTGTTCTACCTCGTGTAGGAGATGAGCCCTGTAACCCGATTCCTTGGAAAATCACGGCCACAGGCTGGAGTGAAGAATTGCGCTTTACAGGAAAGAGAAGTCAGTCTTAGACCTGACTCAGGCTTTTCAGCTCTGTTGCCTTGTCCTCACAGAAAAGAATTTCAGGAGACAACAGTGAAGTGAACAGCTTTATTTAGAGATTATGAGGAAGGAAAGAGAAAGAGCAACAGAGACAGAGACAGACAGAGAGACAGAGACAGAGAGCTGAGAGTACACATCTCAGGTGAAGATATGAGTGCCATGTGCTCGGACGCCATGTGCACCAATAGAACATGCATGTTCTTCCTTCCTTTTTCCAAGTTGGGTTATATACACTTTCCCCCAGCTGTCTCCAGGTATTCCTTTCAACTAGAAGAGTCTGTTGCTGGGATCTTGACCAGGAGATGAGTTTGAATCTTTTCATAATTCTCCTCCATGTTCTTATCACAACCTTTTGCTCCTGCTGGAGTTTCTCATGCTGGGTGGGTCCAGTCTTCTTTGGATCTATGTTGTTAAAGGTCTCAGTTCTTGTGTCAAGTGGGTCTGGCAACAAGGCTTCTAGGGGAAGTGACAGAATAACTTCTTCAAATCCCATCTTGGTTTTATTATGTCCCCAGAAGTCATTGCCAGTGGCAGGGGTGAGGGCCACTATCTACCTGTCAGCCTGCTTCCAAGCACTGTGTGCAGGAACATGACCCTGGTTGGCATAAGTACCACAGAGACACACCCCCCACCCCAGCAAGTATTGCAACCAGAATATGTGTGATTATCATAGAGAATGAAATCCCTACCTTGCATTGGTACAAGCACTGCAATCAAAGCATTGGTACAAGCACTGTGCAGTCTCTGATGAGTGCCATATAGATATTTCCAAGTACCATAACCTAATAGGGATTCCCAGTGAGCAGACAGGTACACATTACATGCGCGAGGACCACAACCAAGTCTGTGTGTGACCGTGGTCATCGCACATCATAGCAATGGAGAAAGGGGAAGAGGGAAGTTTATGTAGATTTTAGTCACGGAATACTTAATAACACGGAGGGGCAAAGATTTGAAGAGCAATATGTGCCTTCTTTGTTACATATAAACATTATTTCCTTGGTTAATGTGTATTACGAATGTGTATTATGTGGCCTTGAAAAGCAGCATCCTTTCCAAAATATCTGCTATGCACATCATTGGTATTTCTGTTGCTGAGAGATTAGGAAAAACTACTCCAGAATATTAAAGTCTTACATCAATTGTTTGTGGGTTAGCAGCCTTGTAGTCTGCTTCAAGTAGGCTTGAACTAACAGTAACACCACCCCAAATGCATGTTCTAGGTAACAGCCCTTAATAGAGCTTAACACCAGATTCATTCATTTCCCAGGTGCAACTGTGAGCCTCAGTCTCTCCAGCTTTCCAGAGTTCTTTCTTTTGGTGAATCTCAGATAAGATCACTATGTAATGTACCCACATCCTCCTGCAGTTTCAATCACCCAATCTCACCTCGGTCCAGAAACCACAAAATGATGTGCTCTGTGGAACCAATAAAACCATGTTCCCCAGGTTCTTTCCCACACTTTTGCCTGACTCTGCTTTGACGTCAGGCATGCTATGTACTGCCTGTAGGACCAACTGGCACTAAATGCTCTATTTCAATTTCCTTTGTGGCATTTAATTAAACACAAGATCACTACCTAACATCCTGGGGCTCTGTTTAACAAATATTCATTTAATAAAATAAAAAAAAGATAATGGCTTATGTTGTTATGTTGTTCAAAGTTTCCTTTTCATTTATGAAGCTCAAGAAGAGTCAATATATGGGGGCTGGAGCGATAGTACAGTGGGCAGGGCATTTGCTTTGCACTTGGCTGACCCTGGTTCGATTCTCAGCATCCCAGATGGTCCCCCAAGCACCACCAGGAGTAATTCCTGAGTGCATGAGCCAGGAGTGACCCCTGTGTATCGCCGAGTGTGACCCAAAAGAAAAAAAGAAAAAAGAAGAAGAGTCAATATAGACTCAGGGTTCAGAATGCAAAGAGCCGCACTCCTGCCTCCAGGGACCCTGGGGGACTAACTATCCTGTCCACTGAGCTCATGTCAACATCCACACAGTTTGTTCTCCATCCTAGTGTGCCCCTGCCACAAGTGGGCCACAATTGAGCAAAAGAAATGTTAGCACACTGAGCATGTGACAGTGAGCTCACACAGTACATGGCTCACACTTAAATGTGGCCTAACAAATTGCAGCATATCAAAGGTATCAGTATGTTTAAAGTGTGTGTGAGAATGCGTATTGTGAAGTTTTACTCCTATTTAAGGAGTCTTCTGCATAAGCTTCAGCCACAATTTGCTTTTCGTTTCCTAGAAGCTTTCATTTGAGTCACCATGCCTATTCTATGTTCATTAATATAGATTATTTTATACTGCATTTATTTTGCCCATCATTGGGTTGGGTTTTTAATTTATTTTTCTAGAAAGATGTAAGAGCTCTGATTTTTCAGAGCTTTTCTGATTTTTTTAAATATAATTTTCCTCTTTTGGGGGAGTCTCAGGTTACATTCCTTACAATAAGGTCACTGTCACTGCCACTGTCCTCTCGTTGTTCATGGATTTGCTCGAGCGGGCCCAGTAACGTCTCCGTTGTGAGACTTGTTGTTCCTGTCTTTGGCATATTGAATACATTACGGGTAGCTTGCCAGGCTTTGCCATTCGGGCAAGATACTCTCAGTAGCTTGCTGGGCTCTCTGAGAGAGGCGGAGAAATCAAACCCAGGTCAGCCCGGCCAGCTGCGTGCAAGGCAAACGCCCTACCTGCTGTGCTATCGCCCCAGCCCTACAATAAGGTGGCAACTACATTGTTATATATGCAATTTGTGTATACATGTAAGTGCACATAGATGTTTAATGAACCATATTTTTTGTTTTATATTTTTATTTCTTATTTCACATTTAGATATGCTACTTATATTAAAAAGTATTTTTTGTGGAAAGAGGAAAACGATCAGTATTCCTTTTTGCCTATTTGAACTCCCAAATTTTTCTCTTGCATTTATTTAAAAATTCATCTTTCCCTAGTCTTGTACAAATTAGATAAACTTATAGTTGTGCATTTTAATTTGAGACATAAATGTTTTCTATTTGTCTA
This sequence comes from Sorex fumeus, assembly GCF_029834395.1. Lineage (NCBI taxonomy): Eukaryota > Metazoa > Chordata > Mammalia > Eulipotyphla > Soricidae > Sorex > Sorex fumeus. The sequence goes on from NW_026606099.1 coordinate 11,139,228, forward strand.
TTCTTTCTCCAATATATATAGCTGCATTTTAAATTAAATCCATTAAAACTTGGTATGGCTTAGTGTTAATCTTTCAGCTTTGTTATTATATTAATTGCCTTATCTATACTTTCCCAGTAAATTTTCCCATTTTAATATATAACATTATTATAAGTTTTGTGACTTAACACAACAAAATTAATTATATTCTAATTCTGTGGGTATTCTGGGTCTCTGTTCAAAATATCCCAAAATAAAAATCAAGATATCTTCTGGTTATCTTCTCTGGAGTCTAAGGTCCTCTTGAAACTCGCTAATATATTGGCAACTTTTAGGTACTATTGGTGATAGGGTTGAGGTTTTTTATTTATTTATCAGTTAGTCCAAAGAGTTTTTCTTAGCTCCTTTAACTTTTGAGAATTTTTCTTCTACAAGTGTTCTGAATTTCTTCAGTTTCAAATCTTTTTGTCTCTTCGGACACTGTCACTGTCACTGTCCTCCCGTTGTTCATCAATTTGCTCGAGCGGGTCCAGTAATGTCTCTGTTGTGACACTTGTTACTGTGTTTGGCATATTGAATACATCACAGGGAGCTTGCCAGACTTTGCTATGCGGGAGAGATAACTCTCGGTAGCTTGTCGGGCTCTCTGAGTCGGCCGAGTGCAAGGCAAATGCCTTACGTGCTGTGCTATCGCTCCAGATCTTCTGACACTAGAGGAATGAAATAATATTATAATGGCATATGCAATTAAATCTTGCCTATTCAGATAATATCCCTATCTTAAGGTCAACTGTACCATATACTCTAACTTAATCATGATGCACTAACACCATATTTACAGACTAGAAAAATTAATGCAAGTCTTCCTGGGAATTATTTTCTTTTAATTTTTTGGTCTTTGGATTAATCCTAACTGTGATCAGGGCTTATTCCTGGCTCTCTTCTCATGGATCACAACTAGTGGGGCTCAGGGAACTATGAAAATAATTTTAGAAATCTTTGCAATGCTCTTAATCTGGCTTTCAAAAATTACATATCTACCAGTGTAAAAGAAAGTTGAACATCTTTATATTTGTGTGGCTAAAACTCTTGATCACAATCCTATACCCCTGTGAATCTGTGGAAATAAGAAAATAATGTATCAACTTCTAACATGCAATTGTGAGACATGCATAGTATTTCAGTATGAACATTCTTGTTCAAAAAGGGAGAGATGGAAGATTAAAAGGAAGTAACTTGTTTGATATAGCTGGGATGGCTAATTCCTTCTATGTATGGGACATCCTCTGGTTCATGCTTTGGTTCTCCTCTCTGTGACAACCTTTCTTTTCTCATGAGCAAGACAGATGATTATTTTATCAACTGGCCTCTTTGTTGATTGATTTTTGACCTTCTCAAATTTTCACTTTCAGTATAAGCTGAAAACATTTACACACACGTGTGTGTGTGTGTGTGTGTGTGTGTGTCTCATGAACCTTGTGAGGTTTTATGAATATCATTAGGAAGTAGTATAACTCACTTATAAACTCTTCTATGTTTATTTTTTTTCCAAATGCAGTAGAAAATATCTCTGAGTAAAGGAAGGAAGGGGGTAGGGAAGCTATGGAATGGGGCATTATTAAGTCAGAAACCCAGGGAAAGGTGAACCGCTTTCTCTCCTCCCCCCAACTTTTGATATTTTATTTATTTATTTGCTTATTTTTTAATTTAATTTTATTTTTATAAAGTAGTTCACAATGTTTTGTTACATTTAACAATACTGAGAGGCTATTATGTTTGATCCTTAGCCTACTTTCAGCATCTATCTCCCGTCCTGAGAGATCCCTCCAACTATCATTGACTTAGTGCCTTCATCCCAACTGTCTTTTCCCCCAGCATATGAGACAGGTTTCCAAACTGCAGAGTGATTCTGCTGGCTCTTGTCTCTACTGTCCTTATGTGTTAGTCTCATCTTACGTTATTTTATATTCTACAAATGAGTGTAGTCATTCTATGTCTGTCCCTCTCTTTCTGACTCATTTCATTTATCATGATATTCTCTTTGTCCATCCACTTATAAGCAAATTTTATGACTTCATCTTTTTAACAACTGCATAGTATTCCATTTGTACCAAAGATTTTTTTAACTAGTCGTCTGTTCTCTGGCTATTGTGAATAGTGCTGCAATAAACATACATGTGCAGATATCATTTCTACTGTGCTTTTTGGCATCCCTGGGATATATTACCAGAAGTGGTATTGCTGGGTCATATGGGACCTCAACTTCTAGTTTTTTGAGGAATGTCCATATTGTTTTCCAAAAAAGGTCTGGACGATTCAGCATTCCCTTTTCTCCACATCCATGCCAGCACTGGTTGTTTTTGTTCTTTTTAATGTGTGCCAGTGTCTATGGTGTATGATATTATCTAACTGTTGTTTTGATTTATCTCCCTGCTGATTAGTGATATAGAGCATTTTTCATGTGTCTTTTGGCAATTTGTATTTCTTTTTTGAGGAAGTTTCTGTTCATTTATTCTCCCCATTTTTTGATGGGGTTGGAGGGTTTTGTTTGTTTGTTTGTTTTGTAAAGTTCTACTAGTGTCTTGTATATCCTGGATATTAAGTCCCTGTCTGATGGATATTTGGTAAATATTTTTTCCCATTCTGGCTCACACATCTTTTGCTGGAGTTTAGACATCATGTTGCAAAGCTCTCACACTCTGTCACGGTTTGTACTTCTTTTGTTGCAGCGCTTAGGTAGGCACTTGCCTGGTATTGCACTTCCTGGCCATGGAACTCACACACTTTTTATCGATGTGGTTTTTAGTGCCTGTGCCAACATAAGCCTGATTGTGGTGAAGCAGGGGATTCCACAGGGTTCCAGAGATCTCAGGCAGCTGTGACCCAAGGCTCAGATCATCAGAGTTGCAAAGATGGTGCTTGGCACATGCACAGAATTGGGCATTTGAACTTGGGATCTTTCACTTGCAAGAGAGTATTATGTCACTGTATTATTTCTTTGGACCTGCGGGTTTCCTTTTTTTAAAAAAGCAGAAAAGTTATTTGTTTTCTTTTAAGAATTCTTCACCTAACAAAGCCAGGGAGAAAGATCTTCTTCCTCTTCACATAACAAATTCATATAATTAATTCTCCTTCCTTACATAACTAAGTTTTCACATAATCAAGTCAGATTGTCTTTGAGATCAGAAAATCTTAAAGATAAGTAAAATATAGAGGGGGGAAACCCCTGGAGGAATAAAAACATGAACTCAGGGCACAAATCTGGGGTTCTCAGAAAAGAAGTGTGGAGGAAAGAGAATGGGGAAAAGGGCCCAGTTATCTCTTGTGAAGCATTTATTAGTTCTTTGGTGATGGTTATGATATGCTTTTAAGATGCATAAAATTGCATCTCTAAAACACAGTGTCATGTCTCTTAATATAATAATAATAGCCACTACAGAAATAATAATAGTAAGAAGTAAATATATAAGAATTTTCTAATTTAAAATTGAATACAGCTTTGTTTTTATTGGGAAGGTGTTTATACCAGGTGGTACTTGTGTGGTACTCCTGACTTGGTTCTGGGTCTTGTTCCCTATGATCTTCAGAAGATCCTGAGTTGCCAGGAATAAAACTAGAGGTTTCTACATACAGTATCATTTTATTTTTTAATTTTTTTCACACCTGGCGATGCACAGGGGTTACTCCTGGCTCGGCACTCAGGAGTTACTCCTGACGGTGCTCAGGGGACCATATGGGATGCTGGGAATCGAACCCGGTTCGGCCGCATGCAAGGCAAATGCCCTACCCGCTGTGCTCTCTCTCCAGCCCCTACAGTATCACTTTCAAGTGAGGTGAGTGGGTGTAACTATTCTGTAATTACATAAACCCCATGATCTAGGCCAATGAATGCCCAAAGACGCCATACACAGCATAGCAGAGACAAAACCACCGAAGCGAAACATAGACATGTAGTCACATGACAAAGTTTATTAGGAAAAACAATAGTTAAACAGAGGCTGAGGGAATGTGCCTATGTGTACTACCAAGCAGATGGTGGAGGGAGGCAGGGTACTGTTGTGACTGGGAAGAAGCTGTTGGGCCACTTGATGCTCTAAGGCAGAGGTAAGGTTGAAGTATTGCTGACACCCCGTGATGTTGTTTCCCATGTCTCAAGCCATCAGGTGAGGGCAATCAAGGCCAATTAATCTGTGTTATTCTTAGAAATGTCAGATTTCCCTGGCAACAGCCCCATTCCCAGAGAAGTCAGGACCCCAGGTATTCTCTACAGGCCCAGCGACCTCTAGGTTTACGCCAGGGAGAATTCCAACAGGCGGGTAGGGAGAATGATGAGACGGACTGGAAATAATACACGTGTGGCACTTTGGTGGTGGTGAAGCGAGTCAGTTGTGTATACCAAAACCATAAATTCCAGTGCCACTGTAAACATACGCTCTCAACCATAATAACTACAGTTAAAAGAAACAACATAAAAAATTGTGAAAGATTATGGGCACTTTGATGGTGATGCAATAACTTTGAATATCATAATTAAAATATTAACACTAAATCAACAGCTACCTAAATAATAACGATTTTTTAAAAACCAATTAGCGGGTAAGAATTTAATTTTCATGTTGTATCAGGATGTATCAGGAGAAAGAGTGCTGGGCATGTTACTCAAAGATTCATTTGTTTGTTTGATTTTGGGTCACACGTGGCTGTGCACAAGGCTTACTCCTGGCTCTGCACTCAGGAATTACTCCTGGCAGTGCTCAGGGGACCATATGAGATACTTGGAATCAAAACCAGGTTTTGCATGCAAGGCAAATCTGCTGCAGTTATCTCTTCAGCAGCAAACTATTATGATTTTAAAACAATACAAATCCAAGATTTCCTTAAACCTAAACGATTTACAGGTTATATAGAGCATTTTTGAGAATTTAAAAAACCACTGAGGATCAAGGTAGACTTTCATCATTCGTCGATTGCCTCGAGCAGGCCCCAGTAACGTCTGTTTCATCCTAGCCCTGAGATTATATTCAAGGCTCTTTAGGAGAATGAGACCCATCATTGTTACTGGTATTTGGCATATTTGGTAGGCCACGGGGAGTTTGCCAGACTCTGCCCTGTGGGCAGGCTACATTCGATAGCCTGCAAGTTTGTCCAAAGTAGGAATGAGACAATAAGATGTCATAAAAAAAAGTTCTGAAAAGATGTCGTGTGGCCGTATTCGCGGCCGCGTGGTTCCGGGATCTGGATTTTATAGTCTCTGAGTCTTGGCCGCTGATGGGATTACACGGCGCCAGGGGGCCAGGTGGTGGGTGTGACCCCCATCTACTGGAATTTGGAGGATCTGGGTGGAAGATGCTCGACTCCAATTCGAGTAGGCTTGGAGGTCTCGGCCCCGGAACCCGCGTGGCTTTGTCCCTCTGCCAGTACCTTCATGTGTGCGGAGAGTGGCCTCAGCATGGTGGTGGCTGGTCCTGGAGGTCTTCGGCTGCCGGAGCCCCGGTCGGGGCGGGGAGGAAAGCTCAACCCGCTCCCCTCCAAGGGGCTCCGGGAAGGAACACCCAGGCGCGGGGACAGAAGACTGCACTGTTCTTTTTTTTGTAATTTTTAAAAATATTTTTTAATGAATCACCGTGAGGTACAGGGACAGACTGAGAAGCTTTCGTGCTCACGTGTCATAGTGACACGCCACTCACTCGATGTGGGCGCCGCCACGCCACACCGCACAACGTCCTGCATTTAGCTTCGTGAGTGGCTACGACTAGGGTGTGCTCATTCCCGAGGGTTCACAGTCGCTCGAGAGGACCACGGTGCCGGTTTCTTGGTGGAAATCTCCACGAAGCTCCACCGGGGCGAACCGCTCCTTTCCCCGGACCCAGCTCGTGCCCCCGGAACCGACGGGACGATTTCCTAAAGCCGCTTCATGTCTCACATCACCCAGTGCGAAGGCCAAAGCATCTTCTTTGTGTCCGGGGAGGGAGGAGGGGAACGAACCCTTGCTCTCCAGTGAGCGGGTCGCATTGCCTATTCCTCTGGGGAGGTTGGCCCCTGACAGAGGGGTCCTCCCCGGTCTTTGTGTCAAGTTCATCGGGCTTCAGTGGATCTTCTGAGCTCTCAGTGCCTTGTCCATCCAGCCCGCTCCCGTCACCCACCGAAGAGGAGGAGGAGGAGGAGGAGGAGGACGAGGAGGAGGAGGACGAGGAGGAGGGAGAGGAGGAGGAGGAGGAGGAGGAGGAGGAGGAGGCCACTGGAGAGCGGCATCTTCCAATGATCCACAGTCCCCCCGCCCAACCAGAGAATGGAACCCGGGCCTCTTCCCTCCCACTCGAGACGCGTCCACTCGGCCCGGGGAGCGAGCGCTCTCTCTGGCTCTGCATCCCGACGTGAACAGGTGACGACCTAGAGGTTTGGAATCGCAGGGTGACCCGCAGAAAGCAGCTTGGGAGCCACGTCCCTGGGGCTCGCTGGGCCCCTCGATGGAGAGCCGCCTCCACTTGACCATCACGCCATCCCGGAGAAAACATCTTGATTTCAGGCGGTGCCCCTCTGTTGTGCGTTGTGCTTCTGTCTCACCCGGGAAGAGAGCACCCAAATCTGATTTCAAGGAGTGGTTTGGAGGAGGGGAGGAGGAGAGCGAGAGCGAGGGTGAGCGAGAAGAGTGGGGGAGGAGGCAGGAGTTGTCCCTGAGTTGGTGCAGACCCCTGGAGTCAGGAGTGATTTCCACACATGGCCGGGGAGTGGCCCCCCAAATCCATCCGAACCAGACGAGCCAGAAAAGACTGCAACGAGTGGAGGCGGCGGGTGGTGCTGGCGAAGAGAGTGCGGTGGGGAGGGGGCCAGCCGGGCGCCCTACCTGAGCCGAGTTCAGCCCTGGGGTTCCCCGAGCTCTGCCGGGAGCACATCTGGAAAGCAGAGCCAGGGCTATGCCCGGAGTATGCCAGGGGCACGCCAGGGGTGTGCCGGCTCTGGAGTGTGACCCCCAAACAGGCAGGCGGAGGCCGAGAGGGAGATAGAGAGGGAGATAGAGATGGACACACACAGACACACACACTCAGACACACAGACACACAGACACAGAACACACACACAGACACACAAACACAGAACACACACACAGACACACAGACACAGAACACACACACACAGACACACAGACACAGAACACACACACAGACACACAGACACACACACAGACACACAGACACAGAACACACAGACACAGAACACACACACAGACACACAGACACACAGACACAGACACACAGACACACAGACACACAGACACAGAACACAGACACACAGAACACACAGACACAGAACACACACACAGACACACAAACACAGAACACACACACACAGACACACAGACACAGAACACACACACAGACACACAGACACACACACAGACACACAGACACAGAACACACAGACACAGAACACACACACAGACACACAGACACACAGACACAGACACACAGACACACAGACACACAGACACAGAACACAGACACACAGAACACACAGACACAGAACACACACACAGACACACAGACACACAGACACACAGACACAGAACACACAGACACAGAACACACACACAGACACACAGACACACAGACACACAGACACAGAACACACAGACACAGAACACACACACAGACACACAGACACACAGACACAGACACACAGACACACAGACACAGAACACACAGACACAGACACAGAACACACACACAGACACAGAACACACACACAGACACACAGACACACAGACACACAGACACAGAACACACACACAGACACACAAACACAGAACATACACACAGACACACAGACACACAGACACAGAACACACACACACAGACACAGAACACACACACAGACACAGAACACACACACAGACACACAGACACAGAACACACACACAGACACACAGACACAGAACACACACACAGACACACAAACACAGAACACACACACAGACACACAGACACAGAACACACACACACAGACACACAGACACAGAACACACACACAGACACACAGACACAGAACACACACACAGACACACAGACACACACACAGACACACAGACACAGAACACACACACAGACACACAGACACACAGACACAGACACACAGACACACAGACACAGAACACACAGACACAGACACAGAACACACACACAGACACAGAACACACACACAGACACACAGACACACAGACACAGAACACACACACAGACACACAAACACAGAACATACACACAGACACACAGACACACAGACACAGAACACACACACAGACACAGAACACACACACAGACACAGAACACACACACAGACACACAGACACACACACAGACACACAGACACAGACACACAAACACACAGACACACAGACACACAGACACAGAACACACACACAGACACACAAACACAGAACATACACACAGACACACAGACACACAGACACAGAACACACACACACAGACACACAGACACAGAACACACACACAGACACACAGACACACACACAGACACACAGACACAGAACACACAGACACAGAACACACACACAGACACACAGACACACAGACACAGACACACAGACACACAGACACAGAACACACAGACACAGACACACAGACACACAGACACAGAACACACAGACACAGAACACACACACAGACACACAGACACACAGACACACAGACACAGACACACAGACACACAGACACAGAACACACACACACAGACACACGGACACACAGACACAGACACACAGACACAGACACACAGACACAGAACACACACACAGACACACAAACACAGAACATACACACAGACACACACAGACACACAGACACAGAACACACACACAGACACACAGACACAGAACACAGACACACAGACACACAACACACACACACACAGACACACAGACACACGCACTGAGTGTTGGGTGTGGTTTCAGTTTGTGGGGTGGGGGGATGTCCTCCTTCCACGCCCTCCCCCCCCCAACGGCCCTGCCCGTTTCTTGAGGTGATGGAGGGGCGGCGTGACTCAGTTTCCCTCTACTTGAGTCGCGCGGGGCGGGGGGGGGGGGGGGTGTCGATCGCGCTGAGGTTGCTCGGGCGCCCCCTGGCGTCCGCTTTTATACGGCGCCGGAGCTCCTCTGGGCTGACGGCAGCGTTTCGGGCGCGCTGCCCGGGGCGGCGTTCCAGGACGTCGGCGTCCCGGTCGACGTTCGTCCCGCTGTCAGGCCTCCAGCCCGCGAGGTCCGCCGGTGGAGCTTGTAACTGCAGGCGCCAGGGGGAGGTCGTGTTGCCTGCGCAGCTGGGTGCCGGCGGGTCGGGCGGGTGGACCGGCGGGGGGCGCGCTCCAGGGTCCCCAGCGGCTCGGGGCGGGGCCGACGGCCCGGCTGAGCACGTGCGCCTGGGCCCGAGGCCTGTTCCTTTGTCTCAGCTCTCTGGCCTGTTGGCCTCTGTCCCACCCTTGTCCCTGACCATGCACTGCTCAGAGCACATTCCCTGGAAGGAGCCCAGTTCCACTGAGCCTCTCTTCAGCTTGTTACTAATTTCCAGTTAACGGTTAATGAACAATATCAACAATATTGTTAATACAGTATAAGATAAAGATAAAAGATAAAGGCCCTCCCGTTGATCGTCGATTTGCTCGAGCGGGCCCAGTAACGTCTCCATGGGAGACTTTGTTGTTACTGTGTCTGGCATATCGAATACTCTCGGTAGCTTGCCGGGCTCTCCGAGAGGGGCGGAGGAATTGAACTCGGGTCGGCCATGTTGGCCGCGTGTAAGGCGAATGCCCTACCGCTGTGCTATCGCTAATACAATAATAATACAACATAGTATGATAATGCAATGATTATACATTATACACATTGTATGCATGAATATATACACATGCATATCTTACATACATTCTACACGTATACAATGTCACTGTCCTCCCGTTCTTCGATTTGCTCGAGCGGGCCCAGTAACATTGTGAGACTTGGTGTTACTGTGTTTGGCATATCGAATACGTCACGGGGAGCTTGCCAGGCTTTGCCTTGACAGTGAGATACTCTCGGTAGGTTGCCGGGCTCTCTGAGAGGGGCAGAGGAATTGAACTCGGGTCGACCGGGTAGGCCGCATGCAAGGAAAATGCGATCCCCGCTCTGCTATCGCTCCAACTCTATATACAATGTAAATTGTATATTATATACAGTAATATAAGAATAACATAATATAAGAATACGGAATTATTAATGCAATAATATTGTTAGTCTCAGTATTATGACCATATTAATAACAACATTGACTGCAGTTTCCTGGGTTCTGGAAGGAGAGAAACACAGGTTTAGAATAAGAGAGCGAGGGTATTAAAAGTGACCCCTGGGGACCTTAGCATGACCTCCTTCAGCAGTCCCCACCCACAGGTGCTTCAGTGGTTCCCAGGCTCCCACACTGTCTCCGTGTCCTCCCTGGAGACCCAAAGCCAAACAAATATGTGTATAAGATTCTCCAACCAGAGCAGCTCAGACTGCCTGTGACTGAGTGTCACTGAGTATTATACACAGGCTCAGGAGATGTGTTTCACTGGCAAATGGGAGACAGACCTGGTGTGAACACCCAGGAGGAAGGCCTTAGTCACTGAGACTGACGAGAACCACAGATACAGTCTGTGGTTGTTGCTTTAACTAAATGCAAAATATTCTACACGTCGGATGTCATGTGACCTGGAAATGTGGAAGGTGTCACGGATTAGAAGAAACTGTCCAAACTGGTCAGTTGTCCAGTAGGTGCCGGAAGTGCCATTTTGAGAGTTCATGTGGGGTTTGGACCGTCTGTGATGGTCCGTCTGTGCTTGTCCCCAACGAGGGTATGAAATCCCAGGAGGCAGAGGCCAGAGGGGACACGGCTTAGAGGTAGTACTGCTAGCCTGGATTCCCCTAGCCCACCCTGCATCTCAAGCCCCGCCCCTGATTTATCTGTCCCAGATCTGGGGCTGAGGGTCACTCAGCTTCTCAGCCAGGGCCTACTTCCTGGACGGGTCAGTATTCTGTTCTCGTGTCTGCTGTGCTGTCTTACCCGGGAAACTCATGCTGAGGCCACCTAGATTGGATCAGCTTAGGAGCAAAAGTGGGCTGAGACCAAGAGCCAGGCGGCAGGTGAGGGCCCCTGATCGTGGCTGTTTCCTGCCTGGAAGAGCAGAGGCCCCTTCGCGGAGCTGAGCGCTCTCTGGGAGCGTGTGCGTGAGCAGAGGGACTGGGCTGGCTCTCGGAGGAGTCTGGGCAGGTTGGCGCTATGTCAGGGAATGGGGTCTGTGAGAACTGGGAGCTGTTTCTCTGTCCAAAACGCTGACCTCTGAGAGTCGTGTTTTTCTCTCTTCTTAACTAGGTCTTTGCTCAAAGAAACAGGAGCTCTGGAGTCTCAGTTGGAAGCCAATAAAGTGAGTGGTGTGTATCCTAGAGATGAGATCATACAAGGGATTCAAGAAGCCACCTCAGTGCTCCTGAGATACTTTAAGCTGTTCCCCATCCTGAGTGCCTCCCCATCCTGAGGGTCTCCCCATCCAGGGACTCTCTGTCCTAAGGGTGTTTCCATCCCCAGGGTCTCTCTCTCCTGAGGGGCTCCCTGTCCCAAGGGTCTCCCCATCCCGAGGGTCTCCCCATCCTCTGGGACTCCCCGTCCTTAGGGGCTCTGTCTTGAGATGCTCCCTGTCCTTATTTTTTTTATTCAAACATTTTATTTAACTTATATTTGCTTAGTTTTGTATTGGGTTAAGTATAAAGACCCAGTTAGTCAACTCATTAGATTGGTCAAGGCAAGGCACGAAATACACAACAGGACTGAAAAAGCGGTTGGTCTTTTAGTAGTTCTTGGTAATCACACACGCATACACACACATACACACAAATGGGCAGAGTACTCTGGATATAGGATTTTCCCCATAATCTTGCATAATGCACTGTACACAATCTATATGGTATTTCTGAAGATCAGAAACTGGACATGACCAAATCAGAGATGTCTGATAGACTCTCATAAAGTATTTGGGAACTTCAGTGGTGCTCCTAAAAGGATTGCTTCTAAACTATAAAAAGGAAAATTCGTATAAAATTACAACAGATTTAAACAGACATCTTTTAAAGTGAAATTAATCGCAACTAAATATCCTACTTTGTCAAATATGACTAAGAAAGAAAAGGTACAAGTAGTAATGTCACGTTTTAAAAAAACTATTAACTGAGTGGATTTGGGGAAGGGAGGGGAAAAAAGCTATACAGCATTATTGCACTCCTCAAATGTGCAGAATCCCAGAATGCGCCAGCACTGAACAACTGTCTTGCACTGAGGTTTTCCAAGAGGTACAACGAGCCTGCCAGGAAGCATCCAGTCTGCACCAACAGGCTGTCCCCTAGGTCCTCGATCCTGGGGGAAGGGGGTGGGGGCCTCCTCCTGGGGGGGGGGCTGCTGGGCTGGAAGACTTGCATAGAGGCCTCCAGAAGCAGTTTCTTCCTCTCCTTCTGACCAGAGGACAGTTCTCTTCAGGGGACTCCTTCTAGACCCTGGGATAATAGTCAGCTGTCCACTCCTCATTAGCCCCTATTGTGATGCCCCCCAATGGTTCCGTTTGAGAATTCCTCTAAAACACAGTGTGAAGACCCTAGGGACAGTCCCAGCTGGAAACAGCAGAATCCGTCCCTTTCTCCGTACATTCAGATCAAAGCGGCTCAGGTCTCAGCAGCTAGGATAGGGCCAACTGCCACATCAGGATGTGGCAGACTTCTCAAGAGCATCTGGCAGTGAGGTGGCCAGGAGCTATGTGGCTCAGGGGTGACCAGTTGCGTGGTGGGATTAGCAGCTGGTGCAAAGATCCGAGAGGTGTTTCCTTGGGGACTCTGACTCTGACTCCCTGGTCTCCTGACCCCAGGACTGTCCGCTGTGTCCTGCTTTCAGATTAGACAGGCTTCTGTGGGAGCTTATTTGCTATGGTCAATGCTTTGATTTGACTTGAGCAGGCATAAATAAGACAACTTTTTTTTTTAACTTTTTGTGCCCATCTGGTTTTGCTCAGGGGTTACTCCTGGCTCTGCATTCAGGAATTACTCCTGGCAGTGCACAGGGGACCGTGTGGGTGCCAGAGATTGAAGGCAGGGTGGCCACGTGCAAGGCTAATGCCCTTCCCGCTGTACTATTACTCCAGCCCCTCAGATATGGAGAGTTATCGTGTTTTTTTTTTTGGCCCGCTCGAGCTAATCGATGAACAACGGGAGGACAGTGACAATGACAGTGACCCTATGGGATGCTGGAGATCGAACTCACGTAGGCCGTGTGCAAGGCAAATGCCCTTCCCACTGTACTATCACTCTGGCCTCCAAGATTTACTTTCTTGTAGTTTCTTGTCTGTGACTTTAAAAGTTTGAGGGGTTTCAATATGAAATTTAAATTGAAGAACCTCTAATCCGCTAGACAGCAGTCACCAGAACTTGACATTGGTTACATCTTGATGCGAAAGTGGGTCAACTATGCCCTGCTGTGTCCTAGGAATTGATTCCGTTTGTTTCTGGAATGTCAGCTAAGGAGTCCTGAGTCCTGAGAGGAACTCCCGGGGGTCTCTGGGTCCTTCTGTTATGTCTGTCAGTCCTGTCTACAAATCCCACAGCCCTTCCATCTTGGCCAACAGAGAAGTTTCTCCAACAAAGCGCCCAGCGCCGGGGGTGGGGGGGGTGAGGGGGAGGGGAGGCGGCTGGGAGGGCATGTCTCTGCCACCACAATCCTATAGGAGGAAAAGGGCATTTCTCGGGGCTCCTTGGTGAGAACTGCAGCTTCCTCGGCTTGGCCCAGATCTCACTGTCTTGTCCTTCCCCAGGGTCAGGGCTACCATGAGAGTCCATGCCCGTGGCCAGCAGGAGGCCATGCTGGAAGGCGGACTTGGCCCAAGCACCCCTTAGAGGCTGAAAGGGATGAAATCTCTGCAGGGCTGGGCTGGGGCTTGTGCTGCAGGCAGGGAGGGGCCGGCAATGAGAAATACCAAGATGGGCCACGTCACCAGCCCTGAGAGAGCTCAGAGGCTCAGAGGCATTGAGCACCAGCTGGAAACTGAGGCGCCTTGGGGACAGGATGGCAAAGCCAGTCACACGAGCAGGTGGTCAGCAAGGTCAGGGAAAGACCCCTGCGGCCAGACTCGAGCCCAAGGGTCTGGGCGGACTCAGCGAGTACGCAGGGGGCCCAAGGGGGGGGGCAGAGGTTTGCCCTGGGGGCTCCTATCTTGTTTTCTCACTGGCCTTGTGAAGAGTTCTCTGTTTCAGAAAGACCCCAGACAGGCCCGATTAGCCAGGGCCTAGGCTAGCACGGCATCCGGGTGCTGGGGACCAATGACCGCCCCAGAATCATGCCGACACGTTCTCAGTCCCATCAGAGGGAACCGCACGGGACGTGACCGGGAGACCTGTCAGCACCAAGCCAGAACACGGTGGCGAGCAGACGGACACACAGCATGCAGGGAGCGAGCGTGGAAGTGGGCGAGGGCGCCCGGGTACCAACCTGCCGCTCTCGGCCCGCTTTGCATTCTCTAACTCCTGAATCTGCTGCTCAGCCACCTGGAGCTGCTGCCTGAGCTTCTCCATTCCCAATTTGACTCTATAGTTCTTCACTGCTAGCCAAAAATCTTTTCTAAATAAACCTGAGAATAATCAGTTATCACTGGCAAAAAATAAATAATTTTATTAAAGTAGATATAGAACACTTGTTTGCTCAAATTTTAATACTGCTTTACATAGTTTGTGAAACAATTTCAATAATGGTCATTACTAAAAATTTCAATGGATCCAGATCTTCTACTTGTCAGACAGCTGATAATCTCCAGAGGAAAATACATCAAAATCATACATATAATTATAGAAGTTCTTATTATACATGTAGCCTGGATGGTACATTATCACTTTTGACAGAACTAGAAAACACTCAAATAAAAAAAATAGATTGAAACTGGATGATAAACTTCTGATGGTTGAGGTCCTTCATTCAATCTTTTTGTGGTAAGAAAATCCAAAATTAGTAATGTTGAATTTCTCATCATACATTCATCTAAAACCACAGTGAAAAATGTAAACCTTGTAAAGACAGTAAAATGGTTATTCTAGGTGTTTCACAAATAGCTGGTTATGTCATCCTTCAAGTGCTGGTGATTGCTGCACAGTGCAGAGAATGGGGTGGCCGGGCCGAAGTTGTCGTCGTAATTGTTGAGTCGTCCCCGTTCCCGTCGAGAGCCACCTCGGATATCATCTCCACTTTCATCTTGAGGTCCTGATTCTTTCTTTGGAGGTCCACGATCACGGAATTCAGGAAATCGATCTGTGTTAAAGGAGAGCGTGAGACGGTGAGCCATCTGCGGGAGCCATCGGAGCCCGCCACAGAGGAGGCTGGGCCCCGCTTCCAGTCCCCGCCCCACGGTTGGAGGCAGCCAGAGCTCCCCTTTCCCTTCCTGAGGGCAAGCTCCTGGGTGCCCCAGGGAAGACCCCAGGAGGACATGCTGGGCCCCCTCGGTTCCTCTCAGAGCAGGGAGTCAAGAGGGCCTTCCCTCTCCTACAGAGACAGACTCACTTCTTTAAAATCCACGGGGGCGGGGGGTGGAAATCCCACTTTACAAAGGTAAGCATGACTATAGGCACAAACATTCATGTTTCACTTAAAAACTGGCAGGTTTGGGTCTGAGTGATAGCACAGCGGGAAAGGTGCTTGCCTCGCACGCAGCCAACCCAGGTTTGATCCCTGGCATCCCATAGGGGCCACTGGAGAGCAGCCAGGAGTGATTCCTGAGTGCAGAGCCAGGAGGAAGCCCGGAGTATCGCCAGGTGTGGCCCCCAAAGAAAGAAGAAAGAAAACCATAAAGCTGACTGATTCTTTTTCTCCCTCAGGGCAAGTTCTGATGAGGAGTCTCTGAGAGTGCCCAGGCCCTCCCACACTGGAGTCAAGAAACACAGATCTCTCTTCCTCCAGGTGAAGAAAACAAACAAAAAAAAACATGGAAATGTTCAGTTCCCAACAAGCCCATGCAGGGTCCACCTCCACAGCCCACATGCAAAGTTCACTTCAGCCCACATGTGCCGTCCAGGACAACGGCTGTTAAGTACAGAAGTGCAGGAAGTGAGGGTGTGCGGGAACTCCACAGGGCACTGGGACCCAGATGGTCCCCTTCCTTGGAGAGGATTCAAATTATAAAGTGTTGCAGGCCAGGTGGGATGGAAGGGGGTTTGGGAAGGAGAGACATCAAGGAGGCCCCAAGGCTGACTCCTGCCGCAGGCCAGACGCAAGCCTGGTGATGGTAGGTGCGGGCACTGGGGTCTGCAGCCAAGTGTGCACACCCCAGAGGACCCCACCCAGCTGTCTCCCTCGACAGGAGCAAGAAGCAGGAAGGCGGCCCAGAGGACCAGACTCCCCAGCTCTGCGCCCAGAGCATGCACAACGTGGCCGGGACAGCCACATGTTGGTGGACGTTTCCGTTTGCGACCGGACCTTCCTGATGGGAAGGAGGCCCTCCAAAGTGGTGTTCGACTCTGGCAAAGTGAAGATTTGCCAATTTTATGGGAGCCCGAAGCCCAGGTTCTGGGAGAGCAGCAGGAGTAAGGGCTGTGGAGGGGTCTGGCTTCTCGGCTCTGGCAAGGACGTGACCCCTTGACTGAAGGGATGTGTCCTTGTCCATGGGGCCTTTCACTCCGTAAGCATCACCTCTTGTGCTGGGAGCATGTGGGGATGGGGTTCCGGCAGCGTGTGCCCAGCCCCTGGTTCTCACGCGCACCAGGTGAGCACCGCCCCTTCTTCCTCAGCTTCCTTCTTTTTGGCTTCTTTTATTGTGATTAATGAATTCTTTGGGGGGTGGGGCTTTTGGGTTACAACCCATCGTTGCTCAGGAGTGACTCCTGGCTCTGCACTCAGGGACCATATGGGATGCTGGAGATGGAACCTGGCTTGGCCACGTGTAAGGCAAACACCCTACCTGCTGTGCTATAGCTCCGGCCCCATTCTCGGATATTTTAAATGGTAGATATTCCCCGACTCTTTTGAAGCATACACGCATATATACATATGTACATGTCTGTGTATGTATACATGCTCATCTATAACCTTTGTGGGTAGTCAGTTTGGTTTGTTTGGTGCGGTGGGGACTATGCCCTGGCTCTGTGCTCAGGGATCACTCCTGGCGAGGGAGGAGCAGTCCAGGCCGTCAGCAGTCACTCGAGCCCGGGAAAGTGGGGCTGTGAGGTCAGAGGGCAGTGGCTGGCCTTCTCACGGTCATCAAAGAGCCTTGAGACGCTGCGTATGTCAACACATGTGGCTTCTCTTCCTGTCCCGGCCCAGGCTCTGGGCGAGCTAACTGGGGCGTCCAGTCCCTGCCGGGCTCATTGCTCCTCCGAGCAGTCTGGGAGTGGTCAGCTGTTCAGTGGTCTCGCCAGGGCGCCCCATGTCCCCCAGATCCTGTGTGGTCACTCCGCGCAGCACCTCCCCAGGGATCATACAGGTGTAACGCAGGGGTACACTTCCCCTTCTGTCCCATGCCAGAACCAGGGACCAATTACTCCTGGCGGTGCTCAGGGGACCATATGGGATGCCGGGGATTGAACCTGGGTCTGGCGTGTGTAAGTCAAACGCCCTCCCCGCTGTGCTATCGCTCTGGCCCAGGATATAGTTTCTCTCAAGGCTGAGGCCGGGCCTACACGCCCTGGTCACCACCATCACCCACCTCATTCTGCAAGTTTGCATTGGTGTTCCTGGTGTCCTCCAGGGAGGCCAGGGTCTCTGTCTTCTCCTGGGACAGTTGCTGCATAAAATGCCTGGCATCTTCCGCTATCTGCACAGCCTGGAGAGAGAAACCTCGTTGAGCCAGGCCGGGGGGGGGGGGCAGGGAGGGGTTGGCAACAGTGGCACAACACAGCGTGAAACGCCCCACAAACCACCCACACCTGCCACAGTGGCTCCGGCCCCGCTGGCCGCCGGTTCATCCTGCGGGGACTCACGTCTGAGCCGCTCAGCAGCAAGACTGACACCCAGAAACAGCCCAGGGCTCCCAAGAGCCTCCATTCCTCACACAGAATAAAAATGACATGAGCGAACAGCTAAGCAGGCCTGGGTGAAAAGCGTGTGGGGGGGGGGGGGAAGGAGAGGAGATGTGAGCAGTGAGCACAGGTGTGGGAATGGGAGAAAGGTAAACCCTGAGTGAGGTGGGAAGAGAGAACACCTGCCCGGCACCAGGCACCCTCGAGTCCAGGCTGCCCTGCACCGGGCACACTGCTGGTGGCACAGGGCACCCCCGAGTCCCAAGTGAGCAGACTCAGGGCAACCGCTCAAAGTCCCCCCGGAAGACACTGCTTTGCTTTACAACTTAGTGCCTCTCTCATGCCTTCCCTTACGTCTTGAAGAGCCACAGTGCAATCTTCCGTGAGAACTCCCCCCGGAAATGAACATACTGTCCTTTCTCGGTTTTATTCACAGCTTATGCCTTGTCCTAGAGGTCACCAGGCACGTGGTGACGAGCTGTCCCTGCGCCCGCAGCAAACAGCCCGTGACACACGGGTTCCGTGGGGGTGCACCGCTCCTTGTGCCGAAGAAGAGCAATCCTCTTAACCGCTAAAAGGGGGTGCCCGGGGCCAACGGGGGTCGGGCCTGCTCCACTTTACCGTAAAAGACTGCAGCGTCTCGAGCTCTCTGATCTTGAAGGTGAGCCTGATCTTGTCCTTCTGGGCCTCCAGGAGGTTGGCCGAGACGTGGCTGCTGGTCTGGGCCAGCCGACTGACCTCCTTCTGGAGGAGGAAGTAACTGCCGGCCAGCTGCTCCTTCTCCCGCAGGATCTCGGCCACCTTCTCTTCTGACCGCGCCTTCTCCTCCAGCAGGTCCAGGTGCTCGGCCTGCAGCCCCTGTGCGTGCGTCCGCAGCTCCTCCACCTCCTGCTCCAGCAGCCCCAGGCGGCCTCGCAGCTGGCTGGCCTCGTGGGCGGCCGCCTGGGTCTCCTTGGCGCGGGCCTCCCGCTCCTGCGCCAGGGCCTGCTGTGCCGCGAGCCTGTCCTCCGCCAGCCGCCGGCACTCCTCCTGCCGCTCCGCATCGAGCGCCTCCTTGGCCTGCAGCACGCTGGCGTGTGTCTTCTCCAGGCTGTGGGCTGCGTCCTTGGCCTCCGGCAGCGCCGCCTCGAGGGCGCCCTGGCTGGCCGCCAGCCCCTGGAGCTCCTGCTGCAGCACCTCCAGCTCGGCCTTGTGCACGGTCTTGGTGGTCTCGTCCAGTTGCGTACGCAGGCAGCTGGCCTCGGTGCCCAGCAGCTCCTTGGCCTGCAGCGCCGCCTCCAGGCTGGCGCCCAGCTTCTCCTGCTCCTGGCGCAGCAGGTCCTTCTCCAGCTGCAG
Source organism: Sorex fumeus (assembly GCF_029834395.1). NCBI lineage: Eukaryota > Metazoa > Chordata > Mammalia > Eulipotyphla > Soricidae > Sorex > Sorex fumeus. Next base: position 11,158,594 of record NW_026606099.1, read on the forward strand.
CTCCTTGTTCCTCTGAGCCAGGCCGTCACGCTCCAGCTTCAGGGCCACGCACAGGCTGTCGAGCTCCAACTGCTTCTCGAGGGCCGACTCTTTCTCGGCCGTGAGCTCCTCGATCTCTTGCACCAGCGACTTCTGATCCCAAGCCAGCTCATGATAGGAGCACTGCAGCTTCTGGATGATGTTGTCCTTGTCCTTGGCCAGGGATAGGTTCTCCAGAACCAGCTTCTTGACATGCTCCTCCAGCTGGCCCCTCTCCTCCAGGCCCTTCTTACACTCGGCCTAAATACCAGAAATGGAAATGGCAGAGTAGTCTCACCTGCACACGGTGTATACGCGCGCGCGCACACACTCACACAACACACACACACACACACTCGCAGGATGGAGAGGCTCAAACACAGTTAGCTTCTTGGGCTCAACATATCTACCTGCCTATTTTGTGGATGGGGGCCCCACACCTGGTGGTGTTCGGGTCTCGCTCAGTGTTCTGTGCTCAGGGATCACTGCTGGCAGGGCTGGAGGACCAGACAGGATGCTGGGGATCAACCCCGGGTTGGCCGAGTACAAGGCAGCACCCTACCCATTCTACTATCAGCCGATTTTATTTTTGAAATGCCGTCTGAAATTATTCCTGACAGCTCCCCGGAAGTTTTAAGTACAGTTGGATCTTGACATTGGGGCATAAGATTTTTTCCCCCCACTTCAATTATTCTATTACAAAATCCATCACTCTGTCATAGAAGGGATGCATTAAAAAACTAGTTTTCAGTACAATTCAAAGAACCACAAAAAGTATTTTGTTTTTGAACTTTGTGCAGAAGGGGAAGGGAAAAGCAACCACTGGTTGTCAAACGATTTTCACAGGGACAAACAGAGGCAGGAAATGGACTTAGTCCCAAAAGTTATACACTTTATAGAAAATCCAGACTAATCCACCAAGCTTTGGAGACTGAAGCCAACAGGTTATGCTTGCCAAACACAGTAACAACAAGTCTCAAAATGGAGACATTAGTGGGCCCGCTCAAGCAAATCGATGAACAATGGGAGGCAGTGTTTGCAGTAATTTGGGAGGGGCCCAGAGGCTCCAGGAGGAGTGGCCGCACACGGGCCAGGGTCTCCCTCACCTGCTCTCCCTGCCCGTCAGCAACGGGTTGTGCATCTTCGTTTCTGAGTCTCAATGCACACCATAGTTTAACCGCCATGTACTTTCCAGAACTTTCTGCAGCAAGGGCTATCTTCTCTGTCCAGCTCAGCAGCCATGAGCCGCAGCAGGCTACTCGCATGCACTGAGCAGCTGACCGCTGACGGTCAGGTTACTGGAATGGGACTGACCTGAGCATGCACACGAGGCTGCTGGCCACAGAACTGGGCCGTGCAGGTGGTCCAGAGAGGAGACGTAGCCCTGGCTCTGGTGCGTGGTGGAAAGAGGCCGGGCACCAACACACACGCGGGCCATGGCTGCCACTCAGCAGCCCTGGTTTCTTCTGATGTAAGCTCGCTTCCATTTTCTTTGCATTGGCTTATAGGTATGTATACACACACATATACATACAAGCACATACATGTATAGGCATACACATATATGTATAAACTATACATGGGACCAAGCGTGTAAAACTGAAAATGTATCAAAATATGTACATATGAATTAAAATACACTTATTATATGGATATAAAGATGTACACATATGTACATGTTATGTATGTACACACATATATGTGTGTGTACATTATTTTCCTTCTTGTTTTGGGGTTCACACCCGGCAGAGGTCACGGCTTCCTCCTGGGTGCTTGGGGGACCCTGGGGGATGCTGGGGATCCCCCTGTAGGTCACGTGCACAGCAAGTGCCCTCTCACTGCACTAGTTCCAGCCGCTTTATTTCTCCCCACTGAGCTTCGAACCTTAACATTTCTTTGATACATGAAAAAATGCCTTTGAGCAATCAAGTGAAAACACGAAGGCCTGAACTTACTGAGCAAGCTAAAAACAAAACAGACAACCCAAGCTGGGGTCCCTCGGCTTCTATGTGCTCTGCCGGGCGCCCCGGGAGCAACCCCCTTCCGGCTCTCACAGGCGCCGACGGGCAGAGGAAGTGTCTGAGGCTGCAGGCCGAGGCCCCCAACAGAGCCCGACCCCAAGATGGCGGCCCTGTGCCCACACACCTTGGCCTCGTCGGCTTGCGTCTTCAGCTCAGCCACCTCCCGCAGCAGGCTCCCGTTCTCCGCCTGCACCGCCTGCAGCTTCTCCTCTGCCTGCAGCAGCAGCTTCTGCAGGGCCTGCAGCGCCTCCTCGTGCTGCGCCTGGCTCTCCGTGGTGGACTTGGCGTGCTCGGCCTGCAGAGCCTGGGACTGGCTGCGGCTCATGTCCACCTTCTCACCCTGTGGGGAGCCGGGGGCCACCATCAGCTGTGGGCCCCCTGCCTGCCCCCAGCACACACGCGCGCACACACACACACAACGCATACAATGCACACAAACACACAAACACACAAACATACCCGCACACACACGGCGACTCTGCTCACCAGCACATACACACACACAATGTGAGCCTCAGAGGCGATAGGGCCGAGCTCGCCTGAGGAGGCTTCGCTTTGCCCTCAGCAATGTAAAGATCAGCGTCCGACTCCCCTGGTACTCACCAAACTCTGAAGCTCTTTCTCCAAAGCCTCCTTCACTCGACTGACTTCGTTCAAGTTCTCCTGAAGACTACGAAGCACTAGCTCCTTCCCCTGCAGCTCCTCGGCCAGGCTATCGGCCTACCAGAGTGACAAGGATGGAGTGAATGGACCAAGGGGACGAACAGGAACAGGAAGGGGAAAACAAAACAGAAAGCACGTATGAGAAGCCCATGACCCAACACAACCCCGAAGAACAGAGGCGTGAGGTGAGCGCGATTGCCTGAAGTTCTCAAAGCCAGGGCCTTGGCGCCATCAGTTCTGGTGATGACTGTCTAGTGGTTACTGAAAACGGCTCAAAAGAGGCGTTTTCTAGACCTACATTTGGAGTGACCAGAAAATAAGAAAGCCTATGAGAAAGACTGACTTTCCAGGGGCGGGGAGACGGCACAAAGGGCTGGAGTACACACCAGGCCCGAATTTGAACTGCAGCACCACTGGGCGAGCCTGAGATCGGTACACAAGCTGAAAAGACCCACTACTGCTGGGCGGGAGGACCCCAGAGCCGAGAGCATGGCTTGGCGAGGAAGAAGGACGTAAGCAAGGGAGGAGGGAGGCTAAGGATACGAAGGAGGGAGGGAGGAAACAGGGAAGAAAGGGAAAGGGAGGGAAGGGAGGGAAGAAAATGTTATCTTTTTTTTTTTGGCCCGCTTGAGCTAATTGATGAACAAAGGGAGGACAGTGACAATGACAGTGACCCTATGGGATGCTGGAGATGGAACTCACGTAGGCCATGTGCAAGGCAAATGCCCTTCCCACTGTACTATCACTCTGGCCCCCAAGATTTACTTTCTTGTAGTTTCTTGTCTGTGACTTTAAAAGTTTGAGGGGTTTCAATATGAAATTTAAATTGAAGAACCTCTAATCCACTAGACAGCAGAACGTGACGTTTGTTACATCTTGATGCGAACAAGTGGTTCAACTATGCCCTGCTGTGTCCTAGGAATTGATTCTGTTTGTTTCTGGAATGTCAGCTAAGGAGTCCTGAGTCCTGAGAGGAACTCCCGGGGTCTCTGGGTCCTTCTGTTATGTCTGTCAGTCCTGTCTACAAATCCCACAGCCCTTCCATCTTGGCCAACAGAGAAGTTTCTTCAACAAAGCGCACAGCGCCATGGGGGTCGGTGGGGGGCGGCTGGGAGGGTGCGTCCTGCCACCACAATCCTATAGGAGTTAAAGGGCATTTTTCCAAGGGGCTCCTGGGTGAGAACTGCAGCTTCCTCGGCTTGGCCCAGATCTCACTGTCTTGTCCTTCCCCAGGGTCAGGGCTACCATGAGAGTCCATGTCCGTGGCCAGCAGGAGGCCATGCTGGAAGGCGGACTTGGCCCAAGCACCCCTTAGAGGCTGAAAGGGCTGAAATCTCTGCAGGGCTGGGAAGGGGCTTGTGCTCCAGGCAGGGAGGGGCCGGCAATGAGAAATACCAAGATGGGCCACGTCACCAGCCCTGAGGGAGCTCAGAGGCTCAGAGGCATTGAGCACCAGCTGGAAAGTGAGGCGCCTCGGGGAGAGGTTGGCAAAGCCAGTCACACGAGCAGGTGGTCAGCAAGGTCAGGGAAAGAACCCTGCGGCCAGACTCGAGCCCAAGGGTCTGGGCGAACTCGGCGAGTACGCAGGGGACCCAAGGGGGGGGGCAGAGGTTTGCTTTGGGGGCTCCTATCTTGTTTTCTCACTGGCCTTGTGAAGAGTTCTCAGTTTCAGAAAGACCCCAGACGGGCCCGATTAGCCGGGGCCAAGGCTTGCACGGCATCTGGGTGCTGGGGACCAATGACAGTCCCAGAATCGTGCCGACACGTTCTCAGTCCCATCAGAGGGAACCGCACGGGACGTGACTGGGAGACCTGTCAGCACCAAGCCGGAACACGGTGGCGAGCAGACAGACACACAGCATGCAGGGAGCGAGCGTGGAAGTGGGCGAGGGCACCCGGGTACCAACCTGCCACTCTCGGCCCGCTTTGCATTCTCTAACTCCTGAATCTGCTGCTCAGCCACCTGGAGCTGCTGCCTGAGCTTCTCCATTCCCAATTGACCTCGGAACTGGCCTTTCGGAGCCCATCGAGCTGCAAGAGCTTCTGCTGGGTGGCCTCCAGCTGCGCCGTGGCGTCGGCCAGGGCCTGGGCTTGCTGCCTACACATGGCCCGCAACCCCTCCAGGTGCTTTACCTTCGTCTCCGCCTCCTGCAGCTTGTTCAGGGCGTCCTCCATCTCCACCAGGTGCTGGTCCTCAGTCTGGTCGAGCTTTGCCCGCGCGGCCTCCAGGCTGTTCTTCTGCTCCTGGGCTGTCCTGACCAGCCGCGACCTGAGCGTCTGCAGCTCAAAGGCGTGCGCTGCACGCTCAGCCACCTGCTGGGCCTTCGAGTTCTCTACCTCCTGCTGGTACTCGAACTGCAGCCTCTCCATCTGCATCTTGAGCTCGGCCAGCTCGGCCGCCTCGGCGCCCACGCCCCGGCTCACGGACGCCTTCGGCTCGCCCATGGCCTGTTGGTGCGGGGCGATGGCCGTCTCCAGCTTGGACTTCCATGGGGCGATCACGTCCGTGTTCTCCTTGTTGGCATGGTCCAGCTTAGTTCTCAGCCCCTCGTTCTCCTTGGCGAGCTTCTCGGAGGCCGCCTGCAGGGCCTTCACCTCCTTCTGGTGGGAAAACAAAATTTCCATGAACTTAAAACAGGAAGGAAAAGAAGCAGAAATAGAAATTATTCTTTTGCAAACTGTTTGCTTTTTCTTGTTTTAAGGAATACCTTCCAATAAACTGGGGTTCTAAAGGATTTGATTTGTGCTGCTCGACTGAAAATGAAAGCTGAGGCAAAGGCGTAGACCCAACTGTCAGAACGAGAGAAAAACGCTCATCAACAGCAGCCTCCGGCCCCAAGGAGCAGAGGTGCCTCCGCCGGGCCCTGCCAGGTGCATGACCCCTGGTATCCCTGTCTGATTCTGAGTCTCCAGCAGAAGTGGTCCCGGCGGGGTTGGCCAGGCCACCCCGCATCCTTGCCTGCACCCTGCAAGCCTCTGGGACCTGCCCGGGCTTTACCTCCAGGTCGCCTTTGGTGATGGACTCCTCTTCGACTCGGAACTGGAGGTCCTCCACTTTCCTGTGGGGGAGAGGGAGAGTTGTGAGGGGTGTCACTGCTGCCCCCCATGAGGGCCACCACCCTGTAGATGCATGCCTGACCCAGCCCCCGGCTCCACACACAGGAGGGCTGAGAGAGTCATCAGGGCCAGAGCGAGAGTACAGCGGACAGGGCATTTGTCTTGGCACGTGGCCGTCCCGGGTTCAATTCCCAGCATCCCATTATGGTCCCCTGGGCAATGCCAGGAGTAATTCCTGAGTGCCGAGGCAGGGAGCATCGCTGGATTGACCCAAAAAGAAAAAAAACAAAGTCAGCGAGTCCCCTCGGCTGTGAGCACTGGGTGGGACCCGCAGGCTACAGGAGGAAGCTCTGTCGAGCCAACGCCAGGCGCACTGTCATATCAGCCTTTTCTGCCTCGCAGCTAACAGAGGTGGTTAGAGACTGACCAGGTGCGCGTGCCAGTCCCTCCCAGCCAGCGCCTGTCCCCGCATCGGGACAACAACTGAGCCCCTGGGGGAGAAGCAGCAAATGACTCGGGGCCAGGGCGGGGGGCAGGAGGGGCTCCCAGGGGACGTGGCGAGTTCGGCATGTGGAGCTGAGGGGCTGAGCCGGGCACTGGCAGTGCCCACACTGCCGGGAGCCCATCTGAGAAGACCGTCTTGGCCGGCACCCCGTGTCCGTCTGTCTGCAGCCTGGCCTGAGACCTGCCTGTCTGCTGCCGTGCCCCATGGGTGCTGCGGGTTTCCTCCCGCCCAGGATTAACCCCAGGGACTCCCACAGGGCCCCACTGGGATACGACAGTTCCCGGCCACCCAGCACAGGTCTCCTGAACACCAGGCCACGTGGACACATCAGGGAGGGCTGGGGGTGGCTGGGCTCCAGTGAGCTCCCCCCATCCCCCCCAATGAGGCCACTCTCAGGACTGGGCACCCGCTGGTTTGTGGTTCTCACAGCCCTGGAAGGCCAGGAGCACCCCACCCGAGGCAGCCCCCCAGCTCCTGGCACGGCCTCACCTCTTCTCCTCCTCCAGCTGGTTCAGCAGCTCCACCTTCTCCCAGTCGCTCGCTTCCAGCATGGCCCGCAGCTCGTCCATCTTGGCCTCCAGCTCCAGGACGTGCTGTGGAGGCAACTGCGTGTGAGTGTCCTCACCCGCCCCCGACAGCCCTCTGTGGGCTGGCACCGCCACCTGCCACCGCGGCATGCTGAACGCGTCTCCCACCTAAGCTGCAGCGTTTCTGGAAGGCCGGGGGGGAACCACACCACAAAAGCACCAGCGGGGATAACTCGGCGCTCCCTGAACCCCCACGGGGTGAGCAGAAGGTGCATGCGATCAAACCACGCGCCGGATGCCACCACAACGACGGCAGACGGGGACCCACGGCCTCTCCCTGCACTGCCTGCACCAAGGTCGCGCCCAGCATTTGCCGCAAGCGTCTCTTGGCCCCGGCACTGCCGTCTGCACAGACGTCACCTGGTCGTGCCAGTCCCAGCCAGGGCCAGCTCCTGCTCTATCTCCCCCACATGGCTCGTGGCCTTGGCCACCTCCACCCGCTCCAGGTCTCGCTCGGCCAGCAGCTGCTCAATGTGCTGCTGCTTCTCCTTCAGCGCCTCCTGGAGGGCGGTTGTGCTGGAGATCTTGCAGGCATAGCGAGAGGAGGTTTCTGGCAACTGCAAAGGAAAAAGAGACGTGAAGGGGGTGGGGGTGGCGGACGCGGGCATGCACACGGCTATCCTCAGCAAAGCACATGGAGCAGCGCTGCATCCTTGCATATGGGCCAGCGACTCAGCAGAAGCGTCTTGAAACCTTCCCGAAGATCCTTGGACGGGACCTGGGCTCCACTGACCTCGGGCCTCGTGGGAATCCAGAGACTCTTCTGCAGAGCCGGAGGCAGCCCCCTCCACAGCCCGCTCTGGCCTGAGCTTCCTTAAGGCTGAGCCCTTGGCTTGAGCTTGAGGCCGGCTCCAGCATCTTCAGCCTTGCAGGTTCGTCAGGGTCTCCCCAGGGCAGCCTGGCCCATCTCTCTTCCTCTTCCTTCCAGCTCACCCCGCTCTCCTCAGCACCCACCCCAAGCCTCAATAGCACTAACCAGAGACTCTTGTCTCTGGGAATGGCCCCGTGCCCCTGAGGGTCACTGGGTGTGACCCCATAAAAGACCCCTGTGCCATCTGCCTTCGAAAGGGGGGATGAGAGGCTAGAATGGTAAAGTTGCGGGGAAGGCGCTGGCCTTGCACGCCGCTGACCCGAGCTGGATCCCAGGTACCCACCCCATAGGGTCCCGAGCCCACCAGGAGTGACTCCTGAGTTCAGAGCCCAGAGTAAGTCCTGAGCATTGCTGGGGTGTGGCCCAAAATCCAGGAAAAAAAGGAACAAGTGGTGGGTGAGCATGTGTGAGGGCTCACGCCCAGCGAGCAGGACAGCAAGGGCAGCTCAGGGGAAGACCAAGCACAAAGGGAAGGAGAGAAGAGGCAAAGACAGTGAGGAGGGGAGGGGAGTGGGCTGGAGGGCCGCGGGGACCGGGGGTCCTGTCCGTTCTGTCCTGGGCTCGTGGTTGCTCATGGTCGCTCTGCAGACCAGTTTCCTTGCGGCACAACGGCCCCTGCAGGCGGGGACACAGCGGGACCTGGTCTTCATTCTTCAGGCACACGGTGGCGGGCGCTGGGGCGGGGGTGGCCGAGGACGTCCGCTCCTTCTGCCCGGCCACGCCTGACCCATCGCCCTGCTCTTGCCGCTTCCCTGCGTCATCTGAGCTGCTGCCAAACGCCTCCTGACCGACGGGCCCAGCAGGGCCCAGGCTGTCCACTGCTGCTTTGCCTGCTGGGAGCTCTCGAGCTACCTGGTTCTGTCCGGGGAGCACCTCATCCTTGCCTCTGCGTAAGGATCTGGCCGTGACTCCCCAATACACTTAAAGTATATTGGTCAGATTAAATGCTCTCCCCAGGGCCAAAGAGATTTTTTTTTGGGGGGTGGAAGGTGCTTTCAGAGGTTCAAGATCCAGCACTGTCAGGAGTGACCCCAAGAGCAGAGAGCCAGGAATAAGCCCTGAGCACCCCTGAGTGTGGCCCCAAAACCAAATAATAAATAAATAAAATTTCTAGGAGCACATGAGCTCTCGGGCCCAGCCATGTGCAGTGCTGCCGGGAACTGCAGTCAACTCTGATTTCAAGGGGTGGCTGGGAAGAGTTTGACAGCCTTGGGGGTCTCCACCAAGACCTGGGCTCAAACCCCCTCCACCGGAAGCAGCCTCCAAGCACCACGCCTGGAGTCCCCGAGCACTGCCAGGTGAGCCCCAAATCCAAAGAGCAAAAATAAACTAGGAAAGGTGGGCGGCGGTGTTCCCCGAGCCTCCTGGCCTGAGCGGGTGGGGCCGGCTGGACGCACGCGCTTCCTGGGCCCGAGACAGCTCCCTGAGGAAACGAGCACGGGAGCGAACGGCTTCTTTCAGCCAACCGTGGAGACGAGACTGCGAGGTTCAGGCGCCGGAGCAGGGAGAAAGCAGCACCCCTGGTATGGGGGGAGGCGGTGCTGAGGGGCTGGGCAAGGTCGGGGCCACGAGCTGAACTCAGGATGTTGATGCCAAAGCCTCTGCCCTGCGCATGGTGTGTGAGGCCCCAGGCTCCATGCCAGCAAGGCCGGACCCTCTGTGGGAGCCTGGTACCTCAGAAGAGCAACTCAGCCAACACGCGAACCGGGAGGCTCCCACAGGGCACGCACGGACCTATGTGCATGTATGTATGCGTGCACGTACGTTCCTGTGGGCATGTCTACACACACCTGTGTGCGTGCGCGCGTTGTGTCTATGCAGGTACGTGCCTGTGTGTATACACCCATCAGCCTGTGTATATACGGTATGCACTACGTGTACATGTATGAGTGCCTGTGTGTGTGTGTGAACGCTTGTGTGTGCACGTATGGAATTATGTTGTCGAGGTATACTTCCATGAAGTCACACAGAATCATTCTATATTCCTGTCATAGACGCTAACGGTGATGTGCAGTTTAGGAGTGAGCTCCACCCTGCGTAAAGATATGCAAGGCAGGGGCCAAAGGGCTGGAGAGCGAAGCCCCAGCGCTGCCCAGGCTCAATCCCGGAGGCCCGCCAGGAATAATCCCGAGCACAGAAGCGAGAGAAAGCCCTGGGCTCTGCCAGGTGTGACCCCAGAACAGAACAAACAAGACAGCAGGGGGAGGCTGGAGATACGGCTCAGGCGTGGGGCTCTTGCTCGGATGTGGGAGGCCCCGGCTCAACCCCAGCACTGCAAACGGCCCCTTGAAGCACTGCAGGGTGTGGCCCACAGTCAAGCAGAAAAACAAAACCAAATTCCACAAATGGGCTGGCTCGCGAGGGAAGGAGAGGGGCTTCTGAGTCTGCTCCCCTCCTGAATGGCGAGTCGAGGGGAAGGAGGAGTCAGACGTGAGGATGGAGGCAGGGCAGGGTAACCTGGTGGTGGTCGAGCAAGACAGGACTGGCCCCAGGCCTGTGCCCACGGCGGGTGGCCTCCTGGCTCCCGTTCCCGTGTCATCTGTTTTGTATCTTCCGTTGCACACACACTCACTCCCTCCTCTTCCGCATCGAGGGTCAATGCAGGGAGCAGAGGAGGTGGCAGGAAGCGCAGCCCCCAGCAAAGCCAGCCCCCCGGGACACATCTCCATTGTGGGCCCATTTCCCTGTGGACAATATCTCAGGACACCCTTGCACATTCGGACAGACTTTAGTGTTTAGGACTCAGAGAGACGTGAGGGGAGAAGCCACGAGGCCCCAGCTTTGACTTGTGGCCCCGCAATGGACAGAAGTCGAGGCCCCTCTGTGTCGACAGGGGTGCAGAGGGACAGGAGGGAGCAGGGAGGGACGGAGAGGGCAAACAAGCAACGCCAAGCGCCAAGCGTTCCCCAGAGTCTCTGGGTCCTGCTCTGACCCTCCGATGACCCCTTCAGCTCCCCCACTTCATGCCTACGGTGGCCTGAGCCCTGAGCACCTGAGGAAAGGCCCATCCCTGCTCCTGTCACCGGTGGTGGCTGGGAAGCCACTCGCCTGCCCCCCGGAGCTGCTCAGCCCACCCAGTCCTGCTCCGCCTCTCGCCCCTGGGGCCTGGGAGTCTGTGGGGGCCTGAGCATCGCACAGGGCGGGGAGGGGGCTGCTTACTAGTCCCATGTGGCTGGGCCTGCTGCTCACTAATGAGGCCACGGAGCTCACAGAGCTGAGCGAGGAGGCCGACGGGCGGCGCTTCAGGCTGGCGGGGGTGGTGGCCATCACACGCCTCACGGGGGCTGCCTTGGCCTTGGCCAGTGTCGTGGAGGGGAAACCGATCTTGGTGACTTTGTGAATGCGAACAAACAAGCCACACTTGGGCTGACACTGGAAGTACCTGCGGACCACGAGGAGGGGAGGGACAAAAAACACCTTTGGCAAGAGAGACAGGCGCCGACCGAGGAGTCCACTGAGTCCCACAGTCTCACACCCCCACAAACTAACACGCTCCCACAGCCCCACACTCCCACACACTCACACCCCAACACAGTCATACTCACGCTCACATCCCAACCAACACTCCCACAGCCCACAGCCCCACAGTCACACACTCATATACACACCCCTCATACATACGTATCCACACCCCAACAAACACTCCCACATTTCCTCAGCCCCTCACTCACACACACTTACTCCCCAACAAGCACTCATACCCTCCCACAGCCCCACACTCACACATTCACACCCCAACTAACACACACACTCACACCCCAACTGATAATCCCACACTCCCACACACTCACACCCCAACCAACACTCCCACACTCCCAACATCCCACACTCACAAACACTCACACCCCAACAAAAACACACTCACACTCACACCCCAACCAACACTCCCACACTCCCACAGCCCCACAGTCACACACACGCACACCCAACCAACACTTGCACGCTCTCAAACCAACAATGACACACTCTCATTCCCTCACAAACATGCTCACACCCCCACCAACACTCACATGCTCATGCCCTCACCAACACTCTCACAGCCCCACACTCACACGCTCACATACACACACCCTCCTACATACATACCCAAACTCCGAAGCACACACATTCATACATTCACACACACACTCCCTCGCACGCCGCCCACCTCCACCGCGCAAACCAAGGGCGATTCCAAGCAGCCTCCCCGGCATCTGAAGGGCGACAGAAGGGGGTTCCTGCGGGCTGAGCACAGCTGCATGTGGGAGCCCCAGGCTGTCCCCACATCCCTGCAGGGTCCCCGAGTGCCACCGGAAGTGGCCCCACCTAAGAACCAAGTGAAGTGGCCTGCAGTCCCCTCAGCGCCTCCCGGGCACCGTGCACTGCCCCAGGCTGTCTGGGGGGGGCAGGAGGACCCACCTCGTTCCGGCCACGGCGCCATCGTTCTTGCCCAGCGGCTTGTCCAGCTCCACACCACACCAATCCCCCTTAGCGAAGTTCGTCTCCCCGAGAAAGCGCACCACACCGGCCTTCACGCCTCCCACCTGTCGGAGGGACGCAGGTCAGACACCCTGGACTGTGCACAGCGCCCCCAACCCCAAGAAGGAACATTCTGGCTTTGAGTAGGGATTTCCTTAAGAAACCCCAAAGGTCAAGGTGCCACTTCCCCCTGCAACCCCTACAGAGTGAGCAGACGCTGCTGCTCAGTGTCCATGCAAGGCAGCGGCGTTCACACCCACTCGCTGTCACTGGTGGCCTGGCTGACCACACCCCTGGGAATCTCTGACCCAGGCCAGCCACCTGGTGTGGCGAGGGGGTCGCTGCCCCGCGGGTGTGGGAGCGGAGCCGTGGCAACCCCACCGCTGGAGAACAATTAAGCCAGAAACCAGCTAAAGGAAAATGACTGTTCTCATATCTTAGCGGACTTCAATTTTCCAGTTCTCCTTCACTATGCCTTGGCTTGATGCTTGGCCCCCGGGATGCAGAGCAAAACAGAGAAAACAGATGGTCCCCCTAGCCCGCCAAGAGTGATTCCTCAGTGCAAAGCCTGAGTGACCCATAAGCACTGCCAGGAGTGGCCCCAAAACCAAAAAGTCAAAACAGAAAGGGGAGAGAGAGAGAGAGAGAGAGAGAGAGAGAGAGAGAGAGAGAGAGAGAGAGAGAGAGAAACCTCAACTAATAATGCCCGAGAGCGCGGTTTTCTTTTTTCGGGTCTGGGGTAGGACTGGGTTCACGTGCTCGGGGGTCACTCGCAGCATGAGGGGTAGCAGCGTCACCCAGGACTGTCTCTGCGAGTCCTGAAGTGCCATCTGCAAAGGCCCTGGCACAGCCTCCGTGGCCAGGCGTGGGCCCTGGGCACTGTGAGTGTGACAAGGAATAAAAGAACAAGAGAAAGGTGGCTGTGGTGGCGGCCCTGGGCTGAGAAGAGGCTGCAAAGTTCCTGTCTCACAGCTGGTCATCGGTGAAGAATTTGGCACAGAACATGCCGTCCCCGACCCGGAAACAGCGTCCTCTAACAGCACAACTGGAAGTCAGTCAATTCTCTCAAGAACCTGACATCATATCCTGGAAATATCATCTGCCCAAAACTGCTGCAAGCCTGTCTCCAGAACATTCTGTCAGAGCTCAGCTGGAGAGAAGGGAAAGTGATCTCCCAAGGCCAGGAGAACCACCGCACATCAGCCCGGAGAAACTCTTCACGGTTGGGCTCTGAGACGCCACAGGATGGACAGAGTGACCTCCCGCTCTGAGACACCATAAGACTGACCAGAGCAACGGACTGTCCCGCTCTGCGACCCCTGCCTACTTGCGAGCACAGACGGGACTTGAGGTCAGAGCCAGGCATTTCCAGTGACCCCACTAAGTGTCCCTGAGTCTCCAGAGAGAACCAAAGTAGCACAAGCATAGGGGCAGTCTGTCCACTGCCAGTGACAGGGAGTGCCGGGGGCAGGGGACCGTCTTCCACAGGCCTGGAGGCTTGAACAGCCACGTCAGAGCCTTCAAAGGGCTCCTCGGAGGTCAGTCCCGTAAACATCGGGGCCAGCTGGCGCAGAACCTGGACTTCCTGTGCGCAGGGAAGAATGGGGCAAAGGGCAGGAGGCCCTTTGGAGAGCCGGGAGGGCGCCAGCCCTGCACGGGAGCTTCGCCTCAGTGCCCCGAGGCCAGCCCCCACTCGCCACGGCCTCCTGACCCCGGCTGCGTTAGGCCGTGGAGTGCCAAGCAAACCTTCCTTGAATTAGGAAAAAGACCAAAGAAAGTGTTTGGGTTTTCTTTTTTCCCCTTCTTCTTTCAGAAAACAGCCATTATGCTGGTTGTGGTCCCCCCAAAAAACCCCCAAAAACTTTTTTTTGAAAGGCGTGCTCGAGCTGAGGTATGGAGCGATGAAACAGCACAGACAGAGGGCAGGGCGTTGGCCTTGCACACACCTGCCCGGATGTGGTCCCTGAGCACAGGGCCAGGACTCAGCCCTGAGCACCACCACCAATAAATGAATAACTGATCAGAGTTATTCACCGCAGAGCCAGTGGCGGTGTCCCCGCTCCCTTGTTCCAACGACACTGGTGTCCCTGTGTCCGGGTGTGGACGGTTGTGAATGCAAGTTAAAAAAAAAAGTCTTTTTTCTTCTTTGGGTCTTTGGGTCACACCTGGCGATGCTGAGGGGTGAGTCCCGGCTCTGCATTCAGGAATCATTCCTGCGATGCTTGGGGGACCCTATGGGATACCAGGGAACCCGGGTTTGCTGAGTGCAAGGCAAACACCCTCTCTGCTGTTCTACTGCTCCAGCCCCCCCAAACAGTCTTTAAACCGTGTGTCTCCTCCAGCTCCAATTCCCTCCCCGTGTTACTCTTTGGCCATCCCTGAACCCTGACCGTGACCCTCCAGGACCCTCCGAGGGCCACCCTGCGCCTGCAGGCAGGTCTCCTCACAGCTCTCCTCTCCGGCCTCCACAGCTCTGACACCGGCCTGGCGATGGCCATCCCTGTGGTCCCCGGGAAGCCACTGGCTCCGGGCCAGCCCCCAGTCTGTCTGGTCAGAGCCGCCCGCCTCAGACGTCCCCAAGGGGACTTTTCCCGGCCGCTTCCCACGGGTTCTGAAAGTGTTATTGAGTGCTTCTGCTGGGGGAGAACAGTTGTCTACAGCCAAGCGCCTCTGCTTAGGGGACCTGTGCAGAGGAATGGGCTTGGGGTGGACTGAGGATGCCACGTGCAGGGACTTGGTGACCCCCACCAGAAACTCATCTCACGGGGGTGCCCCCTCGCCCCCACCAAAGGGCTTCCAGGAGCTGCTCAGAGAAACACAAGAGCAGGTGCTGAGTCTGAAGATCAAGCAACCAAGACAGCAAAACATACTCTTGAGAATGTTCCGGAGACGGGTCCCTACCCGTGGCCTACCCAGGATCCATCCCCGACACCCCAGTTGGTCCCCTGAGCCCTACCAGATCCCTGAGTTCAGCACCAGGAGGAAGCCCTGAGCACGGCCAGGTGTGGCCCAAACACCAAACCACACACGTCTGGAGAGACGGCTCAGGGCTTACGCACAGCCGGGCACGGAATGGCCCAGAGCGGCTCGGGGTGAGCCCTGTGAAGCCCCAAACACGAACATCAGAAACCAGAGCAATGGAACCGATTTCCAACTTTGTTCGTTGGTTTGTTTTTTGAGTCACAGTCAGAGTGCTCAGGGCTTACTTCTGGTTTGGTGCTCAGGGATCACTACGGGATGTGCTTGGGGGACTGTACATGGGACCAAGACTTAAAGCCCGGGTCAGAGGCATGCAAAGCACGCGGCCTCCCCACGGCATGACCCCTCCACCCTGTTTTGGCTAAACTGGTAAAACTGGCAGCATCCCTGCACGCATCCATCATGCTGGAAACTGCAGAACCAGGCGTCCCGGCTGCTCGTGCTTCCACCCAAACCGCGAGTCTGCAAAAGCTGATGGACCAGACAGGCGAATGGACACCCACCCGCGACCGCTGCCCTCGGCACTCACCAGCACCCGGTCCCCGAGCTTCAGCTCCTGCTCCCCGTTCTTGAGGGAGCCAGCCTCCGAGAGGTTGGAGATGGACTCGCTGGCCGTCCTGGTCAGGTTGCTGATGTGAGGGGCGGCCGGTGCCTCCTTTGTGGAGGGCTGGGGCGCCTTTGGGGCGGCGGCAGGGGCCGGGGAGGCCGACCGGGGCGGTGTGGCCGGGGCAGCAGGCGCTGGCTGCAGGCCGTTGGTCTCATCTTCAGCCTGCCAGTTCCTGCTCAGCTTGGACGGCCGGATGAAGATGCCCTTCAGCGGCTCGCACTGGAAGTAGCGCACACCCGCCACCGAGCCGTCGTTCTTGCCGATGGGCTCGTCCAAGACGATCCCGGCCCACTGACCAGGGGCAAACTGGGTCTCCCCGAGGAACTGGATGAATCCAGGCTTGTTCCCCTTCACCCAGACTCGTTCCCCGACCTGGAAGTCGTCCACAAACTCCTCCTGCGTCTCCGAGGAGGGGGCGCTGGGGGTTTTCTCCCCAGGCACGGACTTCTCAACGGGAGCAGCCGCTGGAACAGCAGAAAGGGTCAGAAGGGTCAGAAGGGTCAGGAAGGGCCTGTCCAGGTCCAGTTAAAGTGTGGTTGGGGGGGGAGGGACACCCAGCAGTGCTTGGGGTTCTCCCAGACAATGCCGGGGGCTGCTTGTGGCGAAGCCTGGTTGGGCCCACCGTGAAGGGGACGTGCCTACCTACTGCAGCATCCCAGGCCACTGTCATATTTGGGCAGCTGAGGGGAAATCTTTGGACACACCCCGTGATGCTACGGACCAAGCCAGGCGAAAGCTCTAACCCAGTGTCTTATTTCTGCTGTGTCCACTGGCCCATCTTCTTTTACTTTTAGGGGGAGAGCACCCCAGCCAGTCCTCAGGGCCTATTTCTGGCTCTGCGCTCAGGGTCACTCATGTGACGTTGAGGCTGGAGAGTCCCATGGGGTGCCGGTTGCCCTCCCCACTGTACTGTGGCTATGGCCGGCAATGAGGCCCTTTTGTCCAGGTGAGTCCACCTCCCTCAGCCTGTCCCCAAGCCCGGGCGAGGGGGCTAGCAGTTAGGAGGGAGCGTGTTGGTCGCCTCAGCTGACACCAGTTGCCGTGACACTAAAGTCACAGAATGTGACACTCCTGTGTGAGAGCTGTCCCCAGAGCCATGAATGTGCCTACAGCTCAGGGAGTCCTTCCAGGGCGAGGACTTGGGAGGGGGTTCCCTGGTGGGAATGAGTCTCCCCTGGCCCGGGCTGAGAGCACTTACCGGCCGAGTGCGCCTTCAGGGCCCAGCTCCCATGCTTGAGGATCTTGGTGGGGGCCTTCAGCCCGCTGGGCCTCAGCAGACTCATGGTCAGGTGGTCAGACGCTGCCGCGGCTACTACCAGGCCCTGACTGTCGAGCCCACTGTGGGGCCTTCTGAGGCGCACTCGTTCTCAGGGATAAATCTCTGAAGAGCAGAGGAGAGAGTCTGTCTCAGGGGAGCGACCACAGCAGCTTCCGGAGCCCAGAGAGCTGCCAGTCTGACACTCGCCACCCCGAGTGCGACCCCCAGCCTCCCGCACAGCCCCCTGAGCCCACCAAGTGTCATTCCTGTGCAAAAACTCAATCCCAAACAGACAAACAACTGCAGATTTGGGGCCAGAGGGCAGAGGGGACAGGTACTTGCCCTGCAGGCAGCTTACTCTCACGCCCTCCCTGGCATCACCCCCAAACACATTCAGGAGCCAGAAATCATCCCTGTGCACTGTGAGTGTCACTGACCACGTTCCCGTCCAGACACTGACTAGCCGGGAGGCGACTCAGCAGTGATGGCTGGTCTTGTGTGTGCGTGTGTGCGTATGTATGTGTGTGAGAGGCCCGGGGTTACACACAGAAGCTAAGGCAAGCAACACGCACACTTTTTTCTATGGGCTGAGAACTGCCAGGGAAAAGGGCCCAGCAAGACTGCGCCAAACGGGGGCTGGAGAGCGATAGCACAGTAGGTAGGGTGTTTGCCTTGCACATGGCCAACGCAGGTTCGATTCCCAGCATCCCATATGGTCCCCTGAGCACTGCCAGGACTGATTCCTGAGTGCAGACCCAGGAGTAAAGGTGTGACCCAAAAAGAAAAAAAAATTGCGCCAAAGGGGAGCGAAGGAGGTTTTGGCGTTTCCTTCGTTCCCTGTGACGCTGCCCAAGTTTGATAACCACAAGCCAGTATTAACTCCATTTCTTAACCCACAGAACTGAGGCAGACATGTGGATGGGGGAAGCATCGTCATGGCAATGGAACTCCGAGGAAGTCAACAATAGCTTCATGGCCACCAAAAGACCACCTGAGGGCACGGGACCCAGGGTCTGGTCAAAATTAACCCACATTAGGAGGCCCAGAGCAGGCTGGACCCCCCGAGGGAATAGGAACAAAGGCCAGTAAAGGAATTTCTAAGAGGACCTTGGACCACTCAACTCTACCCCCTTGGCAACCACCCTAGCAACGGACTCTAGGTAGCTAGAAACTCCCACCAGGGGCAGCCTGGGGAAAACCCGAGATTAGCCCCCTTGAACCAAGGGAGGGCGCTCATGTGTGCCCGAGCCCAGGGACTGCTCTTGCCTACGAGGTCGGTCATGTCACGGGCTTCTCCCCTCCTGAGGTGTGGACTTTCGGACCGAACGCAACCAGGCAACCTAACGTGTTCAGTGGCTTTCTGCACCTCTGGAGAAGCCGCACTCTCTCTCGAGCCTGTTACTCCCTCCCTCATTTCCCCTTCCTAAAAGCCTCCAAATAAAATGTTCCTGCTTCATGCTCATCTCCTGAAATGCTTTTCTGCGAGAAGGACAAAGGCCCGGGGGCCTGAGGAGGTCGAGGATCGACTCCCTTTCCCTGCAAAGGGCAACCCCTCACTCCGGCCCGAGACCCCAGGAAGGCCTAGTGGGCGTCGTGGGGCTGGCAGGGCTCGTTGCGCTCATCAGTGCCAGCACTCCAGCCAGTCCCGGGGGAGTGACATCTTCTCCTCTGCTTCTCATCAGCCCCCCATGAGGGCCCACTGACTTCAGAGTCATTCCACATTGAAAAGTCCGCAGGGGGCAGAGAGGCAGGACAGTGGGGAGGGCACTTGCCTTCTATCCAGTTGTCCTGGGCTCGATCTCCGTCAGCACAGGGACGTTAGCCGGCCAGGGTGACCCCTGGGCACAGCCAGGTATGGCCACCCCACCCCACCCCCACCCAGCCCCCCAAAATATATATATAATTACTAAAAAAACTTAAACAAACTAAAGATTAAAAACTATCATACACTAAAGAACTTTTAGAGAAAAAAGCCGCCCACACGCGGGCAAAAAGCCCAGAGACTCAGATTCACCTGTGTCACACTGCACTCGCAGCTTAAAGAACTGAGCTCTGCCAAACAGGCTCGTGCCAGTCTCCTACAGAGACTGAAAATGGCACTTGGAGTCTAGAATGTTCCAAGGTAGAATGAGAATTCCGCAAGGAGGAGGGCATCATGGGCCCTTCTTAAAGGGGCAGGCGCCACCCTTTGTGATGCCAGGGTCCTGCTGAGGCTCCGGAGGGCTGCCCTGCAGACGCCAGCACTAGCTGGCCACTGTGCCTCTGGTTCCTGCGGGGCCCAGTTCTGGACCCCTGGGCCCTGAGAAAGTGGTTTCAGAAAACGTTTGACAAATGTTTGGCAGTTACAGATCTCCAACTGAGGTCATTCGGCGTCCCCCGAGTGGGACCTGGACCCAGTGACCGTGCCCAGGGCCCTCCTCAGGAGCCAGGCCACAAAATCTGTGGGCGGGGTGGGGGGCGAGGGGCAGAGCGACAGGGCAGAGGCCCTGAGCCTGACCCTGACAGCCCTGCTCTCTGTGACCCCAGTGCTGTGAGCAACACCTGCTGCACCGTGGCCAGGGAGTGGCCCAGCCCACTAAGGCCTGAGAGCTGTACAGAGGAGTCTGGCCTGGCCTGCTCGGATGGGAGCACAAGCTGAATGAGTGCGGGTCCCCTCGAGGATGAGTGAGCAGGGACGGGGGAGTGGTGGGGAGGTGGGGAGGGCGGAGTGACCTAACCTGGGGGCTCAGGACGGGACCCCTGGACGGGACACCTGGCGGTGCTCAGGGCCGACTCTGATTCAGTCATCGGGGCTCATGCTGGCAGGGCCTGGGGGGGGTGACGTACAGGGTGAGGTGGGGTCAGCCACAGGCAAGGCAGGCTCCTTGGCCCTGGGCTACCCTTCCGGGCAAGGATATCTATTTTCTTTCTTTCCTTTTGTTTTTTGGGACACCCGGCAGTGCTCAGGGTTACTCCTGGGTCTTCACTCGGGAATCACTCCTGGCGGTGCTCAGGGGACCTATGGGGTGAGCCATGCACCAGGCAAGCGCCAAGTCTTGATGCCAAGGTGCCCACGAAACACAGTGTGCAACAAGGGACTCTACAGAGAACGTCAGGGCCAGCAAACGCTACGAGGAAGTCAATCAATTCTGAAAAAACACAAAAAGATGCAAAAGGAGGGGCTGAAGTGAGAGCACAGTGGGGAGGGGTTTGCCTTGCTCACGGCTGACCAAGATTCGATCACCAGTCCTGAGCACTGCCAGGAGTAATTCCTGAGCATCCCTGAGTGTGACCCAAAAAGCCAAAAAAAAGAAAAAACAGCGCAAAAGAAAATGTGTTTGAGCCTCACTGTCTCCCTGAGACTTGAGCACTCAGTGCCGTGTGTGAGCCCAGTAGAGTCTCCGGCCTGAACATGCCCCGACCCCCTCACCCCCATGCTCCTGTGTTTGGACCGTGACCCTAAATCCTGTGATGGGACCACGTGTGTCCATGACAAAGACGCTAGCAGGCTCACGCCCTAGAACTTCCCTGCTTCACACA
The DNA here is from genome assembly GCF_029834395.1 of Sorex fumeus. Taxonomy (NCBI): domain Eukaryota; kingdom Metazoa; phylum Chordata; class Mammalia; order Eulipotyphla; family Soricidae; genus Sorex; species Sorex fumeus. The sequence goes on from NW_026606099.1 coordinate 11,179,137, forward strand.
GGCGTGGCACACGGGTCCTGGCCTGCTAGCGGCCGGCAGTGATTCGGCAGGAAGCAGAGGTGTGAGCCTGAACGTGGGTCAAGTCCGTTCCTTCAGCTTGGAGGGGAGGAATGTCCGAGAGGGGGTTTTGAGCACTGCCTCACAAGCATGAGGTCCTGAGTCCAAGCCCCCGGGGTCACACGTGCACCTGGCACAAATCCAGCACAAACCCGGCAGCTCTGCTGTCCCAGCACCATGCAGGAAGGGGGGGGTGACCCCAGGGGGAGGGCCACCGAGAGAGGAGGGGGACACCACAGAAAGGAGGAGGGAACACAGGGCAGGAGATGAGGGCTGCAGGGCCGGGAGCACCGGGCAGAGAGCAGCCCTGGGGAGCAGGAGGCCAGGCGGGCGCCCCTTGTCACTGGCCACTTGAGGCAGTTGCACAAGCCGTGTGCAGACCCACGAGGCTGACAGGGCGCCAGGGACGGCGCAACCCCAGCAAGGATTTTTCTTTAAGTTTTGGGCCATGGGGCCAGAACTCTAGTACAGCGGGGAGGGCGTTTGCCTTGCACACAACTGACCCGGGTTCAATCCCGGCATCCCATAGGGACCCCAGAGCACCTCCAGGAGTAAGTCCTGAGTGCAGTGTCAGGACTGACCCCGGAGCATGTCCAGGTGTGACCCAAAAACAAAACAACAGCAGAGCAAGCGGAAGGGCCCGGAAGCTCCGAGCCACGGAAACGCCGAGGTTGGTTGGTGCCCACTCGCCCCCGCCCCCTGCCAGTTCAGGCCGGCCTGGGATCAAGGTGCGCGAGCGTCCCCAGACAGGATCTGCCTCAGCGGCTCGGTGCGTTATCTCAGCCTATCACCCAACTCGACTGGGATTGACTCTGGTTATCTCCTTGACTGGTTACCTTGGGCATCTCCGGGGCCAGCCGCCAATCTCCGTCTCCCACCTAGCCAGGGCGGGATCAGGTGTCAGCAGCTGGGCCCTGAACACCCCACCTGCCCGTTCAAACACACTGCAAGCACAAAGGCCAGGCTCGCCCCCAACTCGTAGGACACGACCAAGCCAGGGGCTCCGGAGAGCACTGGGCCCGAGGACGGGTCCCAGAGACCCCCAAATTTCCCTTGCTCGACGGCCCGGCCCAGCAATCTGCATCAACCACTGGGCCCGAGCTCTCTGCTTTCCTTCTGCTTGCTCAGCGAAACGCAGCACGTCACACCTGTGTTTGGAGGGGAGGAACACCAAACTTTTTTTTTTGGCTTTTTGGGTCACACCTGGCGATGCCCAAGGGTTATTCCTGGCTCTGCACTCACAGGGGTTACTCCTGGCTCTACACTCAGGAGTTACTCCTGGCTCTGCACTCAGGAGTTACTCCTGGCATTGCTCAGGGGACCATATGGATGCTGGGACTCGAACCCGGGTTGGCAACGTGAAAGGCAAACGCCCTACCTGCTATGCTATCTCTCCAGCCCCGGAACTCCAAATTTTATATAGAAAACAACGTATTTCACAATGCCTTTTCAGCCATTCTGATTGTTGGGGTGTAAATTCTAAACAATCATGGTGCATCTTTTGTCGAAATAATGAATGTAATCAATGTAGAGAAGAGTTAAGTAGAAATCATCTGCCTCATAGGCATTGGGTGGGTGGGATCTGGGGTATAGTGGGGTTCTTGGTGGTGAAAAATGAGTACTGGTGAAGGGTGAAGGGAAAGGTGTTTGATCATTGCATGACCGAGACTTAAATCTGAAAGTTTTGTAACTTTTCCCACGGTGATTTAATAAATAAATATAAGAATAATAATAAATAAATAAAATTGTGAAAAACAAAAAAAAGTAAGGTGGAGTTCAAACCTAATTCTATCAGCTAATCAGTGGCTGAATAAATAGCAGTACTCCTACATTAAAAACAAACAAACAAATGAAAAACACTGTACTTGTGAGGCGAGTGCATCAGCAGCCTGATGGCACCTTCAGACTCCAGATACCCCAAAATTGCTGCTGTGCCTTTGGCCAGACCCCAAAAACTTGGGCAAAGTTTACCAAGAAAGTAAACAGCCAAAGTTAGGTATGTGGGAAACACACCCACAAGCCCCCTCCGGCTCAGCTATATCCTTGGAGGCATGGCCTCTCTGGTTCCTGATTGAACTGCTTAATGGCCATGATCCCACAGACTCAGAAACAAATCTCGAAACCCAGTGGCTTTTGGCAGAAATGCGTCTGGTCCCTGCAGTGCTGGGCCCATGGGTTCATGCCTTGGCCTGTTCCCCCTGGCGGCCAGGTGGCCGCTATCCTCCAGAGGTCACTGGACAGTCAGGCTTGGGCCCTCAGTGGCAAAACTTGTTGGGCCTCACAGGATGGGGTTGGAGCCAGTCCTGTCCTCCCCGTCCCAACGAGACCCCAAGTCATCGTCCATGAACGGCCTCTCTGACTCCTGATCAAGCTGCTTAATGACCAGGATGCCAGAGACTCAGGAGCAAATCTCGGAACCCAGCAGGTTTTGGCAGAAATCCCTCCAGATTGAAGTGTTCAAATTTGGAATTTCAAAATCAGACAGCCACTACTGCAGCCACACACTATCATAGGTTATTGTTTCTTTTTTATTGTGAAAAGTGTGTAAAACATCACTACCCCAATGATAAAATCATTCCTTGAAGGTAAGAATGGTATTTTTACATACTGAGAGGTTAGGGGTGGAGAAGCCTCCCAAGCAACGCTCAGGGGACACTCCTGATAATATCAATCAAGTGGGTAGTACGGTGCTGTGCTTGGACTCAGGAATACAGCTCTGTTCAAGCCTCGCAGTACTCACAGTCAGCCTTAAAAATTACCATTATTCTCTCTCTAACCCCTGCCCAAGAGCCAAAGTAAACCTGGGGGTAAAAGAAGATGGGAGGCATTGCATAACTTCAAAATGCACTACAAAGCAGCAGTAATTATAACAGCATGGCACTGGAATAAAGACAGACCCATAAATCAATGAGATAGGGTTGAAAATTCAGAAACAGACCCTTGAGTATATATATGGTTAGTTAATCTTTGATAAAATGGTGCTGTGAAAACTGGTCAACCATGTGCAAAAAAAAAAATTCATACCTCTTTCGATTGTCATGCATAAAAATCAAATCAAAATGGATTAAAGACCTTGATAGCAGACTTGAATCTATAAGACAAAGAAAAGAAAACATAGGCAGAAATTCTCCACGACATTGAAGCTAGAGGCAAATTAAAGAAGGAAATGCCACTGACCAAGCAAGTGAAACGAAATATAAACAAATGGTAACACTGTAGCACTGTCCTCCTGTGAGCACCAGTAATGTCTGCATTGTGAGACTTGTTGGTGCTGTTTATGGAATATCGAATATGATATGCCATGCGGGCTCGATACTCTCAGTAGCATGTTGGGCTCTCCGAGAGGGACGGCCACGTGCAAGGCAAACGCCCGACCCACTGTGCTTTCACAACAAATGGGACTATATAAAATTAGTACATAAAATTAGCTTCTGCACGTCACAGGAAACAATGACCAGAATAAAGGCCCCCAGATTAAGAAATTATTTGCCCATCACTCATCTGATAAAAGATTAATATCCAGGACATATAAAGCATTAATAGAACTCTACAAGAAAAATGTGTCCGATTCTATCAAAAAATGAGAAAGAGAAATAAATAGAAGTTCCTCAAAGAAGAAATACATGTGGCCAAAATGCATGTTTTAAAAAATACACTACATCATCAATAATCAGGGAAATGTAAATCAAAACAATGAGCTATCACACCTACAGCAGCAAGACCGACACTCATCAAACAAACAAAGAAACAAACAAAGACAAAAACCTAGTATTGAAGAGGATGTGGGGAAAAGCAGCCTTCATTCACTGCCGGTGGGAATGTCCATAGGACCAGACTTTTTGGAAGACAATAAAGACATTCCTCAAAAGACTAGCAATTGAAGGTTTATATGACTCAGCAATTCCACTCCCTGGAAGACATCCCAAGGGTCCAAAGCACAATGCAAGACAGACATCTGCACCCCTCCCTGCGTTCACTGTAGCACTATTCATAATAGCCAAAATCTGAAAACAACCCAAGTGTCCAAGAACAGATGACTGGATAGAGAAGCTGTGGCACATACACAGAACACAACGGAATACTACACAACCATGAGAAAAAAGATGAAGTCAGGCAATTTGCTAAGTGGATGGATCGGAGTGGTATCATGTTGAGTGATGTTAGTAAGAGGGAGAGGGACAACTCAGAATGGTCTCTCATACGCGGGATATAAAGAAACTTCATAGGAATAACAAATGCCCAAAGGCAAGAGAAACAAAGAGCAGGAGAAGTGGTCTTCAGCAGGAAGCTTACTGTGGAGCAGGGGTGAGGGGGATAAGTTGGGGAAGGGAACACTAGAATAATGGTGGAGGGGAAAGTGCCTGCCACAGAGGCAGACTGACAAGTGGGAAGGACACTGGGGACTCTGGAGGAGGGAAGAAGAACCTGGAGAAGGGGCTGGTGTTGGAATTGGAAAATTGTAAACCTGAAACTTTAATACTGAATAACTTTGTAACTATAATTCATAGTGATTCAATAAAGATAATAATAATTAACACTTTAAGGGATCACTAACGAGCAAAAAGTATTTCTATTCACAGCTATTTCTCGGTACACTTTCTGAGGTGTATGTTTTGGAATAAGTGCCGCCACGGTGAGCACATGGCCGGTGCTCTTTATCACGTGCACAAAGGTGCCAGTGATATGACCCAGTGGCAGAACACTTAGCTGGTATGTGTGTGTCAAGCTCAAGTTGCAGTATGACCAAATATATATATATATATACTTGCAAGGCAACCCCCCTCCCCATTGTACTGTCTCTTGGCGGTGTGGCCAGGTGGGAGCACCGCCTTGGGGAGCAGCGCCTGCAGTCCAGCTGGCTTTTGGAGGGTTCCCGCGGGCTGCCCCGAGCAAGTCCGTTGCTAGGAGCGTTGCCAAGGCCGGGGGCGGGGGCAGTGAGAGCTCCCTAATGTGGGCCAGGTGTGTCCAGGTGTGTCCATGGAAACCTCGCCCAGGGAACACGTGGCCAATCAGAGTGGGACTGGGAGGGCTGTGGGGGCGGGCAGCCGGAGCGGAAAAAAAGACAGCCCCCAGGCCCACTTCTTTTTTCCTCCCGGCTCTTGGACTTCCTCACTCTCTCGGACTTTCCAGCACCAGGTAGGGCTCCGCGTCCCCAGGGCCTGGCATGGGCAGGCGGCTCGGGGCCAGCTCGGCCGGTGGAGGTTCGGGTCAGGCTGGACTCCGGTGCCTGGGCAGCGATAAGGAGAGGGGCGCAGGGGGGCACTGTGGCCGCGGCTGGGGGTTCGGAGACTCTCGGTGCAGTGGGGGGGGGTCCCAGCGACAGGCCCAGAGCACCGGGACCACGCGCAGGCGGTGGGAGAGTGGGGGAAGGGCCCGGGGGACGGACAGCGAGGCGGGGGTGTGACCGGGGGTGTGACCGGGGGTCCGGGAGCCCCCCTGCCCACCCCCTTTATTCTATTGGCAAGTTGAGGGGTAGGCCTGCTTCCACTCTGAATCTTCCCCCCTTCCCCCGGCGGTGGCTGGGGACCGAGGGGGCGTCTGGCACCCCAACTGGGTCACCCACGTGCCAGGCTCAGCATTGCAAGGGCCTGGGGGCGTAGAGACCAGGGTGCCTACAGCGGGTGGGCCCTGTCCCCCCCCCCCCGCCCCCGCCCCCGCCTGGGGGCCTGGGGGCGTGGGGGCGTGGCCGCATCTTTGAGACACCAGTGGGCGTGGCCTCGCCTGGGTGCCTCGTGGGGGCGTGGCCCCCATGAGCCTCGTGCGGGTGTGGTCTCGGCAGCCTGGGGGCATGGCCGGTCTCACCTCTGACGTTCTGGGGGCGTGGCCTCACCTGTGATCCTTCTGAGGGCGTGGCCCTGTGAGCCTCGTGCGGGTGTGGCCTCACCCTTGAGCTGCTTGGGAGCATGGCCTCGCCCTTGAGCCGCCTGGGGGCGTGGCCTCACCCTGCTCCTCCTGGGGGCGTGGCCTCCCCGTGAGCTGCCTCGGGGCGTGGTCCCCCATGAGCCTCCTCGTGGGGGCGTGGCCCTGTGAGCCTCGTGTTGGTGTGGCCTCACCCTTGAGCTGCTTGGGGGCATGGCCTCGCCCTTGAGCCGCCTGGGGGCGTGGCCTCACCCTGCTCCTCCTGGGGGCGTGGCCTCCCCGTGAGCTGCCTCGGGGCGTGGTCCCCCATGAGCCTCCTCGTGGGGGCGTGGCCCCGTAAGCCTCTTGTGGGCGTGGCCTCACCTCTGAGCTGCGGGTGGGCGTGGCCTCCCCGTGAGCTGCCTCGGGGCGTGGTCCCCCATGAGCCTCCTCGTGGGGGCGTGGCCCTGTAAGCCTCTTGTGGGTGTGGCCTCACCCTTGAGCTGCTTGGGAGCATGGCCTCGCCCTTGAGCCGCCTGGGGGCGTGGCCTCACCCTGCTCCTCCTGGGGGCGTGGCCTCACCCGTGCTTCTCCTGGGGGCGTGGCCTCACCTCTGAGCTGCGGGTGGGCGTGGCCTCCCCGGGAGCTGCCTGGGGCGCTCAGGTTGGAGTCTCTGCGAAAAGAGCAAATAGAGCAAAGAGCCGCACACGTGCGGGTTGCCGGAGGCTGCCCCGGGAGGCCCCGCCCCGTAGGTCTGTCCAGCGCCCCTCGGGTCAGTGTGTGTGGAGGGTGCCTGGTCCTCGGGGACCGACGGGTCGTGGCTAGGCCAGTCAGGTGCCAGGCTCAGGGCTGGGGCAGGGTCCCGGCACACCCGCCCCCACCTGGTTCAGCGCCCAGGGAGGCCCGGTCCACCTTGCCACTGCCCGGAACTGCCCCTGCCTTTCATTCTTTTAAATCGAGCTCTTCTTTTGCTTTTAATTTTTACTTTTTGCATTGGATCACAGTGAGTTGCTGTTGTTGATGGTTGGATGCCAGCCCCGAGATCCGAGCATCCCTCCCCCACCCCGGTCCCCTCTGCAGCTCACACTTCTCGCCTCCGGCGTCCCCAGCTTCCCTTCCGGGGCCGGGGGTGTCCTTGTGTGCCCCAGACACGGGCCTCACCTGACTCTGTGCGTGCTTCTTCACTAGGGTCCACTGGGAGCTGTGGACGGGCTCCAGAGGATAAGGCCAGAGCCCCTGGGCTTCCAGGTAGTACTCCTGCTGGCCTCTCACTCCCCTTTGGCGTGGTGACCAGGGTGACCCTGAGACGGTCACTGCCCTGCCCTAGCCTACGGGTCTCAGGGGAGCAGCTCTGAAAGACCATGGACTGCAGAAGGGAGCACTCCTCCCCAGACTGCGTCCATTCTCAGTTAATTCACAGTTGCGACGAATTGAAGGCATTGCAGTGAGGGTCAGTGGGAAGCAACAGGCTTAGCATGTGGCAGGCCAGGGACTGTAGCGTTGCAGGGTTGCTCCCCCCCTCTGAGACAGTGGCTCGCGCTCACTGTCAGGTGCAGGGTGGCATGTCCCATGTCCTCACACATCGCTCTGCCTCTGCACAGCGATCGATTCAGTCATAGGAGCATCCAGGTCTGAGAGCACTGGGTGACCACCCCCCCCAAGAGGGCTCCAGGAGAAATCCACAGAGATGGAGTGTGCTGGGCATCATGCCAGTGACCACTAGCAGACATCACTCTAGCCCTTACACACACGTGTGTCCTGACCATATCCATCCAGGGTTTTCAGCCACCGTTGTGGGCCTGTTTCCTAGGTTTTCCTGCCAGCCTCCAGAACCCCGGCATGCATGCGTGGCTTGGTGCTCATCATGTCCCACCAGAGACCCACGTGGCTGCTCCTGCCGCAACACTGTCAGCTTCCAGTTCCAGAGTGCCTGAGTGGAAGCTCTGTGCAGGTCAGTCATCGCCGATCACACACAACGCAGGTGTGTCACATGCTCATTTTCACATCATGTGGACAAGTTTTGTCCCCTTCAACTATGGTTAATCTTTTCCAGGTTTACACTGGCTAAGTATGATTCAGGAATGAAGTGTCTCTTTATACAGCGAAACCTGTGTCGTGTACAGAACCTTGCTGCATGTCTTCTGTGTGTGTTCATTTACATCCTACAGCTCTTTCCTGGGTTGTTCATTGACATCACTATAGACCATGATAAGGGATTAGATTTTAAGAAATCCACCATTTGCATCAATAGGGCGTAACAGTTGCCGGGCTCTAGTTTTTTTCCCTAAAGTCCTGGTACTCTGGGACCAGACCTACACATTACGGGGTGCTGGTTGTCTCATAGGCCTCCAGACCACCCAGTTTCATCCTTTATACATGTCCTCTGAATAGCACTGGGGTTCAATTCCGAGCATATGCACAGGGTCAGGCATTGACCACCTGGGGTATGGTCCAGAAATGCCTCCTAAGTCAGGAGTGTGGGACCTCTGCTTCCCTCCAGGTGCTGCAGATGGGCCCATGGTAGCCCCAGGGCACTCTTGGCCACTGGGAGCACAGAGTGGGAAGGTCAGGAACCCCCAGGCTTGCACATGACCTTGCTGTGGTTGGGACCTACGTGCCAGAGACTATGCTCTGGATCTTGGATGTGCCAGGGCTGTGCCCCCTTGCTGAAGTGTTTTCTTCTTTGTATTTTTACCCTTGATTTTAAATGAGTGAGAGTCCAGGCAGCACACACTGCAGCTTTTGGGAGGTTGGGACTTCATCCCTGCCACTGTCTTCACAATCCCAAGCCCAGATCCGGGCGTTACTCCTGAGGGCTGGTAGGTGCATGTGTGCTTTGAGTACAAAACCATGCTAGAGTAAATGGATTTATTTTCCTTTTGATTTTGTTGAAAGTTTTTCCTCTTGTCCTGTAGAACTTCTGTGTAATTCTCACATTGCTGAGTGAGTTGTAGTGCAGATTCTGTAGATCCCACTTTCTCCGCCTGCCCAGGGTCTTGCATTCACTCACCTTTGATCATTGATGCTGTGAATAGCCACGTACAGCTCTTTGCCCACAGTTGAATTCTGCCCCTTGTGGAGCTCATGAGACTCCGAGTGAAATGATAGGAGGTAGAGGACCTGTCTGCACTTCCTTAAGCAGCATTGCCATAATTGCTTTGCCTGTTGCATTGGCTTTGCATATTCTATTGCTGTATGATCTTATTTCAGGTGTTTTTTGGTGGGGCACAATGAGCTTGAGAGAACCAGGCACTGTTACCAGTGTGTGTCATTCACTGACTTTGAAATCATCATGATGCTCAGGTTGCTGTTGGGAAACGATGGGTATGACCTACGGTCCTTTTGTAGTATCCATTGTCTTGCTCAAATCTTTATTCGCATATAAAGCCATCCGAGTGGTCCAGTCTGCTGTGATGTACTATTACTGTACACTTTTAACCATTGCAGCGTCCTTTTATCATGAAGTTCCCCTCATGACACGCAGTTGTTCAGATTGTATTTCCGTTTAAAGCAGTAGCCCCACACTTTAGCTGTGTGCGTTTCTGCTATGACAGTGGTGTTTCTGCTATGTGCAGAAACCCTATGTCACTGCAAACTTTAATCCTCTGATTTTCCTCCTGGTTTCAACGTTCTTAAAACCTTCTGGCAACATACCTTAGTCTTGTCAAAGGACTGGAAGGTACTCCCTGTCTTTGGAAGTACTTTGGCTGATTATTACCCTGAGTAACAAATCCCCAGAACACACTCACCCTTGGAGTTTCACTCACTCTTTCAGCAGGGATTCGCTCCTTCAGAGTCCTCACAGCTTATTGGGGTTTTCTGCTTAGAGTCTGTATCAGACCGTCCTTACTGTTGAGGTCCCTCTTCTGGTGCCAGTAGCCTGGGGCCAGTCAAAGGTGAAAAGGCTTTGAAGCAGTAACACTGTGAGGATTTCAGAAAGAGACAGAAGTAAGAGAGAAACATTATGGGGTCAGGGGCCCCATGAACAGAGGACCGGGATGTAAGCAAACACAGATGCTCTCACAAATTCAACCCTCCCATAAGATGCATTTGCAGAAATCACCATTTACCTAGCAGGCTGTTGGACACAAGAGTAAGTCATGACTCATTCTCTTTGAGAAAAAATGGCAGTATGTTCCATGCTCTGCAGCACTTACTTTGCATGTCATGGCTCTGTGTCCCTCTGGTGGCTCTTGGCTGGACGTCACATCCGACAGTCTGTATCACATGCCTTGTTCAGAATTTGTTTTGCAATCGGTGCATTTAGATTTTGTGGCTCGCATTTAAGTTTTAATTTAAAACTTAAAATCGCATATGTTGATGAGTGAACTTAAGATTTTAAGTTTTGATTTCTGACAGACGCACACGGAGCATCACTGCTCATGTGGCGTATAGTGGCGGTGCTTTTCCCTCGCACCTACACAGCCCAGCTCTATCACAGTGTCAGATCAGAAACGTGGCTGCATCCTTATCTCAGGCACCATTACTTCATACTTTCTCCAGTGCTGTGTTCCTGTATGTGCACTCTTGTGGCATATGTCAGTGTGACACATGATGGATTTGCTAATGATTTATGAACCACACATGCACACACCCAAGCCTAGAGACACAGAACGTGCTTTTTTATGCCTTAGTTTCTTGCACGTGTACTTGCTTGTGTGTTTTCAAAAGGCTGACAGTGCTCTCTCTCTCTTGCCACCCACATTCAGTGGTCTCTGGCCTCTTCCCCCACCCCAGGGAGGCCTACAGTGATAGGTAGGTGAAGGAAGGAACGAGGGCCAGGCTGGTCGGTAACAATTGTAGTTTATTACAATCTTCACTCCCCTTCCGCTGCTCTCCCTCTCTCTCTCTCAAACCTGAGCCCCTCTCATCTCTGACTCTGCCCCCTGGAGCCCGAGCCCCCTCCGATCTTACAGTCTTAGTTTATATAGCAATCACATAGGGTGGTGACACAAATGTGGGTTGAACATTAACAAATCAACAGAGAGAGGTAAGGCCACTCCTCCAGGAGATTAACTCAAGGATAAAATCTCATCTAAAGAGATGACTCCAGATGACTAGGAGATCCACTCAAGGGTGGGATCCCAACAAAGGTGTGTTCTTTCCTCAGTAATCCACTTAAATAGTTGTAGTAAATCTACTTTCAATATTTCAAGCAATGTCATTCTGTAGGAGCACAATAAGAGATATAAACTTAAGGTTTGGTTCTTCCTGAGGACATCTCATGATATATTCTGTAATATATATTCAATATATAATATTGAATAATTAATATATAATAAATTATAACAATATATAATAATAAATTATAACAATATATAATATTGTTATATTATATATAACAATAGGTAAAGGTAAAGGCCCTCCCGTTGATCGTCGATTTGCTCGAGCGGGCCCAGTAACGTCTCCATTGGAGACTTTGTTGTTACTGTGTCTGGCATATCGAATACTCTCGGTAGCTTGCCGGGCTCTCCGAGAGGGGCGGAGGAATCGAACTCGGGTCGGCCATGTTGGCTGCGTGCAAGGCAAACGCCCTACCGCTGTGCTATCGCTCCAGCCCAATATATAATAAATTATAACAAAATTATAAATATATAATAATTATAATATATAATATATAAATGTATATAAATAAAAACTACATAATATATAATAATATATTATCATAATATAGAATAAGAATAAATATATAATAATGTGTTAAATATATAATAAATTCACTATATATTCAAAATATATATATTACAGTCCTCAGGCCAGGCTAGCCTTCCTAGCCCCAGCAGGGTCCTAGTCTTGCTGTTACTTACTTTTGGATCATGACAGCATTTGTCCATGGTCATGCCCTCAACTTATAGTTGAGTATCGTAGCGCTTTGGCCTGGCCCATTTCGATGCCAGGGTAGCTCACAGCTTGCCCTGAGTTCATTCAGTCCCTCGTTGGGACCCTGCTTTTGAGGTGCCAGGAACTAAGGGCAACAAAGTCAAGAAAGCAGATGCCCAGGAGTAAATATTATTTGTAGTCAATCAACTCCCAAGTTACAAAAGAATAACATTAACTGTCTTCTCGTGTCCATACAGAGACTTAACTTACAAGTTCAGTGTTCTTAGAAGGATCTGATCTTATAAGCTAACAGAATCTGATTAGGGAGAAAAGGTGATTAGGGAGAAAAGGTGATTGGGGAGGAGAGCACAGAGAAGAGTTTGCAGATAAATACTGACAAATGGGAGTGACTGTGATGGGCGTAACCAATAAACATAAGCTCCCTGTGGCAATGTTATCCTACATAACCTGCAGAGCTCACCCCCTTGGTATGATCGCCATTGCTTTATTACCTGTGTTTGGCCACAGGAAGTTTCAGGGATAGCATGCTGTCATCTGTGTGTAACATAGCTGTCCTTGCACTGAAAATTCATCACATTTTCCCACAAGGAGCTTCCTGGGAAGCACCATCTGTATTTTATGACAGTGAGCCCTGAAGAGCTTTTCAGGACTTAGCAGCTCCATGACAAGCATACTTTGAAAGACCACTGTCAACATACGTAATAGGTCTCTCTCTCTCTCTCTCTATATATATATATATATATATGCAATCTATGTATACAAAAATATATGTAATATTTCTGATGGATTTCTACTTTCACAGTGAGTCCTCGAGTTTCTTTTGGGGAGTCCAGACTAGTTGCATTCCTGTATGGATTTGCCACCCCTGCTTGTGTGGCATGCCATCCTCTGTTTCCATGTATTATCCGAGTGTGCTTTCATCCTCTACTGAGACTGTGTTAGTAGTTGCAGCAGTGTCAGTGTTTTGGATTGTCTGCCACTGCATTCGTCCTGAAGGATGATTCATCTATGGACTGGTTCTCTCTATATGTGGCTTTGCGAGTTTTCTCCCTTTTTTACTGCCTTAGAAGTGGGCCAGAGAGGAAGTCCCAGTGAGGGAGGGGAAGTGAACTGGGGAGGCCCGTGTTTTCAGGGCATCCATCGATCCTGGAGAAGGCGCATTCATGACACCATTCTAGGCACATAATCAATTTGTGTCAGAGCATTCACTGTGAGTACGAACACTTGGGAGGCCTTTATTTCTTTTCTCAGTTTACTCTGCGCCTTTTGTCAACTTTCAGTGAAACCAGACACTTTGGGTAGACTCCTGCAAGTTATGTGTGTATGGTCAAGTCTGTGGTCTGTGCATGGACATTTCTGTTGCTCTACTTGGCATTCCAGTAGTAACTGAGGATCACTGCTGGTGAGTGAATGGAGGGGTGTTAGCTGGGTTCCTATTCTTACTCAGGACTGCCTCAAAGACAGTTGCACGTCTGTTATGATGTTGGCCATTGAATTGTATTCTGGACTTCCTGGAGGAGCTGGACTTTGTGTGGTTGGGGTGCTGTTGCAGTGTGTGTTTTATCACCACCAGATGGTAGTCAGGTGTTTTACGTTTCCGTTACAGTTTGGTTGTGGTCTCTCATCTGAGCGGGGACCACCCACCCATGATCACTGGGTGTGTTTCGAGGAGACTAATAAAAGACTACAAAACCTGTGCCTGGATCTTTTCATTTATTAACTTGTGTAATTAACTTTTGTAATGTTTGTTTGTGCTATTGCCCCTGTGCTGCTCCCATATATTTATGCACTGTGTTTGTGCTTCACGGTGCTGCTGCTTTTGCTGTTACGTTTTACTTCATGGCTGAGATGATCCTGACTTAGTGTTTCTGAACATTGGTGTGGGTACATTAGATTAATGTTACAGTGCTTACATGGGCATGTCAAGATTGTGGTTACTGATGCCTAAAACACTCACTGAATCTGGGATCACAGGATACAGGTGAAACAGATGGTCTCGATAATTCATTGGTTACCTAAGATGCATTTGCAGAAATCACCTTGTTTCCAACCAGCTGCTGAAAAGAAGATTCAAATTATTACTCATTCTCACATGTGTTGTGGTTTTCATGCTTTGGCTTTGACTTAAGTAAGCCATTGCTTAACATGTAGTGCTGACCATTTTCTTGAATTCTCTATGCGCCCTGTTTCTTGTTTTACCTGTGTGTTTCGTATTTCTTGTGATGCCTGTATGTTCCATATTTCTCGTGTACCTGTATTTTCCGTATTTCTGTTCCATAATTCTGTGTCACAGACATGATTTACTAATCATAAGTTTTCTTTGCTCTATTTCCTGATCCTGATCCTTAGAGCAGACACGGGCATGCGTGTTCATGTCTGTGGACTCCCATCCATGTGAGCAAATTCACTGAAGGTTCCCTTTAATCAGTCATGTTCTATGTAAGTAACTGGCAGATGCAAAATTCACGGGCAAATGTCTGCCTACTCTCTCTTGCATGTGCACCCCCCCACACACACCCCTAGATGCACACACACGCTCAGACCATGGCAATTTATTCCTTGCTTAGGAAACAGGAATTCTTGGCTAATCTTCTCAGACCTGAGCACACTAACACACACCTGCTTGTGTTACCTTGGTACTCGCTTGGGTGTGCAAATTATTAGCTTTATCTTTCAGTTTTTTATATGCTTAAATTGGATTCTGAGTACTGTGTTAGTTTTTTGTGTGCAGTCAGCTCAAGCAGTCACAAGCAGCTGTTGCTTAAGTGCACAGTGTACTGTTTTCAGGATACTCTGGCTTACGACACTTGCACTGCTAATCAGGGTGATGCTGCTGTTGCTTCTGGTGGCTCATACTTATGTGTGACATTTGATAGACTTACAGGAATCAGTTTTCCATTGTCCAACATCCCTATTTTGAGGTTGGCATCTTCATAATTTCATGGCACAAATACCACAGTTAAAAATATTTTATTCCATGATCACACATGTCCAGTGTTAGTACTAGTCAGCCACAGTTGAAGCGTGCACATCTCAGCTAGTGTTCTCACATTCATTCTAAAATCAGGGTCATGAGGTTTTGGTTGGTGCAGTCCAGTGTATGGGCCCTTCTTTGGGAATCCTTTCCCTGAGCACTGCTGTGCGCCCTTGTGTGCATTCCTGTGGCATTTGTGTGAGCACAGTTACTTCCTCATTGCAGAAAACATGGAGTTTCTCCCTTTCTTGTGTAGTCCCACGCGAGCATTTGTTCTGTTGTGCCACCCCAGCATTTTGCTAAGAAGACACCTGCTTGTGTTACCTTACTCCTCATTTGGACATGCAAATTTGATTTACCTTACAGTTTGTCACATGCTTGGATTTATTCTCAGTTCTGCATTTGATTTGTGGGGTGTGCTGATGGCTTAAGCTTTCACAGGCAGGTCTTGATTCAGTGCACATTTCACTGGTTTACCTGTAGTCCGGCTCACAGCACTTTACACTGCCATCTTCACTGCAGTCAGCAGTAACAAACACTGCACCTTCCCTCAGGGTTAACACCCAAACATAGGGGAAAATGTTTTACTCTTCCTGACTTCACACGGTAGGTTTCCTAAACGACATTAGTGACTAGACTTGGAAAAGGGTGTCCCTCAGCCTGTTCTTTCATTAATTAAACATTTTATACACACCTATTATTCTTTTCCTGATACCTAACCTATGCTCTCTATCTCTGTCTTACCCTATAATACCGTGGCTCTAATCATCTCCCACTCATACAAATGATGGTACTATGGCAGTATCAATAACTGTTCATTTATGTTCCCTACTTTGTGGCTTGAAGTGATACTGCAGCATGTAGAGGAGTTCCTTGCAATTGGCCAGCTGGGTTTCAACCCATGTCCTTCCATATGGTCTCATCACTGCCGGGAGTTATGACTTAACACAGAGCCATGAGTCAACCCTGACACTGTATGGCCCAGTAACATTAAGGAAAGGCACCTTTTTGTTGCCTGGTGGTGAGTGGCTATTCTGAGTACCCTCATTCCTGTGATCACAGTGATACCTGCAGGCAAATTATCGTTTCTGTTCATGGCATACACTTAATGCAGTCCTTAAATTTCGTGTGTGGAGTCACTGTAGAGTTGTGTT